>NW_022436984.1:2371465-2387025 GCF_009761245.1 Sapajus apella
AAGAAAGAAAGAAAGAAAGAAAGAAAGAAGGAAGGAAGGAAGGAAGGAAGGAAGGAAGGAAGGAAGGAAGGAAGGAAGGAAGGAAGGAAACAAGGAAAGAAAGAAGGAAAGAAAACCTGCTTGGAGAAAGTTAAGCTTTTTTCCAATAAATCAGTTGTCAGGGGCTCAGGTTGCTAAGCTACAGGGAAAGTGGAACAGCCTGTGCTCGCTAAAAGGAGCTTTGGGGGAGGTGAGTGTAATCAGTCAAGTTGTTCCCTCCTCCAGGCCCAGAGCCCCAGGCCTCGCCCTGTGCGGGGTGGAGGCAGAGAGCTGTTCCACCTCCAGGCAGGACCTGCAGGGTTCAAACCCCGCAGCACCACAGAAGGGAGAGAAGTTTCAGTGCCCTGACTGTGACAAGCTGAGATAGCATATTAGAACTCAAGGCAGCAATCACAAGGCAGCCTCCGCATCCCCAGACTCACAGGTGAGCTGGGTGTGTGCCTGGTCTACTATTCACTCTGGCCACATACCAGGCTGCCATGCGCTCCTCTCCCGGGGCAATTAGCCCACCACTGCTCCACCACTATTGGGGGTCACAAGTTCCAATCACTCTTTATTTTTTTTTTTTTTTTTGCTCTTTTTGCCCAGGCTGGAGTGCGATGGTACAATCTCTGCCAATCGTGACCTCTGCCTCCTGGGTTCAAGCGATTCTTCTGCCTCAGCCTCCCAAGTAGCTGGGATTACAGGTGTGCGCCACCACGCCCAGATATTTTTGTATTTTTAGTAGAGATGGGGTTTCTCCATGTTGGTCAGGCTGGTCTTAAACTCCCGACCTCAGGTGATCGGCTCACCTCAGCCTGCCATAGTGTTGGGATTACAGGCGTGAGCCCCCACGCCTGGCTCCAATCACTCTTTTAATTGTGTTTAAGCCATGGATTTTTCTGGAGCTCTACTATTCTGGGTTTGCCCTGGGTAACCAAAGTGGCTTTTTGGGCTAGGCACAATGGCTCACACCTGTAATCCCAACACTTTGGGAGACAGAGGTGGGCAGATTGCTTGAACCCAGGAGTTCAAGACCAGCCTGGCCAAATAAATGAGACCCTGTCTGTACAAAAATAAAAAACAATTATCTGGGCATTGCATGGCGGTGCATGTTTGTGGTCCTAGCTACATGGCAGACTGAGATGGGAGGATCACTTGAGCCCAGAAGGTCAAGGCTGTAGTGAGCTGTGTTCGCACCACCGCACTCCAGCCTGAGTGACACAGCGAGACCCTGTTTCAAAAATAGAAAAATATATAAAATAAAAACAACAAAGTGGCTTTAAAAAAAAAATCACTGAATGGCTTGACTACCAGCACCTGTAGCTTCTTAAACACATTCAGCTAATGGGGATGGGGAGAGTGGCATTGCATCCAGACGCCCAGGAGTTGGGGCTTAATTTACTCTCCAAAGTCTGGAATGGGCAGTTTGATCCTGCAAATCAAATGTGAAGCCCCATGGCCTGATGCTTCCAATACATGAGGGAGCAGGGACCTGCCTGTGACCAGGAGCCTCCAGGTAAACATTCCTTCAACCCTGTTTCCCTACCCTATGCCTCGCTCACACTAGCTCTGTGTATTTGCTTTATAATAGTTGCTTGGAGACAGGGTAATCTTAAAGGTAACCACACCCAACCTCCCACCTATCTGACATGCAAATATCCCTTCAATCTCTGTCAGGTCTCTTTATGCCAAGTGCTCTTGGAGGTAAAAGTAGGAGGTAAAAGTTTGGGGAGCTAGGAGCCAGGCATGGTAGCTCATGCCTGTAATCCTGGAGATGGGAGGCTGAGGCAGGAGGATCTCTTGAGTCACAGAGTTTGAGGCTACAATGAGCCGTGATTGCCCCATGGCACTCCAGCCAGGGCAACAGAGCAAGACCGTGTCTAAAAATAAATGAATAAAGTCTGGGGAGCTGAAGACATTACAACTTGCCTCCCAGAATCAGACTCTGAGAAGTTAGGATAGTAAGATAATGGGGCGCTGAGAAATAGAGAAATCAGAGGAACAAAAGACAGGAAACCAGGATTCCACCCATCAACACGTGGGATGGAGATTGTTGAGGGATGAGAACGCCAAGACCTGATGGAGATGGTGCAGCTCCTGAGGAAAACAGTATGGCAACTCCTCAAACAATTCCAGATAGAATTAACGTATGATCTCACAATTCCACTTTGGGGTACATGCTCAAAAGAATTGAAAGCAGGATCCCAAAGAGATATGTATACACCGACATTCACAGCAGCATTATTCACAACAGCTAAAATGCAGGTGGCAATCTTCAACTACAAATGTAGTTCCTTTTATACTCACAAGCCTCCATTAAAAAATTCAAAGTTTCTAAAGTCTGTATCACCTGAAATCCCAGCACTTCAGGAGACCGAAGCAGGTGGATCACCTGAGGTCAGAAGTTCGAGACCAGCCTGGTCAACATGGTGAAACTCCATCTCTACTAAAATTACAAAAATCAGCCAGGTGCGGTGGTGGACGCCTGTAATGCCAGCTACTCAGGAGACTGAGGAAGGAGAATCGCTTGAACCCAGGAGGCAGAGGTTGCAGTGAGCCAAGATCATGCCACTGCACTCCAGCCTCGGTAAAAGAGCAAGACTCCATCTCTAAATTAATTAATTCATTAAAGCCCATGTCAGCCCTTGTTCTAGCAAAGAGGTATTATGCCCTGGTGCTTTGACTATAGTTTTAGTTATGCTCCCAGCTGATTTCTAAAAACCATTTCATTGTTATTATTCCATTTGTATTAGGCACCTACATCAGCATACGGGCTCAAGCCCTAGCTCCCAATTCCAACTGTGTGACTCTGGGTAGGACTTTGAACTTTCTGTCTCAATTTCCCTATCTATAAAATGAGATAATACTACCTAACTCTTGAAATTGTTGTGAGCCTTAAATGAGATATTATCTGCAAAGTACCTACCTCTGTGCGTGGTACTTAGAGACACTGGGTAAAAGTTAGTTCCCTTCTGTCTTCCTCCCCCACATTCCCACCCTTTGCTACATAGCACTGCAGAGAAATAAACAAAAAGATACATTCACTGCTCTCCAGTTCTGTGTGTTCCAAAAGGAGATACATGTGATCATTAAAAACCATAAATGCAAATTCCTTTTGTCTAAAAAATGTTGAAGGGTTCAGTTTCACTCTTTCTACTCTTTACTAGGAAAGAGAAGAAGCGAAAATAAGTCGGGCACAGTGGCTCACGCCTGTAATCCCAGCAGTTTGGGAGCCCGAGGAGGGCGGATCACAAGGTCAAGCGATTGAGACCATTCTGACCAACAATGGTGAAACCCCGTCTCTACTAAAAATACAAAAATTAGCCAGGTGTGGTGGTGCGTGCCTGTAGTCCCAGCTACTCAGGATGCTGAGGCAGGAGAATTGCTTGAACCTGGGAGGCGGAGGTTGCAGTGAGCCGAAATCATGCCACTGCACTCCAGCCTGGCGCCTGGTGACAGAGGGAGACTGTCTCAAAAAAAAAGAAAAAGAAAGAAGAGAGAGAGAGAGAGAGAAAGAAAGCAAAAATAAAAGATGAACTGAAGAAAAGTTGTGGAGAGCTATGTGTGATAATCATTGTGTTATACACATTGAAAATAAACAGATTGCTTTGAACAGAGAGTTTATTTACAGTCTACAAAGTGAACTATTAACCAGACCTAAGCTGCAATGTGTAAGAAACAACCAGGGCTGGGCATGGTAGCTCACACCTGTAATCCCAGCACTTTAGGAGGCCGAGGCAGGGGATCATCAGGGCTCAGAAGTTCGAGATCAGCATGAGCAACATGGCAAAACCCTGTCTCTACAAAAATTAGCCAGCCATGGTGGTGTGCATCTGTAGTCTCAGCTACTTTAGAGGCTGAGATGAGGGGATCACCTCAACCCGGGAGGTCAAGGCTGCAGTGAGCCGAGATCGCACCACTGCACTCCAGTCTGAGTGACAGAATGAGGCCCTATCTCAAACAAACAAACAAAAAAGAACCAGCAAAGTTTCCCTGTTTAAGGAGGCACTGTGACAATTAAGCATTTGGTATGGCTGACATTCATCTCAAGATCACAGTACCACAGAAATCTCGTTCAGCTCACCAGAGCCTTCTTTAGCCTGCTCTGGACCACTCCCTTCTCCTAGAGCCAGGTAGATGAGGCGGGTCAGTAACTATAAATCACTAGCAGCCTTTCAAGCTCACGTCAGAACCAGGAGAGCCGGAGCAGTGGTTAAATCCATAAGCAAATGTGAAGCTATATTCAGGAGGTGAGGCAGGATGTCGGAGCCCAGGTCAGGAGACAGAGTTGTAAACAGTGGATGAGGCCTGGGCTGGGGTGCTGGCTGAATGGAGCAGTCAGTGTCAGCTGATCCAAAAGTGCCAGGCTGGGCCAGGCATGCAGCAGGAGCCAAGTGCCAACCCTGGAAAGGGAGGGGAGCAGATGGGAGAGGAGCAGCAACCAGAAAAGAGCCAAAGCTGAAAATAAGTAGAACAAGAACAGGTCAAGGTCAGAACCTCCATTGTCAAATCCAAGCAAGAGTGACAGCAAGAACAGAGTCCAGAAGCCGGGCTGAGTGCGGGAACAGCTCCTCCAGACCGGACATGCTGTGAGGGCAGGAGTCCCAGCCGCCTTGCTAAGTGCCATGTGCTCAGAGCCCAGAGCAGTGTTTGGCAGGACACAACAAGGCCTACATAAATACTAGTTGTCCATGCCATTGTGGTAATTGGCAGAAGCCAATGAATGAACAAGATGAGGGAAACAGGAATGGACTACATTGTGTGCACAACCTCTGAAAGTGAGCCCTGACCTGTGAGTGCCCTGACCTGTCTTGAAGTGCTGGGATCCAACCCTTTTCATCTCATGCACTTCAGACCTTCCCCCTCTCCTTCCTGACAGCCTGTATTAGTTTCCTGTGGTTGCTGTAACAAATGACCACAAACCTTTGTTGTCTATAGTTTAAAACAACAGAAATGGGCTGGGCGCCATGGCTCATGCCTGTAATTCCAGTACTTTGGGAGGCCGAGGTGGATGGATCATTTGCCGTCAGGTCTTTGAGACCAGCCTAGCCAACACGGCAAAACCCCATCTGTACTAAAATTAACCAGGGGTGGCAGGCACCTGTAATTCCCAGATAATTGGGAGACTAAGGTAGGAGAATCACTTGAACTCAGGAGGCAGAGGTTGCAGCGAGCCAAGATCACACCACTGCACTCCAGCCTGGGTGACAAAGTGAGACTCTGTCTCAGAAAAAAGAAAAATTAGAATTCTCTAGATACCTGAAAGCCAAAATCGGTATCATAGGGCCAAAATCAAGGTGTGAGCAGGGCCACATTCCCTCCGGAGGGTCTGTAAGGTTTAAGTCTTCCACAGCTCTTCCAGCTTCTGGGGACTCCAAACGTCCTCTGGCTTGTGGCTACGTCACTCAGATCTCTGCCTCCATCTTCACAGGGCCGCTTTCCCCCTCATGCTTTCTCTTCTCCATGTGTCTCTGCTCTGTGAGTAGCTCTCTCATAAGGATGTTTGTGAATGCATTTAGGGCCCACCCAAATCATGCAAGATAATCTCTAGATTCTTAACTTGATTATATTTGCAGGGACCCTTTTTCTAGACAGGTCACATTCATAGGTTCTAGCATGCAGGCATAGCTCTTGGGGGCCATCATTCAACCCACTCACCTTCCCTGTCCAAAGTTACCTGTCTTAGGCCGGGCATGGTGGCTCATGCTATAATCCCAGCACTTTGGGAGGCCGAGGCAGGTGGATCACATGAGGCCAGGAGTGTGAGACCAGCCTGGCCAACATGTCTCTACTAAAAGTACACAAATTAGCCAGGTGTGGTGGTGTATGCTGGTAATCTCAGCTGCTTGGGTGGCTGAGGCATGAGAATCATTTGAACCCAGAAGGCAGAGGTTGCAGTGAGCTGAGATCATGCCACTGCACTCCAGCCTCAGGAACAGAGAGAGACTCTGTGTTCAAAATTTATTAAAAAAAAAAAAAGATTTTGAGCAGAAAATGTTAATGATACCATGTGTTTACTTTCTGTTTTATATCAGAGAACTCCGAGAGATGTATGGTCAAGAGATCAACTGTCTAGGGGCTAGGATTTCAGGCCCCACCCGGGCCTCTGAAGAGGTTAGCTTGGAGAAGAGGCTTTTTTTTTTTTTCTCATCATCAACCCTTCCATCAGCTCACAGTTTGCACGGGACTCGCCCCTGTCATCTGGTCACTGGAAATCATGGGCGAGTTGGAAGTACTGTTAGAGCATTCCATCTCTTCCTAGCTTTCTAAATAAGTTTTGCATCTTTCTAGTCCTAATCCTTCCCTTTAAAACTAGTTAATAGAAGCTCTGTACTGTGCTAAGCAATTTACAAGCATCGTATTTAATCCCTGTAACATTCCCTCTGAAGTGGATACTATCATTTTTGGACTTTGTAGAGAAAGAAATTGAAGCTTAGATGTGAAATGGCAGAGCCAGGATTTGAACCCAGGTTCTGTCACTCCAAACCCCATCCTTTGAACCACTGTACTGATGTACCTCCTGTGGATCTTCGGATAGCATTTGTCTCAAAACTGGGCTGTCAGAAGCATGATGGGAGTGGCCAAGGGAGAATTACACAAGCTAGTGAGCTGCAATGCAGAGCCGCTGGTTCTGCTCCCGGAAAGTCAAGGATTATGGAGTGTGATGGTTGCTGCCTGGTATGGAGAGTATGCATGTGTATTGATTAGTGCCCACCATACTAAGAAATTGCCTTCTCTTTAGAAGTGAACAGTCTCAAATTGGCAAAATATAGAAGGACAAAGGTATAAAAGGACTGAGCAGAATCTGAAGTTGTCCTGTGAGTATGGAGATGGGGCAGAGAGAAGGAAGAAGAAACTACAACGGAGAAAATAAGTCTCGCTCTTGGTAAGGTGAAATGTCTTTGACATTCATGAAGGCGTTGGGTAACACTACTGTCCCTTCCTAGCAGGAAGAACAATTTGCCCAGTGGTCTGTCAGACTAAACTACTTTACCTATAAAGCAGGCAGGAAACTAACATTTATTTGAGCAAGTAGATTTCCCGACTATTTCCCTTGCATTATTTCACTTCCTCCTCAGAGGAAGACGTTTCTCCCCTGCAAAGCCTATTTTGCAGATAGGGCAATGGAGCTCAGAGGGCTGGAGTGGTTTTCCCAACATCACTCAACTAGGAATGGCAAAGCTGAGATCTGAGTTTGCCTTCTAACTCCAATCTCAGGGCTCTAATTTAGATTGCAGTTCGTCATTTATTATAAAACCCTGGCAACGCTTGATTGCCTGTTTCAGTGGGAAGAAGAGTGAGCTTGTTTCACATCAAGGTGAAGTGAGGAAACATGCACGGTCACTAGCCTCTCCAACCCTGCCTGCCTTCTTGTCCCTCAACTCCAGCTTTGTCCACCTCTGCCTGGAAAAATCCTTCTCAAACTTTAATGGCTCCAAGAATTATGCCCACATGCTAGCACCTATGAATGTGACCTTGTCTAGAAAAAGGTGGAAAAATCCACCTCAAATGCCTCCTCTCTTTGAAACGTTCTAGATCCACTGCCTTCCAGCTGCAGATAGAGTAGCTGTTCTTTTACATGTTCCCTCAGAACCATATGCATATGTGCATTGCTAGTAAAACACTTTAATATGCTTGTCTCCCGCACTAGGATGTGAACTGCTCAAAGACATGGACTATGTCTTATTCCTCGCGACCCAGCCAGGCCCAGCTCAGGGAGGTTAGGCAAGAGCTGTTGGGTCTAAGGCTCTCGGTGCTGTCTACCTTGGCTCTGAACTTCACCAGTGCAATCAGGCACACCTTGGTCTCTTCCCTCCCCTTGCTGGATGTCCAAGTGACTCATGCCTTTCCCTAGAGGCCATTAACATGTCCCTGCTCAGACGCTAGTGCTGAGTTCCGCTCTGCTCTGTGGCTCTGCTGATGTCCCCTTGCCTATCTCCATGTGGTCTCCATATGTCCCCTACATCCCTCATCTATCCTGCTCTGTCCCTAACCATACAGGCTAGACTTGGCTTGACTTTGTCACTGCTCTGGTGGCATCTCTCCTCTCCTTCTCATCACACTCCCATCCCTGCCACATCACTCCAGGGAAAAGCAAACTGAAATCCTCTCCCAGCTACTGGTGCATGAGGCCCTATGGCAGGCAGGATAATGGCCCTTAAAGACACCATGCCCTAATTCCTGGAACCTATAATTGTTACCTAATAAGAAAAAGAGGCCTTTGCAGATGTGATTCAATTAAGGATGCTAAGTCCAGGTCTGGAGGCTGAGGTGGGTGGATCGTTTGAGCTCAAGAATTCGTGACCAGCCTGGGCAATGTGGTGAAACCCTGTCTCAAAAAAAAGAAATTTGCTGGGCATGGTGATATACACCTACAGTCCCAGCTCTTCAGGAGATTGAGGTGAGATGGACTGCTTGAGCCTGGGAAGTTGAGGCTGCAGTGACCCGTGTTCTCGCCATTGCACTCTAGCCTGGGCGACACAGTGAGACCCTGTCTCAAAAAATTAATTAATTGATTAAGGAGACTGAGATGGAGAGATTATCCTGGACTATCCAGGTGGGCCCTATATGTAATCACAAGTGTCTTACAAGTTAGAGAACGAGGAACATTGGGGGGGGGCAGGGAGTGCGCGGAGAGAGGTGAAGTCAGAGGCAAAGACTGGATGCAGCCATGAGCCAAGGAATGCCAGCAGCCACCAGGAGCTGCAAAAGACAAGGAGCAGTTTCTCCCCAGAGCCTCGGGGAAAGTGCAGCCCTGCTGCCACCTTGCTTTTGACCCAGTGATACTGATTTTGAACTTCTCATCTCCAGAACTGTGGGAAAATTTCTATAGTTTTAGGCCAACCAGTTTGCGTCAATTTGTTCTAGCAGCCACAGGAAACTAATATAGGCCCCAGAGGGGTTGACTTTGCTCTCCTTGTTTTTTTGTTTTTTTTTTTTTTTTAACCCTGCTAGTTTTATAATTGGCTCAGCTGCCTCACTCCTCCAGCTGGCTTCTTACAGCTCCTTTCTCTAAGGACCTGGACCACTAACCACCATTTATTGAGCACCTACTATATGCTAGGTACTAAGGCAGGTGCTTCACATGGGCTACCTCACTAACCCACTCAATAACCCTGTGAGATGGGTATTGAGGTGGGAAGAAGTTAGGTAACTTGCCCACGACTGCACAGCTAGAAAATGCCAGAGCTGGGATCTAAAAGCAGACCTGTCTATCTCCAAAGCCTGTGGCTGTGATCCTGCTGCCTCACTACTTGAGTGGGGGCCGTCTCTAGATGACTGACTGTCAGTACAAATGTATTTTTCTCCAAAAGCCTATTGGCATCTCATGCAAATAGTAAGTACTATTACAGGACAGGCATTGTGCTCAGGATTTTACATACATTATTTTATTTTTCCCATCAATGCAACTCCATGAGATAAGAGCTATTATCCTCCCTTTTTACTGACAAGGAAATTACTGCTAAGTGGTAGACCCGGCACCAGACCCTGGGTTCCTGGGGTCCTGGACCAGTGTCATTTCCTCTGATCTGCTCAGCCTCTCATTTGCACCAGTGCCCTGGGCTGTAATTTGACTTGGACTTGGTTCAGGCTTCTGAAAGGCCTCTGTGTTGTCCAAAGTTTGGAGGACTTCCATCAAGTTTATGTGTGGAGCTTGCTTGTTAGTTTCCAGAGGGTTCAAAACACCCACAGCACTGCATAAATATTCCACTGCCCAGACATTCACAAACACCCTACCCACATCTTTAAAAGTCTCTCTGCCTCGTGCTATCTGCAGCCTCCCCCTCCTCCTCATTAGAAGACTTGAGATAGTCACATTGCAAAATTAACATATTAAAACAAATTTTCCAAATATAAATTATCATAATACATTATAACAATGACAATATAAAAATTGGGAAAGAAGAAAAGTGTTCAGGATTTCATCAAAATATGTGTCCTAAGTAAAGTCTTTTTTAAAAATGCATCTTAATGGAGGTGGATAGAGGGAAGAAAGCCAGGGAAGAGAGAAAGAATGAGACAGAAAGCAAGATCCTCTGTATTTAGAAACCCTGAATATCTAAATGGGTTTATTTAGAATCAGTGGTCATTTGCATGCCTTCCTATGAAATGCGGGAAAACTTAATTGAAACAGCAATTCATACAGCATAGCCAACAGACAACAAACTGCCTTTGGAAGTGAATGAGGACTCCCTGAATTTCCTGGATCATCTTGGTTCTTTTTAGGCTTTGCAAAGGAAGAAGAACCCAACAAAAGGGAAAAATAACTCTCCATGATTGTCGACAGCTGTATAACAGTGAAAAGAGACCGGCACCAGGCCAGGCGCGGTGGCTCACACTTGTATTCCCAACGCTTTGGGAGGCCAAGGTGGGCAGATCATTTGAGCTCAGGAGTTCAAGACCAGACTGGCCCACATGGTGAAACCGTCTCTATCAATAATACAAATTAGCCAGGCATCTCAGCTACTATGGAGACTGAGGTGGGAGGGTCTCTTGACCCTAAGAGTTGGAGGTTGCAGGGAGCCAAAATTGCCCCATTGCACTCCAACCTGGGCAACACAGTGAGACCCTGTCTCAAAAACAGAAAAGAGAAACCAGGACCAGGAACAGAGAAGTGTGGATTTCAGTCCTACTTCTTCCCTTATGTGCTGTGTGATCTTGGACAAGGCACTTCCCTTCTCTGAGCTTCAGTTTTTTCCATCTGTAGGTGAGTTCTATGGTCCTTTCAAATTCCACAGAGTATTTTATACTAAAATAGCACCAGAGCCACGCTGCTCAGTTTTGCTTTTGTTCTTCTTCTCACAGTCACATAATTAACTAAGAGAATGCGGCAAGGAGCTGTGGTTGCTGCCGAACACACGCATTTATCCGGAGGGCAAATGTAGACTTCGGTTTAAATTCTTCTGATGAAACTGTGTCTCACGCCCAAATCCCAAGTTCAATGGAACTGCTCTTGAGATGCCAGCCGTAATGGCCTTACTAGGGAGGAGGTCCATGATGGCCTCTGTCTGAGTCTGTTTCATTGCAACACTCCCAGAAAGCCAGCCCTGTCATTAAGCTCACAAAGTAAACACTGTCCTCAGCAAAAGCCCAGAGTTAGCAGTCACCTAAAGACAATTGTGCTCCTTTAAGGGGACAGCTTTCACCATTCATCACTCCACTGGTGCCGGCCTTAAAACTTGAAATCAAACTCAGGGCTCCCAAGGCTCTGGCCGTTCATCCAACACCACCGAAGGCTGTGGGCAGGATTCAGAATTATGTTTCACCAGCTGGTCCAGGCCGCGGTTTGTCTGGGAAGAGAAACAGACACAGGGAACAAAGAGACGGAAGTGGGAAGGCTGGTAAGAAAAGAGCCTTTCTGCTGTTATTGCCACAGAGCTACCGGTTTGTATTAACACAATCCGAATATTTTACCCAGAAGTCCAGAATGTGGATGTATCAACAAGCATTTCTTGCCCTAAACATTTATCATAGGCATATCAAGTTTTTACCATGTCATTTCTTTCTTTCTTTCCTTCCTTCCTCCCTCCCTCCCTCCCTCCTTCCTTCCTTCCTTCCTCCTTTCTTTCTTTCTTTCTTTCTTGCTTGCTTTCTTTCTTTCTTTCTTTCTTTCTTTCCTTCCTTCCTTCCTTCCTTCCTTCCTTCCTTCCTTCCTTCCTTCTTTCTTTCTTTCTTCTCTCCCTCTCTCTTTCTTTCTTTCTTTTGGAAACACTCTTGCTCTGTCACCCAGGCTGAACTGCAATGGTGTAATCTCAGCTCACTGCAACCTCCACCTCCCAGGTTCAAGCAATTCTCCTGCCTCAGCCTCCTGAGTAGCTAGGATTACAGGTGTTCACCACCATGCCCAGCTAATTTTTGTATTTTTTTTTTTTAATAGAGACAGGGGTTTCACCATGTTGGCCAGGCTGGTCTCGAACTCCTGACCTCAGGTGATCTGCCCTCCTCAGCCTCCAAAGTGCTGGGATTACAGACCACTGTGTCCAGCTGTTCTTGTCAATTAATATGCTTCTTCCTCATTATGTTAAAGCTACATCTTGTGTGCATATCCTGAACCCCCACCTACCTGGCAAATTCTTCAAAGGCAGGGGAAGTTCCCATTGTTCGGTTTCCAAGCCTAGCAAGGTGACCGGTGCTGAACTGAGCCAAGACAGGCAGACTGCCTTCACCAGGACATCAAGAGCAGCACCTTGGTGCATGCCCAAAGCCCTTCTCCAAGGGGGAACCAGTCCATCCCTGTATCTCTTTGTGGCCCACAAAGCAGTACCTCCTCCCCCAGGTCTGAGAAGACTGAGGAGGGTGTTATTAGGTTCCTACACAGCCTAGACTAGTTGATACTCCACCTGGGACTCGCTGAATGATGACAATAATAACAGCTAACTTTTATTGAGCACTTACTATGTGCAGGCTCTGCTAAATACTTTATCTTACAACACAATCCTCATACCAGTTCTCTGAGTTAGCCCTTTTATCATCCCCATTTTACAAATGAAAAAACTGAGTCTCAGAATACACAGCTAGGAAATGGTAGACCTGAGATTCTGATCAGGGCTGGCTGACTTGAATCCTGTGTTCGAACTAGCATACACTGCTTCCCAAACTAGTTTATAAATTCTTTTGAGAGCAGAGATTCAGCTGGGCGCAGTGGCTCACGCCTGTAATCCCTGCACTTTGGGAGGCCAAGGCGGGTGGATCACAAGGTCAAGAGATCAAGACCATCCTGGCCAACATCGTGAAACCCCGCCTCTACTAAAAATACAAAAATTAGCTGGGCGTGGTGGAGTGCGCCTGTAGTCCCAGCTACTTGGGAGGCTGAGGCAGGAGAATTGCTTGAACCTAGGAGGCGGAGGTTGCAGTGAGCCGAGATCGTGCCACTGCACTCCAGCCTGGCGCCTGGAGACAGAGCGAGACTCCAACTCAAAAAAAAAAAAAGAAAAGAGAGCAGAGATTTTTTTCTTTTCTGTACTCGCAGAGCCTAGAGGACTGCTAGGCAACAGTGGGCTCTTAGCGTCTACCTGTTTTCCGACTGACTGATGAGCGATCCATGCCCACAGCAGTCAGACACCAGAAGTGAGGCTGACAAGAAGTTAGAGAGGGATTTGGGAAAGAACGTTTGGAAAGCTGCTTATAGCCAGGTTGATTTAAGGTGAGGGAGTGTAGGCACAGGGCCTCTCTAGGCAGTACTCGGAAGCTTCCAGAGAGTCCTGGGCAGGAAGGTGGCCTTCTCTTCTCAAGGAGGAGTATCCAGGAATAAGGAGGCATCCAGACATAGCAAGGGCACGGGGTGGCTATGGAGCCCAACCTCACTCAATGTCTCTGTCTTGGTGATCACTAAGAAGCCAGGGTTGCTCTTTGCAACAAATTGCTCAACGGTTGTTCTGATTACCTCGAATGTAGAAAAATGCACAGTGCCCAACTGTTGCAACACTCTGCTCTGCAGACTTTTTCCCTCTTCGTATATTAAAGATGTGAAGGATTGCAGCCCTTTTTTCTAATGGCTTATGTTTTGATGTTTTACCTGTAAATCAATTATTTGGAACTGATGACACATTTCCCATAGGAAATCACGTTACTTAAAGAGGCTAGGATCTCAGGCTATGTCCTAATGGTCTTATTTTACCCATTATTTATTCATTTATTTTTTTAATTTCTTATTTTTAGAGACAGAGTCTCGCTATGTTGCCCAGGCTGGTCTTGAACTCCTGGACTCAAGGAATCTTCCCACTTCAGTCTCCCAAAGTTCTGGGATTCCAGATGTGAGCCACTGTACCCAGCCTTTACCTGTTATTAATAGCAGTGAGTCTGACAGTACCTATCACCTACAAATAATCATGTTCATAATAGAAAAAAATATATTACGTTGGTGCAAAGGTAATCGAAGTTCTTGCCATTACAAAACCGCAATTACTTTTGTACCAACCTAATATATTCCTAATTCTAACTCAGCACCCAGGACAGGGTTTCCCCTACCTGGGGAAGGAGGGATTCCTGAGAGTGAGATTAGCAGCACTCTGCTACCTCATAACTTTCTAGCTGGGTTTGGAGAAGAGATCAGAACTTGACGCTGTAAGATCATGTCAGCCTTATCAAGGAAGTCATGTCTGCAGAAGGAACAGGCTTGCAACACAATCATCGCAGCGATGATCCAGATACACCCTGATATCTGCTGGTTCAGGATGACACACATGAGGGTACAAGTTGCACTCCTGACTGCCTCAAGACATCTTAAAACTTCAAAGAGATTTCCACCATACTCAGCTTGTTAAATCTCTGAAGCGGAAAGATTGATACCCCTCTAGCCCAGCTCCATCCCAAAACTCCATCGTATGTGCACTACTCTGTGCTGAGAGATAGGGAGGTGCAGAAGGAACTCCTTCAGGAAGCTTCTTATTCATTTAAAATACATCATTATAATAGCTCCTTTTTTTTTTTTTTTTTTTTTTTTAGTTCTAACTTTAGGCCAAACGCTTTATATGTTTTAATTTATTAAATTCTCATAAAAACCCTATGTTTAGATTTAGCTTCACTTAGAATATAAGGAAATTGAGGTTTAGCATGATTAAGTAACTTGCCTTACAGAGAATACATGGAAAAATCAGGATTCAAAAGCCAGTCTGTTGGCCAGGCACGGTGGCTAACACTGTAATCCCAGCACTTTGGGAGGCTGAGGTGGGGGGATCACCTGAGATTAGGAGTTCAAGACCAGCCTGGCCAACATGGTGAAACTCCATCTCTATTAAAAATACAAAAATTAAGCCGGGCGCGGTGGCTCACGCCTGTAATCCCAGCACTTTGGGAGGCCGAGGCGGGTGGATCACGAGGTCAAGAGATTGAGACCATCCTGGTCAACATGGTGAAACCCCGTCTCTACTAAAAATACAAAAAATCAGCTGGGCATGGTGGCACGTGCCTGTAATCCCAGCTACTCAGGAGGCTGAGGCAGGAGAATTGCCTGAACCCAGGAGGCGGAGGCTGCGGTGAGCCGAGATTGCGCCATTGCACTCCAGCCTGGGTAACGAGAGCGAAACTCCATCTCAAAAAAAAAAAAAAAATACAAAAATTAGCCAAGTGTGTTCGTGAACACCTGTAATCCCAGCTACTCAGGAGGCTGAGGCAGGAGAATTGCTTGAACCTAGGAGGCAGATGTTGCAGTGAGCTGAGATCCTGCCATTGCACTCCAGCCTGGGTGACAAACAAAACTCCGTCTCAAAAAAAAAAGACTGAGAGTTTTACAGAGTTGAATAGAGGCAAGTCATGGGAGCTTCCCCGTGAAGTCATGCAGCACACAGCAGTACAGGCACGCTGAGCGCAGAAGGAGCTTCCCTTAGATGCAGTCTTCACACTGGGAGCAGACATATTACACAGAGCTCATTATTCTGTAACCAGCATTGCACACCATGTTGACTCATCACTTTGAGAACGAGCTAGTTGGCTGTTAAATTGCCCCAGTCTCTAATGAGAATTGTTAAAAAGTAAACTTTTTCCCAAGTCTTCCCTTAGCTATTTTTCCTTCTTTCTTTCTTTCTCTTTCTTTTTCTCTT
>NW_022436984.1:2387125-2903611 GCF_009761245.1 Sapajus apella
TTCTCTTTCTTTCTTTCTTTCTCTTTCTTTCTTTCTTTCTTTCTTTCATCCCTCTCTCTCCCTTTCTTTCTTTCTCTTTCTTTCTTTCTTTCAACAGTCTCACTCTGTCACCTGGGCTGGAGTGCAGTGGCATGATCTCAGCTCACTGCAAACTCTTCCTCCTGGGTTCAAGCGATTCTCCTGCCTTAGCCTCCCAGGTAGCTGGGATTACAGGCACCCACCACTACGCCCAGCTAATTTTTTGTGGTTTTAGTAGAGACAGGAGTTCACCATGTTGGCCAGTCTGGTCTTGAGCTCCTGACCTCATGATCCACCCTCCTCGGCATCCCAAAGTGCTGGGATTACAGACATGAGCCACCGTGCATACCCAGTGTTTTTTTTTTTGTTTTGTTTTGTTTTTAAGTAGAGATGGGGTTTGCCATGTTAGCCACGCTGGTCTTGAACTCCTGGCCTCAAGCAATGCATCCGCCTCAACCTCCCAAAGTGCTGGGACTACAGTGTTTTTCTTTCTCAATGATGCAATACATAGTCATAAATATTCTCTGGAATCCTCTCATTTTCCTAATTAAAAGAAGAAACTTTTAAGAAACCGAAAGACAGAAACCTGCTGGATCAATCTTCCCATATGAGTAGCACATCAAACTCATTTATGAAAAAGGAAGAATCACAAAGTTTCAGTTTGTTACAACAATATAAAAAGTAGGAGAGAAAGAAGCACAGATAAACCAGTACAGATAGGAAACACGAAATAAGATTATAGAAATGAATCCAAATTTCAGTAATCATCATAAATGTAAATGGATCAAATAGGCCTTTAAAAGTACAAAAAGAGTTCGAGTTTTAAGTATTAGAAATCCAGATAAATACTTTTTATAAGCGGCTTGCTAAACTGTAAGGATCCAGAATGACAGAAAGCATAAGTATATAAAAAACAGAGGCTGGGCACAGTGGCTCACATCTGTAATCCCAGTGCTTTGTGGTGCTGGGAGTTGAAGACAAGTCCTGGCAGCATAGTAAGACCCCATCTCTACAAAAAACACAAAAGTTAGCCAGGTGTGGTGGTATGTGCCTATGGTCCCGGCTACGGGGGAGGCTGAGATGGGAGACCTGCTTGAGCCCAGGAGTTTGAGGCTTCGGTGAACTGTGAGCACCACTGCACTCCTGCCTGGGTGACAGAGCAAGACCCTGTCTGAAAAAGGGTAATAATAATAATGATTTTTTTTTTAATTAGCTGGTCATAGTGGCATGCACCCATAGTCCCAGCTACTTGGGAGCCTGAGGCCAAAGGAGCGTTTGAGCCCAAGGAGTTCGAGGCTGCAGTGAGTCAAATGCCACTGCACCCCAGCCTGGGTACAGAACAAGACTCTGAAAGAAAGTAAAAATAAAATATATCTGGCAAACATCCAACCCTTCAAAAAAGCTAATGTGGTTATTATTAACATGAGACAAATGAGTTTAAGACAAAAAGCATTTTCAGGGATGAAATGAGTTACTACATTTGCTAAAAATTTCATTGGAGAGTTATAACAACTCTAAACTTACGTGTCCTTAATAACGTATCTTCAAAGTATGTAATCCAAAAATTGATCAAACTTTATGTTTCAAATTGAAAACATACACGGTGATGAGGATAAATAATTGAGGAAGATAGACAAGAAGAAACATATGTTGGGGGTTTACTATTTGCCAAGACTGTGCCAAATGCTAGGGAAACAAGGATGGGGAGACATAGCTTCTGCCCCCATAAAACTTCCATATGGAAATAATGTATAATGTGATAAAGGTTATAACAGTGGGATATACACTCTTATAATGAATGATGGAAGACAGAAGGAAGTTACTGTCTCAATCAGAAGAGGAGGAGCTAAAGGAAAACTCGCAGAGAAGTCTTCTGAAATCATCTTAAAAGATGAGTAAGAGTTCACCAGATAGACAAAGGGCAGAGGGGAGGGGACCAGGGAGCAGAACATGCCAGACAGAGGAAACAACACACCAAAAGCCAGAAAGGTAAGAAAGCACAGCATGTTCAGAGGTCTACAGCATTGGATAAAAGCACTGAGAAAGAAAAAAACATTTTTACTGGTAATGATTTCACATGCATGAAGCCTTAATTTCAGTGACACTTACACATACCAGAAAGAAGAACTGGACAAGCTTCCTCTTCAGCCTAAAAGTCACTAGAAAAATATTACGAATCACATGGGGGATGGGAGGAGCTTAGAAAGCTACCAGTTTGATTTTCCTTGGCAAATCCTGCAGTGCAGATTTGCTAAGCTCCAGTGTAATGTACTCTGGTGATGTCATTTTAGCCTCGGATGATTGCACATCCCAAACAATCATGTGACTAATACCCTTTGGCTGTCACCAAAAGGTCTAAACAATACCAGCAGCATGCTCAGCCTCAGCGTGATAGCAAGCTGCCTTAGTTCCTCACTTTCATAATTACAATCTGACTTGTTAATGTAATAAACAGGAGGTGGAAAAGGAGAAAGAAAAACAAGTGTGGATACTGTTTCATAGTAGTGCTATGACCTAACGCATCCATTTGATTTCAGTTGGCAAGGGAAGCAGAAGATCCAGTTTGACAAAAGAAATCAAGAATGGTTACACAGCAGGCTGAGCTGGGAGAGTCCTTTATATATTGTCAGTCTCTACCATGGCAGGTAATTCCCTCAGTTGTGAACAAAACATCTTCCAGAGTAGCCAAAACGTTTTAGGAAATAATGTGCACTTTTTTTTTTCTTTTTCTTTCCCCTTCGATAACTAGTCCAGCAGAATAATGTGCAATTTAGAAGGGACTGTTTTTTTTTTTTTCTTTCTTTTAGATAAAACTGTGCCCCTTGATTTTGGGTCTCATTGATGTTGATTCTTTTAACTAAGCAATTTTCTCATGTGCAGTGGGAATTGACACCTCTCTAACCAATCTTTATTTTGTTGATGAAAACTGGAAGCAGAAGCTAGAAGGATGGGGGGATTGTCCTCTTTTCTCTCTATTTTTTTTTCTTTTTGATGTCCTTTACTTCAAGTTAAGCCTGGTTTTTGCTTTAATCATAGCAGAAAGCATTTTCCACGTCAGGGAAAGTAGAGAACAGGCTGTAAACCCTGTCCCCTGCTTGCTCTCCAGCTCCCCATTTTTGTCCTTTGCCCTGCGGCAATGTCTTTTCCCCTCTTGTTTGCTTCTCCTTTCTTTATTCATTTCTCAGTTCTTCTCTGGCCTCACTCAAAATGGCAGAAATTATGCAACCTAGTACTTTTCACAGAAGCTCCTTAAGCATAGTAATTCATCAAGGATTCATCAAGTGCCTGCCATGCACTGACACTGTTCTAGATGCCGAGAATACTACCATGAATGAAACAGACAGAAATCCCAGCTGTCACTGAGCTTTGTCTGAGGGCCACTGGGGAAGGCCTCTCGAAGGAAGTGATAGCTGAGCTGGGATCTGAGTCATGAAGCGGAGTGAGCCTAGGGGAGAACAGCTGCAAGAGTGTTCCAACCAGAGAGACCAGCCCAGCAAAAAGGAGGAGCATCCACCCGGTACATTCCAGGGACAGGAAGGAACGAGGCACAGTGCCTTCAAGGGAAAAGCATCAGTTTGGATGAGGAAGGATGGAGGGTCATGAATACAAAGTAAGAGAAATTATGGCTGGGTGCAGTAGCTCACGCCTGATATAATCCCAGCACTTTGGGAGGCCAAGGCGGGCGAATCACTTGAAGTCAGGAGTTCCGTACCAGCCTGACCAACAGGGTGAAACTTCATCTCTACCAAAAATACAATTAGCTAGACCTGGTGGTACGTGCCTGTACTCCCAGCTATTCGGGAGGCTGAGGCAGGAGAATCACTTGAACTAGGAGGTGGAGGTTGCAGTAAACCAAGATCGCACCACTGCACTCCGGCCTGGGTGACAGAGTGAAACTGTGTCTGAGTGAGAGAGAGAGAGAGAGAAAGAGAGAGAGAGAGAGAGAAAGAAATTAGCTTAGGACGAAAAGAATTTTGTCCACAACAAAGGAAAGATTCCTCTGGATCCACCAGATAGAGGAAGGTTTGAGAGAACAAAGTTCATGGTTGGGTTCCAGGGTCTGAGCAGAAGCAGGAGAGAGAATCTTCTCTTTCTTTAGAGGTGTAAAGAGTGGGAACTGGGGACCAGTAACTCAGAGAGGCAAGGCCAAGTTCAAGAAAGACTGGGGGGACGAATGGACTGATAGTAACACACAGACAGAGACGCACACTTATGCAGTCACGTGTGCATGAAACAATAGCAGGCGACTTTTCGAAGTATGCCGGGTTGAGTGAAATGACCTAAATGTATATTTTGTATACAGTAAGCAGGAAGGCAGAGCCCTGTTTTTACAAACTACATTCTCAACATTTTTAAAAACATTTGTTCCTGGCCAGGTACAGTAGCTCATGCCTGCAATCCCAGCACTTTGGCAGGCTGAGGCAGAAGGATCATTTGAGGTCAGGAGTTCAAGACCAGCCTGGCCAACATAGCCCAAAACCCCCGTGTCTACCAAAAAAAAAAAAAATTCAAAAATTAGCCGGGCATGGTGGCTTATGCCTGTAGTCCCAGCTACTTGGAAGGCTGAGGCAAGAGAATTGCTTAAACCTGGGAGAAGAAGTTTCAGTGAGCTGAGATCACAACACTGCACTCCATCCTGGGGAACAACAGAGTGAGACTCTATCTCAAAAAAATAAAAATAAAAATAAATTGTTCCTTTACAATAAACATGAAAACCACATACCCTTGTTTAAAATGATTTGAAATTTCAAATGAAATAGAGTGACTGATAAAAACATGCAGGAAGTTTCAGAGTATGTTTCTTCAAGTTACTTAAGCCTCCTTCCCCCAGACTTTGGTCTGGAACCTTCTGATCTACGGCTTTCCAGGTGAATCCCAGCTGAGCTGCTTCAACATGGTAAGTGTGGCCAGATCTGCAGAGTAGCCTCAGGCTGGGCTCACTAACTCCAAAGGAAAAAGAAAAAGGCCACAACTTAGTGGGCTGCCAAAGCTGCTGTCTTTTTTTTTTTTTTTTTTTTTTGTGAGACAGGATCTTGCTATATCATCCAGGCTGGAGTGCAATGGCGTGATGTCACTTGCTGCAACCTCCCCCTCCCCAGTTTAAGTGATTCTCCTGCCTCAGCTTCCCTAGTACCTGGGATTACAGGCACCCACCACCATGCCCAGCTAATTTGTGTATTTTTTTTAGTAGAGAAGGGATTTCACCATGTTGATCATGCTGGTCTTGAACTCCTGACCTCAAGTGATCCACCTGCCTTGGCCTCCCAAAGTACTGGGATTATAGGTGTGAGCTACTGTGCCCAGCCCAAAACTATCTTTAAAAATACATCTGTAGGTCTAGCCGAGTGAAGGAGAGGAATGCTGAGATTGAAAAGATAGCTTTGCCTTGCTTCACAGAGCAAAGCTTGGCTTAGTGACTAAAAATTTCTGGGAAAAAGTTTCAGAAAAAGATTTCATATTAAAAACAAAAACAAGAAAAAAAGCTGGACACAGCGGCTCATGCCCATAATCCCAGACCTTTGGGAGGATCACCTTAGGTCAAAAGTTCAGAAACAGCCTGGCCAACATGGTGAAAACCAGTCTTTACTAAAAATACAAAAATCAGTCTGGCATGGAGGCGGGTGTCTGAAATCCCAGCTACATGGGAGGTTGAAACAGGAGAATCACTTGAACCCAGGAGGCAGAGGTTGCAGTGAACTGATATCACACCACTCCACTCCAGCCTGGACGACAAAAGCAAGGCTCCATCTCAAAAAACAAAAATAAAACTCACTAAAGATCAGAACTTTCTGAAAAGTGGAAATAGTTGACACCCAGCACTGCAGGTGAGCTATGCTATAAAGCAGGTACCTGACCTGGGTCTCAGGTCCCTTCTAATGCTTACATTCTATAAGTTAACCTATATCTAAAGACCATGAGCACAGTTTTGAATGAACTTGTTCACAAACATTGTCATTCTTTCTCTTGCTTCAGAAATAGCTAGTTAAAAAGAAGAACTATTGCCGGGCGCGGTGGCTCAAGCCTGTAATCCCAGCACTTTGGGAGGCCGAGGACGGTGGATCACAAGGTCAAGAGATCGAGACCATCCTGGTCAACATGGTGAAACCCCATCTCTACTAAAAATACAAAACATTAGCTGGGCATGGTGGCGCGTGCCTGTAATCTCAGCTACTCAGGAGGTTGAGGCAGGAGAATTGCATGAACCCAGGAGGTGGAGGTTGCGGTGAGCTGAGATCGCGCCATTGCACTCCAGCCTGGGTAACAAGAGTGAAACTCCGTCTCAAAAAAAAAAAAAAAAAAAGAACTATCAACATCACTAGCCAGCAGAGTAATGGAAATCAAAACCACAATGAGGCTGGGCATGGTGGCTCACGCCTGTAATCCAAGCACTTTGGAGGCCAAGGCGGGCGGATCACCTGAGGTCGGGAGTTCAAGACCAGCCTGACCAACATGGTGAAACCCCGTCTTAAAAAAAAAAAAAAAACAGGCAATGAGATACCACTTCCCACTCACCAGGATGGCTATCATAAAGAAGATAGATAACAAGAAGTGTTGATGAGGATATGGAGAAAGCAGAACCCTCATACATGGCTGGCAGGAATGCAAAACGGTATATGTAACCAGTTTGAAAAATAATCTAGCAATTCCTCAAAAAGTTAAATACCTCCCAGCACTTTGGGAGGCTGAGGCGGGAGGATTGTTTGAGCCCAGGAGTTCAAGACCAACCTGGGCAACAAGGCAAGACTCCACCTCTAAACAGAATTTAAAATCTTAGCTGGGTGTAGTGGCACATGCCTGTAGTCTCAGCTACTTGGGAGACGGAGGTGAGAGGACAGCCTGAACCAGGGTGCTTGAGGCTGCAGTGAGTCACAGTCGCACCACTGCACTCTAGTCTGAGCAACAAAGCAGGATCCTGTCTCAAAAAACAAAGAAAGGAAAAAAAGGAAAAAAAAAGAAAGAATAAGTTAGTTAAATATGGAATTATCATATCACTGAGCAATTTCACTCCTATGTATAGAGAGAAATGAAAACATATGTCCACAGAAAAACATGTATATGAATTTTCATATTTGCATTATTTATATTAGCCAAAAAATGGAAACAATTCAAATGTCCATCAACTGATAAATGAATAGACAAAATGTTTATCCATACAGAGGTATATTATTCAGCAATAAAAAGAAATGAAGTACCAATACATGCTACAACATGGTTGAACCTTGAAGACATTATAAGTGAAAGAAGACAGTCACAAAAGACCACATATTGTATGCCAATTATATGAAATGCCCAGAAAAGGTAAATTTATAGAGACAGAAAGTAGATTTGTGGTTACCTAAGGCAGTGGCGAGGGAGAGAGTTTGAGGGGAAGGGGAGAGTAACTGACAGGGTTTCCTTTTGCAATGATGAAAAGGTTCTAAAGTTGATAGTGGTGACGATTGCACAACTCCATGAATATACAAAAAAAAATTGATGTGTATACTTAAAATGGGTAAAGTGTATGGTATGTGGATTATGTCTCAAAAAAACTGTTATGCCCTCCACCCCGCAAAAGAAGAGTTCTGGCATGAAGAACACAAACTGACTGATTGATCCCAAATTAGTTTATTTTATTTATTTACTTTCTTGAGACGGAATCTGACTCTGTCACCCAGGCTGGAGTGCAATGGTGCTATCTCAGCTCACTGCAACCTCCACCTCCCAGGCTCAAGCAATTCTCCTGCCTTAGCCTCCAGAGCAACTGGGACTACAGATTCTCACCACCACACCTGGCTAACTTTGGTATTTTTAGTAGAGATGGGTTTCACCATGTTGGCGAGGCTGGTCTCGAACTCCTGACCTCAAGCAATCTGCCTGCCTTGGCCTCCCAAAGTGCTGAGATTATAGGCATGAGCCACCATGCCCCACCCCAAACCAGTTTAGATTCATGGTGGCATGAATCAAAGTGGAAAAAGGGAGGGGAAGAGGAAAAAAAAGAACTACTCTCACAGCAAAACGAGAAGCAAAATTTCAGCACAACTTCAGTTTGTAATTTGAGAATTAAGGTGGGCATTCTACCATGTAAATATCTGTGCCTGAATTCTGACACAGCGTTTTTTTTAAAGAATGATTTCTCCTAAACTGTAGCACCCAGACAACAGAGACCTCTGACTTGTATTCCACATTTAACAAACACACACAAAGTTGATTAAAAGACATGGGGGTGCCTCTGGCCCTGGGATCCAGCCCTTCATGCTGGTCCGGTGCAACCCATGACCCTAAACATTTCTTCTGAAGATAATATCATTCAGGATTCACAGAAACACTTCTGTATCTCACTTGTTCTATGTCTCCAAAACAAAAAGCTTTTTGGGTTGTGTTGCTGCTGACATTAGGGGAAAAAACAGCTTTGGAAAGGTATGAGTGGCAGAAACTCTTAGTTAAGAAAGAACAAATTAATTAAGTTGTCAAATTTCTCCTCTCAGAGAATGTGAATGCAACAGATTCTTGCGCAACTAAGTATCATTGGCTAGGAATGCTGAGGATCCCTCTTCCAGCTTCTCTGTTTTCCAACTCCGAGTTCTAGAGGCACTTGGGAATTAAGTGGCATTTGCAATGGTTGCACATTGTGCGTTGTGACTGAGGACATTCTTACTACTTTTTTTTTGTTTTTTCCAATCCAAGATCTGGCTCCGTCATCTAGGCTGCAGTACAGTGGCGCAATCTCAGCTCACTACAACCTCCACGTCCCAGTCTCAACCATCCTCCCACCTCAGACTCCCAAGTAGCTGGGATTTCAGGCATGAGCCACCATGCCAGACTAATTTTTGCATTTTTTGTAGAGAAGGGATTTCACCATATTGCCCAGGCTGGTGGCTCATGCCTATAAAGCCAGCACTTTGGGAGGCCTAGGTGAGAGGATAGCTTGAGGCCAGGAATTCAAGGCCAGCCTGGGCAATATAGTGAGACCTCTTAAAAAAAGGTTCAGCTTTATTTAAATGACTTTTATTTAAAATGTTGGTGTCCATAAATTATTTTTTATTTTATCTTCCAATTTGAATAGATACTATAAATATTTTTAAACAATAATTTTCTTGAAGGCATACAAAGTAATTATGATTTTTAAATTTACAATTACTTTAACTTACATTTTGATGAAAATATACTCAAATTTTAAACGCAATTACCTTCATTTTTAACTTACTGCATTATTGTTATCAATTGAACACAAATTACATGAAAATCTTTATTGTAACAACATAGTAGTTTTCCTGAAATAGAGAAAATAAAATAGATGTGATGGCATACATAAATAAAGACATAAATAATGTCTTTTATTAATCATACAAAATGTCACGAGCTCCTCCAAATGTGCAATAATAACTAAAAATCAGTCATCTTTTTTGCTGTCTTTCATGATGCTTTATCAACACCGTAGCTTTGCAAATGTTTTTAATAATGTATGGATTTGTCAAGATTGAAGTATAGAGCACATTTTGTTTAAAATGTTTTGGTTTTCGGCTCGTGCCGTGGCCCACGCCTGTAATCCCCGCACTTTGGGAGACCGAGGCAGGCGGATCACTTGAGGTCAGGAGTTCGAATGCAGCCTGGTGAAACGCTGTTGGCTGGGTGTGGTGGTGGGCACCTGTAATCTCAGCTACTTGGGAGGCTGAGGCAGGAGAATTGCTTGAACGCGGAAGACAGAGGTTACAGTGAGCTGAGATCATACCACTGCACTCCTGATGACAGAGCCTGGGTGACAGAGCAAGACTCTGTCTCAAAAAAAAAAAAAAAGACGCCGGGCGCGGTGGCTCAAGCCTGTAATCCCAGCACTTTGGGAGGCCGAGGCGGGTGGATCACGAGGTCAAGAGATCGAGACCATCCTGGTCAACATGGTGAAACCCCGTCTCTACTAAAAATACAAAAAATCAGCTGGGCATGGTGGCGCGTGCCTGTAATCCCAGCTACTCAGGAGGCTGAGGCAGGAGAATTGCCTGAACCCAGGAGACGGAGGTTGCGGTGAGCCGAGATCGCGCCAAAAAAGAAAACCACATCCCCTCCAGGCAGACATAACGAAAAGGAGGCCCTTTCCTCCCTGCAGAATCAGCCCTGGGCCAGGGAGCCAGGCCCAGCAAGAGAAGCCAGGGTTGGATTTTTATCCCTAGTGGCCCTGCTGGTTGGGCACCTGGCTCAGGGCACAACCTGCAGTCCCATATATGTGGCTCTGACATAGGCAATGGCCTCACATTAGAGTAAGGAAAGTAACCCAACTTCTAGTGGCAGGCACATTGGAGTGGAGATTACAAAATTTCATTTCATATATTCCTAGGTTCCACTGAGATGCCTCTGACCCCCACCCCCAAATCACAGATCAACCACAGCAGCTCTCTTTCACCTACTGTGTAATAGAGGAGTTTTGTTTATGTTTTTGTTTTAGTCGAAGATATTGCATAACTTTTTTTTTTTTTTTTTTTTTTTCTTTTGAGATGGAGTCTGGCTCTGTAGCCCAGGCTGGAGTGCAGTGATGTGATCTTGTCTCACTGCAACCTCCGCCTCCCTGGTCCCGGTTCAAGCAATTCTCCTACCTCAGCCTCCCAAGTAGCTGAGATTACAGGCACAAGCCACCATGCCCAGCTAATTTTTGTATTTTTTAGTAGAGACGGGGTTTCACCATGTTGACCAGTCTGATCTTGAACTCCTGACATTGTGATCTGCCCAACTCAGCCTCCCAAAGTGCTGGGATTACAGACATGAGCCACCAAGCCCAGTCAATATTGTATAGCTTTAAAAATATACATTTATGTGTAACCCCTGATTTAGTCCAGCCACACAGCCATATCATGGTCCCTGGTGGCAATGGAATAAGAGGGACAGCAGTGGGAGCAGGGGAGGGCAGAGGGAGGGAGACTTTTTAGGGACATCCGCAGCCACTGGCTTTTGTCCCCTACTCCAGTGGGTATGCTCCTCTCCTTGACCCCACCAGGAACCATACTTTATAGTTACTTAGAATTTGTCAAGACCTTGGCTGAGGGTCTCTCTGATAAATCCAACTATGCTTTTGTGAAACCTTTCACATGCCAAAGCAGGCAAACAACGGATATTTTTTAACATCCACATTCGAAAACCACTCTGGGTATACTTCACTGTAATATACAGCCAGCAAAGCAACCGTAACATTTCCTCTTTTCCTGACTAAATTTAGAAGCAAACATTTTCAGACTATGAAATTAAATAACAAAGGTCATAGGACAATGAATAATATGCTGTGTGTGGTTAATTATACTTGTTCTAAAAAAAGTCATCCCAGCCTCTCTATAAAAATTGTGTGTGTAGCTATTTCACTTTGAAATGTCATAAGGTTACTCTGTTTCAAAAAGAAAATGGAAAAGCACAAAGATATTTATGTAACCCTGAAAGAAAATATTTCTTAAGCGAATGTAATATTTAATTCCATATTGTTTCCTTTTGTCCTATGGCTGCTTTATAAATTTCAGAGGCACGTTTCTTTGCGCTATTGAAATTAAGGGTTCACAGTATTTTTTGTCTTTTCAGGAAAAATAATCAAAAATTAAATGCAGAAAAGACATGATTGTTTCCCAGCAGCCACTAAAATCTGACAGGCCATTTTAATCATAAGGTAGATAGAATTATGATTTAATCTTTTTCATGATGAGATAATCTGTACTTTTAACTTCAAATAAGATGCTGTTTTTAATCTACCCTTCATACTTCAGACTTCAAAAGTGAAATATATCTGAAATACTTGAATGAAAGTCACTTGCCTACCTATTTTTTATCTCTGCTGTAATTAAAGCAGGGAACTTAATTGCAAGTGAACTCATTCTAATACTCCAATAAGACAAAATAAGCAAGCTGTGTTATTAATAGCAATGACGGAAGTGATCGCTCTGGGCAGTCTGGCAAATGCTTACCTGTGACTGAACTGTTCACCTAAAAAAAGCCACACTGAGGTCAAGTTTACTTTTGCCTTTTTGGGTAATTTGGCCCTACCATGCCCTGAAAGATCAGAGGAGGATTTTTCCTCTGAAGTTTTTCTCCTATTGCCCTGGAATTTACACTCTTGCTTCTTCCAGTAGTGTATGAAACATTACTAAACGCCTACTAAGTGCCAGACACTTTACTAGCTGTTAGGAATTAGAGAAAGAATACGGTCTGCAGTTCAGGAGCTCAGGATAGAGCACTCTACACTATGTGCTATGCTAGAGGCATGCACAAGGCTCCTGATCCAGCCCAGCCTCAGATTCTGAGTCCAGAGCAGGGATGGATTCAGTTTCTTCACCTGGACAATTTCTCTAGGGTTGATCCAAACTCTAAAATGTATATGATTCTAGTTGGCGGCTCATATTATTTCAGATAAGGTGTTTAATATCTACGCTGTATGCAGCTACAGTTACTTCTTTGTTTTGTGTTGTTTGTTTCTTTGTTATTTGTTTGTTGGGAAGGGCTCTCACTGTTGCCCAGGCTGCAGTGCAGGGGCACAGTCTCATCTCACTGCAGCCTCCCCCTCCCGGGTTCAAGAGATTCTTGTGCCTCAGCCTCCCAAGTATCTGGAATTACAGGCACACACACAACCATGACCAGCTAATTTTTTTTATTTTTCGTAGAAATGGGTTTTCACTATGTTGCCCAGGCTGAGTTCAAATGAACTGCCTGCCTCTGCCTTTTGAAGTGCTGAGATTACAGGTGTGAGCCACCACACCTGGCCAGCCATAGTGCTTCTATAATGTTGATGTCAGAGTCTCTTCCTGGCTCCTCTGAGTGTTTTCTTTATGTTATTAACCTACTTAAAATCTCACATTTACATTTTATTTGTTGGGGGGAGGTGGTGGTGTGGGTATTTTGAGAGTGTGATACCCCTTCAATCCACATTTCTTTGATGGAGAATGATTTTATCTTATTCAAGTTACTGATTTGCCACAGATTCAGATTCTAAAAAAATTTACTTGTCTCTGATCCTTTTGAAATGAACACAATAAGTTGGAGACACTCCTCTCTTCTCTTCTAGAAAAGAGAGTACTTCAAGTGCTTCTATCTTGCGATTTATTGGGCAGGTTCTTGCCAGTGAATGAGGCTGATCCCGGCCACAGCCACTTGCTTTGAATCATCCAAGCCCATGGGGTTTGCTGATTCAAAGATCACTCTGTTCTCTATAGCTCTTCTGCTGGCCACTTCTGAATAAGTAGAACCATTCTCCAGCTTGAGTTGTAAAGCCGTTATTTGTTTTGTTTGAAGAGGTTTCAAGAAATTCAAGGCAAAATCAGATGAATTGTAGATCAGTGAATTTCTACTGGGAATTAGGAGGGATAAAATCTTTTTCAAACTACACAAAGCTCCCCACCCCACCCCTGTCCCCATCCCTATCCATAGTAGCATTCAAGAATCACTGCAATAGAGTGAAAACAGGAGTTAGAACCTGGAACCCAGGGTTCCGACTGCTCTGTGATCCTGGTTTACCTTTTCATCGTACATGAATCTGCCCATCAGCATATTTTGAGTTAAAATGAATAAAAATTTAAAGTGATTCAAATTTTTCGAAGAATGAAATATGTAATGGAAAAGCTGTAATAGGAATGATATATTTAGACTGCCTATAAACTTATCAAAAAAAAAAAAAAAAAAACTATAGCTGGGTTCCAGATGATGGAGTTTCTAGTGATGCTCATCCGTTGAGGTACAATTTGGGTATGTTCTCCAAACTCCTAGGCAGGTTTCTTTACCTGGATGAATGGTAGAGAGCTGATAGGGCCCCACAGAGCCAGGCATTTACAAGTTCACAGAAGGGCAAGTGTGTAGCTGGGAGGCCCTTAGGAAATGTCTCAGAGATCTTTTAGATTCCCGGCCAAGAGCACTTTCTTCTTAGATTTCTCTAGGAAGTCTCGTCTTTCATTCAGACTTTATTCAGACCATGCTTGTTCTCCTAAGTGTTCTCCAAGACAGCAGCTCTTGTCCAGCCCTCTTGGGGTCACATGTCTCCTTGGCTGGCCACCCCGCACCATGCCAGTACAAGACATTCTCAGTCCCCAGCTTCTACAGTGCGACCCGTCTACTTTTCATATTTGATTATCTGGCCTCACAGACTGGCAAAGTTAGTGGGCACACTAACTGGAGAGGAATAAGGCAAATTATGAATGTACTGTTTGTTTGTTTGTTTATGAATAAACTAATTAAAGTAGCTAGTCTGTGGTCTCCCCATGAATGAGTGGCCAGCTCAGGACTAGAGCTGGGGTCAGTGAACTACACCCCTCAGACCAAATCTGACCAGGAGCCTGTTTTTGTCCCAGGAGCAAAAAAATGGCTTTTATATTTTCAAAGGGTTGTATGAAAAATAAATAATAGACCAGGCACAGTGGCTCACGCCTGTAATCCCAGCAGTTTGGGAGGCCAAGGTGGGCATATTACTTGAGGCCTGGACTTCAAGACCAGCCTCACCAACGTGGCAAAAATGCATCTGTACTAAAAATACAAAAATTAGCTGGGTGTGGTGGTGCACACCTGTAGTTCCAGCTTCTCTGGAGGCTGAGGCAGGAGAATCACTTACACCTGGGAGGCTGAAGTTGCAGTGAGCTGAGATCACGCCACTGCACTCCAGCCGGGGTGACAGAGAAAGAATTTGTCTCAAAATAATAATTATCATAACAATAATAATTGCTATTATAATAACATTGGGAGGCCGAGGCAAGTGGATCACTTGAGGTCAGGAGTTAGAGATGAGCCTGGCCAATGTGGTGAAACCCCGTCTCTACTACAAATATAAAAAATTAGCTGGGCGTGGTGGCACATGCCTGTAATGTCAGCTACTCAGGAGGATCCTTGAACCCAGGAGGCAGAGGTTGCAGTGCACAGAGATTACACCACCGCACTCCACCCTGGGTGACAGAACAAGATTCTGTCTCCAAAAACAACAACAACAACAATAATAAGCTAACAAATATGTAATAGAGGCTGTACGTGGTCCACAAGCCTAATAGGTTTGTTATGTGGCCCTTTACAGAAAAGTCTGCTGACCCGTGGACTAGAGTGTCCACATCTTACCCGTTGGGGCCTTTTGGGTTCTTGAAGAAGGTGAGTCCACTAGTATCACCCTCCTGACATTTAGTCTTCCCCTCACGCAATGTCATGCGAGTCATACAACTGGAGAACTTGAAGGGGAACTGAGCTTAGATCAGCCCTTAGCAGCAGTGTCTTCTCAGAGTCAACCTACATTTGTGGTATAAATTCTGGTCCACTCTCTGCTGTGTAGTATGGGATCCACACAAGTTGCAAGTCACTCTGCTCTGGAACTTTATCTCATGGGTAAGCTCATCAAGTTCACAGAGACTGCTATATAGCCAGAATTCAAATTCATTCCGTTTTAACCACAAGTGCAGCCAGCTAACAGGTGAGCCTTCACATCAGCAGACCAGTCTTTGCTTCCTATCATCAGGCTTGAGCACACAGGGAGCTATGCGGGGCATTAAATCTGAGTAAGGAGAGGTGGGTAGATGAGTTATCCAAGGATACACTTGCCACAGAGACCTGAGAGCTCAGATCCTTAGGTTGAGGTCCCTTCTCTGTTGAACAGTACTTGAAAGTGTGCTACCCACATCTTGCTTAGGCTGAAGTTTTCCAGGCTGCAGGCGGACAGCTTCTCTGTCTTCCTTCTCTGTTCATCCAGACTTTCTCCATACAACTATTAAATGAACAGACAGTCTGGTGATTGCCTTCCTGGATTACCCCCAGGTCATTGAAATCAGGGGTGCTCCCAAAGTCTTCGGATACACACTGGTTATCTCTCAGTTTACTCTTTCAGTGAGCTTAGCCTAATCTCTGTGTGATTCTGTGCATGTCCACATGTGTGCAAATTTGTGTGCGTGCATGTGTGTGTGGGTGTGTGTGTTTGTGTGTATCCAACTGGTTTAACTCTCAGAAGGCAAATTTATTTCCTATTTTCAGGGTTTTTGGAAGATATTTTATTATTACCCCCTTTGCTACCAACTAGGTATTTTTGAGCTGTTTTGAAAGCAGATCTGTAGTACAACTGTTTTTATTATATCTTGAGACTTAGCTACTTGAATTCAAACACATAAGCAGTTTTTCCTGATTTCCTATTGTAATAACTTGTAAGACTGAGCTCATGATGACAAATATCTAGTAAAGCCTCTCAGGATAACTCATCTGTTTTCATAACCGCTGTGAAATAGTCTTATGTAATCAACTCGACACATTTTAAGATCTCTTGTTTCCAAAGGAGGCGGATAAAAATATTTTGCTGTTAAACAAAATAATAGCCAGTTGGATGCCTCCAACAATCAGCCTCAGATCAGAAACATCCTCCCCAACTGTCCTTCTTTCTTTCCTTTCTTCTCACCTTCCTTCCTTGCTCCCTCTCTCCTTCCCTCCCTCCCTTCCTCCCTCCTCCCCAAATATGTATAGAGCATCTCCCCTGTGGTAGGCATAGTTTTTGGCACTGTAGATATAATAGTGAAATGTAATATAACAAAAGAGCCCTGCCCTACCAGGGCTTACATTCTAGTTGACAGGAGACAGACTATTAAAAAAAAAACAGAAATAATAAAAGTATCAGCAATGGATAAATGCTACGCAAAGAATAAAACTGAAAATTGAATGGTGTAATAGTGATTACTTTAGATGGATCATCAGTGAAGGTCTCTCTGAAGAATAACATTTTAGCTGAGACTTAGGAACAAGAAGAAGCCTATCATGGGAATCTAGGGGTAAAGAACATTACAGCTAGGGCCAGACCTCAGACAAAGACCCAAAAGGAAGAACAGGCTTGGGGAGTCCTGGGAAAAACAAGAAAGCTAATGCGGCCAGAGTGTGGCTGGTGGGCAAGGAGGCCCACACCTATAATTCCAGCACTTTGGGAGGCTGAGGTAGAAGTAACACTTGAGGCCAAGGTTTAAGACAAGTCTGGGCAATACAGGGAGACCTCTGTATCTAAAAAAAATTTAAAAATTAGCCTAGCACGCACCTGTGGTCCCAGCTACTCAGGAAAAAAGAGGATTACTTGAGCCCAGGCAGTCAAAGCTGCAGTGAACTATGATCATGCCACTGCACTCTAATCTGGGCAATAGAGCAAGACCCCTGTCTCAAAAAAAAAAAAAAGCGCAGGATGTGCAATGTATCAGCGGCAAATACCTTTGACAATTTCTTCATTTACAGAGACTGTGGAAATTGTCATTGCCTTACCCTGCCTCTTTTTTTTTTTTTTTGCCCTTACAAAAAAATATATGAGGAAAGTCAGGTGTGTAATATGGGTTAGTTTAGTCTCCACAGCTTTGTCTCTGACAAAGTTCATTTGTGTATTTTTCCAGATTTACCAGGTTGTACCTCATACCAAATCAGATGAGTAGCAAGGTTTTTTTGGGTTTTGTTTTGTTTTTTTAGATGGGGTCTTGCTCTGTCTCCCAGGCTGGAGTGCAATGGTGTATAACCTCAGCTCACTGCAACCTCTGCCTTCTGAGTTCAAGTGATCCTCCTGCCTCAGCCACCCAAGTAGCATGGATTGAAGGCATGAGCCACCACACCCAGCTAATTTTTGTATTTTTAGTAGAGACGGCGTTTCGCCATGTTGGCCAAATGGTCTTGAACTTCTGGCCTCATGCCATCTGCCTGCCTCAGCCTCCCAAAGTGCTGGGATTACAGGCGTGAGCCACCACACTCAGCCAGCCACAAGTGGCATTTGAAAAGAGCAAAAGGGCAAAGATGTTAAAAATGTATCACCATGTCCCTCATTATCTAAGAGGTATTTTCACAGGCATTTGAAAATCACGGGTAGAGGAGGAAGACCCAGGTGAGTGATGTTTTATGAATTGTTTTATTAAACTTGATAAACTTCCCCTTTTGAAGGCATGGAGGTGTCAGGATTCTGGGTCTCAAAATGTGCCTCCAGTTTAGTGATGGGTGTACACTAAGGAAAGCATAAATGAGGTGTCAACATGTGTGCTAGGCCCAAAGATTACAGGTTCATAAAACTCATCGTTCTCCATTTATTTAAAAGAGAACTGGCTCTGGGGAGTTGATCTACATTAATCAGAGTTATAATAGACTGATTAATAAACTACAATTCAATTTATTCATTACCTGTGAATATTACAACTACCAGGCTGAAATTCATGTCTGTTGGTCAGCACATGCTCTGCCTGGTAGGAAAAATCTATTTAAGAAACTAATTTAAAGTCAGAAGGTTAAATGTTATATATGGAAGCTGAACAAATCAAGTTGGATGTTTTGAAAGGCTATTTTCCTTAAGCATTGGAAGCCTGATGTAGCCTTTTTTCACTACAAGGACATACAGTCCTAGCTAGGCCAATGAACGGCTACTTGGCTGGACAGAAAAGGTCAATGCTGGAGAAACACTGAAAAATTTCGACTCTCAGCCTCTCCTTTTCCCAGGTCTAGGCCCCTACTTCCTAGAGAGTGGTCTAATGGCCTCCTGCAGTTGATTTGCCTTGGGGATTTATTTTATTTTTATTTCTGTTTATTTTTTTTTCTTAAAGAAGGAGTCTTGTTTTGTCACTCAGACTGGAGTACAGTGGTACAATCATAGCTCACTGCTACCTCAAACTCATGGACTCAAGCAATCCTCCCACTTCAGCCTCCCAGGGAACTGGCACTACAGGTTTGTACCATTGCACTCAGCTAATTTTTAAACATTTTGTAGACACAGGGTCTCACCGTGTTATCCAGGCTGGTCTCAAATTCCTGGCCTCAAGTGATCCTCCCACCTTAGCCTCCCAAAGTTCTGGGATTATAGGCGTGAGCCACCACACCTGGTCCCAGGGATTTATTTTTATTTTTATTTTTTTTATTTTTATTTTTGGAGACAGAATCTCACTCTGTCTCCCAAGCTGGAGTGCAGTGGCATGATCACAGCTCACTGCAGTCTCAGCCTCCCAGGCTCAAGCAACCCTCCTGCATCAGCCTCCTGAGTGGCTGAGACTAGGCATGTGCCACCATGCTCAGCTAATTTTTTAATTTTTTTGGAGACACGGTTTCCCTATATTGCCCAGGCTGCCAGGGATTTATTTAAAAATGCATTTCTTCTTTTTTTTTTTTTTGAGACAAAGTCTCACTCTGTCACCAGGCCAGAGGACAGTGGCACAATCTTGGCTCACTGTAACCTCCAACTCCTTTTCAAGCAAGTCTCCTGCCTCAGCCTCCCAAGCAGCTGGGACTACAGGCATGCGCCATCAAGCCCATTTTTGTATTTTTAGTAGAGACAGGGTTTCATCATGTTGACCAAGATGGTCTCGATCTCCTGACCTCATGATCCGCCCACCCTGGCCTCCCAAAGTGCTGGGATTACAAGTGTGAGCCACCACACCCGGCCAAAATGCATTTTTCTATACCTCATCCCACACTTCTAAATCAGAATTTCTGGTCTTGAGCTAAGATACGAGTTTTAACTAGCTTTCTGGAGAAGTGTAATGCACACTAATGTTTTGAAAACCACTGCTAGCTGGTAAGCTGTATAACCGTAAGCAAGTTAGTTACTTAACTTCTCGAAGTCTCAGTTTCTTTGTTTGTAAAATAAGGATAATAGGTTCTATCTTCTAGGGTTATTGGTGGCATCAAATGAGTCAAGATATGTAAAGCTCTTAGAACAGTATCTAGCGCCTAGTGAGCCTTCAACACATGATGGCTGTTACTATTTTCACCATTAGCATCAATTTTTTTTTTTGAGATGGAGTCTCATTCTGTAGCCCAGGCTGGAGTACAGTGGCACCATCTCAGCTCACTGCAATCTCTGCCTTCCCAGTTCAAACGATTCTCCTACCTCAACTTCCCAAATAGCTGGAACTAGAGGCGTGCACCGCTCTGCCTGGCTAATTTTTGTATTTTTAGTAGAGATGGGGTTTCACCATGTTGACCAGGCTGGTCTCAAACTGCTGACCTCAGATGATTCACCCACCTCGGCCTCCCAAAGTGCTGGGATTATAGGCATGAGCCACCATGCCTGGTCCATCATTTTGATTATCATTATTCAGCCCACTACATTTTTGTTTGCTCATAGACTTTAATTTTTTTAAATCAAGCAAAGCCAAATGCATTAGTTACTACATAAAGAGAGATCACACCCTTGACAGAGTCTCAGTGCCATCTCCCAGATTGTTTTTTATTGACAATATTTCAGAATTTCTGCTTCTCAGGAATGGAAAAGATAGTATCCTAAGCCATCTCCAAATTATGAAACAGGATGGATTTATCTTAGATTTCTAGTCCAGACATTGTGGCTCATACTTGTAATCCCGGTGCTGTGGAAGGGTGAGGCAGAAGGACCACTTAAGTCAGGGGTTTGAGACCAGCCTGGGCAACACAGCAAGACCTCATCTGTCCAAAATATTTTTAAAAACCAGATGTGGTTCATGTGCCTATAGTCCTAACTACTTGGGAGGCTGAGGTAAGAGGCTCTCCTCAGCCCAGGAATTCAAGCCTGGAGTGAGCTATGATCACACCGTTGTATTCCAGCCTGAGCAACAAAGTGAGACCCTGTCTCTAAAGGAAAAAATAAATAAAAGTTTCTAATGGTATTCATAGTGTTTGGCTTAAAGCTGACATTTGATCTCAGAGGTTGGCACATTTTTTCTCTATCTTGAAAGTTGCTTTGCATCTTAGTTGTGGGCTAAAGTTTCTTTATTTGCTGACAGTAGCAACAAACCAATTGGTTTAGTGTCATTCCCCCCAAATGCCACTTGTTATAAATCACTTCATATTTATACCTTCCTTTTAAAAAATGAACAAAATGGTCTGGCTCAGTGGCTTATGCCTATAATCCCAACACTTTGAGAGGCCAAGGTGGGTGAATCACCTGAGGTCAGGAGGCGAGATCAGCCTGGGCAACATGGTGAAACCCTGTCTACTAAAAAAAAAAAAAAAAAAAAATAGCTGGGTGTGGTGGCACATGCCTGTAATCCTGTAATCCTGGCTACTCGGGAGGCTGAGGTGGGAGAATCGCTTGAACCTGGGAGGCAGAGTTTGCAGGGAGCCAATATCATGCCACTGTACTCCAGCCTGGGCGACAGAGCAAGACTCCATCTCGAAAAAAAAATTTTTTTTAATTTAAAAATGAACAAAATGTAGAAATAGAGTCCTCTAAATTGTCTGAGTGAAAGTGATTCTAACTAAATCAGGGGGAATCTTGGAGTTGCCATGCTAGTATATTTGGAAGTAGAGTATCACAAAGTAACTTCAAATGTTTGTTTTGTAACTTGCCAGAGTTTGTAAGTAGAACTTAGGACAGCACAATTTCTATCAACTGTCTCTTCATCTGAATACTTCAAAGTGGGTTATGAACGTTAATTAAGCCTCCAAGCATCCCTGTGACGTGGATAATTATACTAGCCATCCCTGCCTTTTGGATGACCACAGTAAAGGAAGAGGAGGTTACCTGAAGTGAATTCCTCAGGTTAGGCTGATTCAGCAGTAAAACCACCCAGGGAACTTTTCATCATTGCAATCTAATAATTCTGCACCTGATTTCCCCAAGCATACATAAACATAACTTTTGAGTTGCCTTTGTTTAGACTCTGTTGCCCAGGCTGGAGTGCAGCGGCAGGATCTGGGCTCACTGCAACCTCCGCCTCCCAGGTCCAATCGATTCTCCTGCTTCAGCCTCCTGAGTAGCTGGAATTACAGGCATGCACCATCACACCTAGCTAATTTTTGTATTTTTAGTAGAGACAGTGTTTTGCCATGTTGGCCAAGTTGGTCTCGAACTCCTGACCTCAAAGGATCCACCCACCTTAGCCTCCCAAAGTGCTGAGATTACAGGCATGAGCCACCGTGCCCAGCCTCCCCGAACATAAACATAACACTTTTACATGAATTGTTGAGAAGGGAATCCAAATTTACCAAATCAAAATTAAAAGTCTAACCTGGTGAAGAGAAAAGGCAGGTATACCCTGGGATTAGCCAGAGTTTAGCTACTCAGAGTTCCTTCCTGTCCAGTCTGCTTCCCAGTGGACTTTTGTCCCTCCCTCTTGTTTCCACTTCCCAATAAACTGAGAGCACACAGTGCTGGCCTGCAGTGTGGGAAACAGTTGGAGTTACTGAGGCCAGGCATGGCCTAAACATTCTGCTGAGGGAGAGCCATGCCTACCAGCTCCAAAGTGTCCGCTTGGCTCCACCCATTTCACTGGTGTGCCAGTTTCTGCTAAACATGGCCCAGCTCCCAACTGGCAAGGCTCTGAACTATTTTTAGCTGGGTCCAGGGCTCAGGCCAAGGGATCTAGATAGGTAGCTGAGATTCGGCTCTAGTGTTTTTAAAATAATAACCTTATTGTTTTTCTTCTCATTCCTATTTATGTCTTCAGTTTTAGACTTTTGGAAATATAGCCAAGAAAAGGGTGTGACCATTTAGAAAACAGCAAAAAGAAGAAAATTAAAATTTTCTGTAATACTCTTTATCGAGATATAATATATATAGCAATGTGCACCAGTCTTAAATATACATTTTGGTACACTTTTATGTAAGTATATTCTTGTTTAACTGCCACTCAGATCAATATAAAGAAGACTCCACACAGAGGGACACCATCTCTACAAAAAATTTAAAAATTAGCTGGATATGGTGGCACACACCTATGGTCCCAGTTACTTAGGAGGCTGAGGCAGGAAGATCACTTCAGTCCGGGAGGTGGAGGTTGCAGTGAACCATGTTCACGCCACTCCCCTTTAGCCTGGGTGACAGAGCAAGACTGCATCTTAAAAAAAAGAAAAGCAAAAAAGGACATTCCAGCACTCCAAAAAGTTCTCATTCGTCCCTTCCCAGTCAATATCTCTATGACCCAGAGATAAATTCTTTTCTGACTTACATTGCTTTTGATTAGTTTTACCTATTTTGAATTTCATAAAAATGAAATATTTTTTAAAGGGTCTCACTCTATTGTCCAGGCTGGATTGCAATGGCATGATCACAGCTCACTGCAGCTTCTACCTCCCTGGCTTTTTTATGTTATTTTTTGTATAGATGGAGTCTCACAATGTTGTCCAGGCTAGTCTTGAACTCCTGGGCTTAAGCAAACCTCCTGCCTGGGCTCCCAAAGTACAGGATTACAGATGCAAGCTACCATGCTCAGCCCATATGTACTTTTTATGTCGTCTTTGTTCACTCATTATGTCTGTAAGATTTATCCATATTGTTACATGTAGCAGTAGATTTTTTGGTCTGTTTTTGCTGTGTAAAATTCTACCATGTGAATATACTATAATTTATCAATTCCTCTATTGAGAGTTATTTGGCTTATTTACAAATTTTGGTTATTAAAAATAAAACTGTCATGAACATTTTGTCCACATCTTTTAGTGGTCATATGCATTCGTTTTGGGGGATGTACCTAGGAGTGGAAGTGCTAAGCCATAGAGAAGGCTTAGATCTAGCTTTCCTAGATGTGCCAGTTTTCCAAAGTGGTTGCACCATTTTACAGTCCCATCAGCAACATGTGGAAGTTCTAATTGCTCTATATCCTCACCAGCACTTGATATCATCAGTCTTTTTAATTTTAGCTATTCAGGTGAGTGTAGGTTGGTATCTCAATTGTGATTTTCATTTGCATTTGCCTGGTGACTAATGATGTTTTAAGTGCCTTTTTCAGCTACTTATTGGATATTTGGACATTCTCTTCTGTGAAATGCTTGTTCAAGTGTTTTACCCATTTTATAGTTGGGTTGTTTGTCTTTTCCTTATTGGTTTATAGAATTTGAATTCTTCATTGGAGAGAGAGAGAGAGCTGGATTGCAAATACCTTCTCTCAGTCTGTGACTTGCCCTTTCACAAAAGCTTTTAATTTTAATGAATCCAATGTGTCAGTCTTTCCTTTTATGATTAGGTTTTTGTTTTTTATATCTTGTTTAAGAAATCTGGCCAAGCGCGGTGGCTCATGCCTGTAATCCTAGCACTTTGAGAGGCTGAAGTGGGTGGGTCATTTGAGGTCAGGAGTTTGAAACCAGCCTGGCCAACATGGTGAAACCCCATCTTTACTAAAAATACGAAAGTTAGCCAGGTGTGTTGGCAGGCACCTGTAATCCCAGCTGCTCAGGAGGCTGAGGCAGGAGAATTGTTTGAACCTGGGAGGCAGAGGTTGCCGTGAGCCAAGGTTGCGCCATTGCACTCCATCCTGGACAATAGAGTGAGACTCCATTTCAAAAAAAGACAAGACATCTTTGACTGCCATAAAGTCATGAAGATAATCTTCCATGTATTCTTCAGAAGCTTTATTGTTTTGCCATTTAGGTCTACAATCTATCTCAAGTTAATTTTTCACATATAGCATGAAAAAAGGCCAAAGCTCATTAATTTTTTTGTAAGACTATCCATTTGCTCCAGAATCATTCATTGGAAAGATCTTTTCCCCCACTGTATATGTGTGAGTCTGTTTCTAGACTCTATACTCTCTTCTGTAGGTTTCTTTGTCTGTTCTTGTGCTAATATCACACTGTCTTAATTACTGTAATTTCATACTAAATTTTAAAATCTGATAGCATAATCCACCAACTTTGTTCTTTCTCTTCAAGATGGTCTTGTCTACTTTAGATCTTTTGCAGTTCCATATACATTTAAGAGTCAACTTGTTAATTTTGGCTTTTTGGGGGGTCTGTTTTTGTTTTTGTTTTTTGAGATGGAATCTCACTCTGTTGCCCAGGCTGAAGTGCAGTGGCATGATTTTGGCTCACTGCAACCTCCACCTTCTGAATGCAAATGATTCTCCTGCCTCAGCCTCCCCAGTAGCTGGGATTACAGGCGCCTGCCACCATGCCCAGTTACTTCTTGTATTTTTAGTAGAGATGGGGTTTCACCATGTTGGCCAGGCTGGTCTTGAACTCCTAACCTCAAGTGATCCACCCGGCCTTGCCTCCCAAAGTGCTGGGATTACAGGCGTGAGCCACCGCACCTGGCCAGATTGCTGCTCATGTGTCACTTCCTCAGAGAGCTCTTCCCTGACAACCCTATCTAAAGTAGCATCCTTCTTTATCCCAACCTCTTACCCTGCTTCATTTATCTTCATGGCCTTTAGTACTACACATGCACACACAGGCATACACACACACACACACGGTCTTATCTCCTAGAGAACCAACCATTCTGGTTTATCCAAGGGATTCCTGGGCAGAATTTCAGTGCTAAAAACGAAATGTCCCAGGCAAACTGGGATAGATTGATCTCTTCTCCTACCAGAACATACGCTTTATGCAGGAAAGGGCATTATTTCATTCTCCGCTGTTTCCCCAGCATGTGACACAGTGCCTGACAAGAGTAGGTGCTCATAAATATTTATTGAACAAATAAATGCATGAATAATTTCTTATTTCCAACAATATCTGGTTTAAACTCTATGACCTAGCATTCCAATTTCTTCTTGACTTCCCTGTCTTAATTACCCCACCCTATTTCCTGCTACTTCTTCTGATGCACCCTCTGCTCCAGGCACCTCAGTCTCCTCTCTTTTACAATCCCTTCACAGGAAGAGCCCTCCCCTGTCTCTTCTAGCTGAATCAGACTCTTTTACATCTTTTATTTTTTGAAATCTTTATCAGTGAAAAGCATGAGGGATGAATGTGTCCCTATCAGAATTCCCTTGAGTATTGTTACAAAATATATTCTCCTCCACTCCCAATGCTGAGAAATAGTTATGATGTTCTTGGGGGAGGAGGAGAAATCAAACATTGATATTTTGAAAAAGCTCCCTAGGTGATTCTGACAACAAACATGCAGCTACTTTAATCAAAAAAATCACTTATTTAGTCCAGCAATGGATGAATGGAAAAAGAAAATGTGATATATATTATGCAAAGGAATACTATTCAGCCATAAAAAAAGAGTGAAATATGGTCATTTGCAGAAACATGGGCGAAACTATAGGTCATTAGTTTAAGTGAACTAAACCAGAAGAGAAAAAGACAAATATTGAATGTTCTCACTCATATGTGGTAGCTAAAAAAGTTGATCTCATTCAGGTAGAGAGTAGAATTATGGTTGCTAGAGGCTAGAAAGGGTCGGGGGATGGCGGTGAAGAGAGGTAGGTTAATGGGTACAAATGCACAGTTAGCTAGAAGGAATAAGTAGTAGTGTTCAATAGCACAGTAAATGACTATCGTTAATAGCAATATACTATACATTTCAAAATAGCTAGAGGAGAAGATTTAAAATGTTCCCAACACAAAAATAAGGTTTCAGGTGATATATATCCTAGACACCCTGGCTTGATCATCACACATTGTATTCATGTATCAAAATATCACACATACCCCATAAATATACAAGTATTATGTATTAAGAAAGCCACTGATCCAAATCTCGTAATATTTCACAACCCAGTTCAGGCTTTGTCTGACCTCAGTTTCCTCCCCCTCTTTGGGATTTGAAAAGGCTTAGGATCTGAACCACACCTCTCAGCACTTGTCATATGGGTCTTGGCATAGCAATGTGGACAAAATTTCTTCAGCTTTGTTCTTTTTGCTTAAAATTGCCTTTGCTATTCTTTTTTGGTTCCATATAAATATTAAAATATTTTTTCTAGACCTCTGAAGAATGTTGTTGGTAGTTTGATAGAAATAGCGTTGAATCTATAAATTGCTTTAGGTAGTATAGCCATTTTAATGAGACTGGTTCTTCCTATCTATGAGCATGGGATGTTTTTCCACTTGTTTGTGTCTTCTCTGATTTCTTTGAGCAGTGTTTTGTAATTCTCATTGTAGAGATCTTTCACCCCCCTGGTTAGCTGCATTTTTAGGTATTTTATTTTTTGTGTGGCAATTGTGAATGAGATTAACTTTCTGATTTGGCTCTCTCTTTGGTTGTTGTTGGTGTATAGAAATACTAGTAATTTTTGTACATTGATTTTGTATCCTGCAACTTTGCTGAAGTTGTTTATCGGCTGAAGGAGCTTTTGGGCTGAGACTATGAGGTTTTGTAGATGTAGAATCATGTTGTATTCAAACAGAGATAGTTTGACTTCCTCTCTTTCTATTTAGATATGCTTTATTTTGTTCTCTTGCTTGATTGCTCTGGCTATGACTTCCAATACTATGTTAAATAGAAGTGGTGAGAGAGGGCATCCTTGTCTTGTGCCAGCTTTCAAGGGAAATGCTTCCAGCTTTTTTCTATTCAGCATAATGTTGGCTGTGAGTTTGTCATAGATGTCTTTTATTATTCTGAGGTATGATATTCCTTCAATATCTAGTTTATTGAGAGTTTTTAACATGAAGTGAGGTTAAATTTTATCAAAAGCCTTTTCTGTATCTATTGAGAGAATCATGTGGTTTTGTCTTTAGTTCTGTTTTGGTGATGAATCACATTTATGGGTTTTTGTATGTTAAATCAAACTTGCTTCCTGGAAATGAAGCCTACTTGATCATGGTGGATAAGGTTTTTGAAGTGCTACTGGATTGGGTTTCAAGCTATACTACAAGGCAATAGTGACCAAAACAGCATGGTACAGGTACAAAAACAGGCACATAGACTAAGGGAACAGAATAGACAGTCCAGAAATAAGGCCACACATCTACAACCATCTGATCTTTGACAAAGCTGACAAAAACAAGCAATGGGGAAAAGACTCCCTATTCAAAAATGGTGCTGGGATAACTGGCTGGCCATATGCAGAAGATTGAAGCTGGACCTCTTCCTTACACCATATGCAAAAATCAACTTAAGATGGATTCATGACTTAAATGTAAAACTCCAGACTATAAAAACTCTGGAAGACAATCTAGGTAATATTATCCTGGACATAGGAGTGGACAAAGATTTCACGACAGAGACACCAAAAGCAATCGCAACAAAAGCAAAAGTTGACAAATGAGATCCAAGTAAACTTAAGAGCTTCTGCACAGCAAAAGAAACTGTCAACAGAGTACACAGACGACCTACAGAATAGGAGAAAATATTTGTGAACTATGCATCTGACAAAGGTCTAATATCCAGCATCTATAAGGAACTTAAATTTACAAGAGAAAAACAATCCCATTGAAAAGTGTGCAAAGGACACTTCTAGACACTTCTCAAAAGAAGATATACATGTGGCCAAGAAGCATAAGAGAAATAGTTCAATATCACTGATCATTAGGGAAATGGAAATCAAAACCACAATGAGATACCACCTCACACCAGTCAGAATGGCTATTATTAAAAAGTCAAAAAATAACAGATACTGGTGAGGTTGCAGAGAAAAGGGAACCCTTATACATACACTGTTGGTGGGAATGTAAATTTATTCAACCATTGTGGAAAGCAGTATGATAATTCATCAAAGAGTTAAAAGCAGAACTACCATTCGACCCATCAATCCCATTACTGGGGATATACCCAGAGGAATAGGAAGCATTCTACCATAAAGACACATATATGTGAATGTTTATTGCATCACTGCTCACAATAGCAAAGACATGGAATCAACCTAAATGCCCATCAATGACAGACTGGTTAAAGAAAATGTGGTACATATACGTCATGTAATATTATGGAGCCATAAAAAAAAAAGAACAAGATTGAGCCGGGCACGGTGGCTCATGCCTGTAATCCCAGGACTTTGGGAGGCCAAGGCCAGTGGATCATCTTAGGTCAGGAGTTTGAGATCGGCCTGGCCAACATGGTAAAACCTGGTCTCTACTAACAATACAAAAATTAGCCAGGAATAGTGGTGGGTGCCTATAATCCCAGCTACTCCGGAGACTGAGTTAGGAGAATCACTTGAAGGAGGTGGGGGTTGCAGTGAACCAAGATTGTGCCACTGCCCTCTAGCCTAAGTGACAGAGTGAGACTCTGTCTCAAAAACAAACAAGATCATGTCTTTTGAGGGAACATGGATGCATGGATGGAGCTGGAGACTATCATCCTTAGCAAACGAATGCAGGAACAGAAAACCAAATATCACATGGTCTCACTTATAAGTGGGAGCTAAATGATAACTTAGAAACACAAAAAAGGAAATAGCAATAGGGAAATAACTACGGTCTACTTGAGGGGGGAGAGTGGGAGGAGGAGAGGAGCAGAAAAGAGGACTATTGGGTACTAAGCTTAATACCTGGGTGATGTAATATACGTACAACAAACCCCAGTGACATGTGTTTATCTATGTAACAAACCTTAACATGTACCCCCAAACCAAAAATAAAAATTTTTAAAAATGGAATGTGGACAAAAGAGAGCTGCTTCTTGTGAATGTTTTTCTGGCCAAGGATCCCCCTCGGATATGCAGGAAAGGCATTCCCTACCTTTCCCCTGGAGGTAGCTGGGGATGACCTCTCCTCATTCCTAAAGACTCTGTCGCACTGCCAGAACCACCCATATTCTGCTCTGCCTCACCCACTTTCCTGCTGTGAGTTAACAATCCTTGCCATCAAGTTACATTTGCTGCCCCATCCCACCTCCACTCATGTTTTCTCACCACAAAGTCTCAGCGCTAGTCCACCTAACTAGCCCAGCCTCTCCAAATCACACTGCCTGGGTATTCCAGCCAGGGTTTTGGAATTGGACTGACCTGGCGCCTAGAGAGAAGTCAAAGCTTCTGAGCCTTGATTCATTCCCACATCTATAAAAGGGAAACTACTTACTGCACAAGATTTTCTGAGGGATTAATTGTGATCATGTCAGTAAAAATTCCCAGCACATGGTACAAACCTCCAGCCAGGAACCTTTCTGTTAAAGGTGCAATGCCTGTCACCTGGGCATTCAGACATAGGATCTCCCAGGCAGGTTGGGCTCTGTCTTAATACAAATGTCACTACTGGAAGTACCCAAATGTTCCTACAGCTTGAGATCTCTCAATCACATTCTCTGAGTGGTTTGTTAAGGCCTGAACTGGAATATGAGGGACCAGAACAACTTCTTTTTAGCAACAATAAAGTCATTCTTTGAGCTGATGGCAGCGTTAAAACACACAGGGGCAAAACAGAAAAATGCTGTGCTAATCGCTGACCAGGTTGCCCTGAAGAGCAGAGAATGAAAAATAGGAATAAAGGTGGGCAGGGGACCCTGGGTTCTAGGGTGTTCTTGTGCAGGAAGGAGAGGGATGAAAAGAGTAGGCTCTTGCACAGCATGAAGGCTTTCAAGTAAAAAGCTGAAGGAGATGGAGAGATTGAGATTCAAGTCCTAGTTTTGCTGGTAAATCATGGCAACTTTTTTTTTCCCCTAGAGGTTGCTGTGACACCCAGGCTGGAGTGCAGTGGCATGATCATAGCTCGTTGCATCCTCAACCTTCTATGCTCAAGGGATTCTCCTGCCTCAGTCTTGGAAGTAGCTAAGACTACAGGTACACACCACAGGGCCTGGCCAAGTTTGACATTTTTTAGTAGAGATGAGGTCTTGCTATGTTGCCCCGGCTGGATTCGAACTCCTGGGCTCAAGTGAGACTTCTGTCTCGGCTTCCCAAAGTGCTGGGATTACAGGTATAAGCCACCACACCCGGCCATAATTTAACCTTTCTAGATCACAACTTCCTCAATCGCAAAGTGAGTGAGATTAAAAGTAGTTGTATCTTTTTTAAAAAAGTTCCCAGTACAATATGTTCACTCCCTTTCTCCCTTCTGCCTTGACATTCCCTATCCTTTGGTTGGGAGCCAGCTCCTTCCTGGCGATCAAACTCCTAGACATCATGAACTGTGCTCAGCCCACCACATCCTGTGTCCCCATCCCCACCCCCCCATGGATCCAGAGGTTTCAGAGCATCCTTTACTCTCCATGCTGCCAGCCCAACCTTTGTCTTCCATATAGGTCCCAGGTCTGTACGTAAATTAGAACTAGAATTGTCTTCACACCTATTGCTCAGGGTAGTAGAGAACACCGAGAGATGTTTTCAGCCATGCCAAGTAGATTTTCATTTCAATCCATTGAATCCTCAATAGATTTTCCTCCACAAACTCTGTTATAATTGGTGACTAGAGTCCATATTGCCATGGACACTCTTCTATAGTTACATTAAGGACTAAATTGATTTTGCAGACTGATCTGGGAGTTTAACCACCATTTGTACCACAGTCTCTGTGGGAAAATATATTCCATGGTCCAAACAATTGACCCTTTGGAGTTGATCCAGTTCCTGCGTTGGGGACGGCATGTACAATATTATGTTACAACTTGGGATCTGTTTGTGTGTCTTAGAATCAGAGACTTGTTTGAGCTGAAAGATTTGGAGATAATTTATTAATGGGCACATTTTGTAGGTAATGAATCCAAGGTTCAGAAAGATACAATTGTCTACGGTTATTTAGCTGCTTTGGTCTCTCACCTCTAAGCCAATTCTTTTCCCACTATCCAAGTCATTTTGTGGTCATTTTCCCATATAGTCATTAAACAACTTGAAAGTTAGGAAGTCATGCCTTCTTCAACACACTCAAACTCACTAAGTGTTTCATAAATATTTAATTGATTCATTATTCTTTTTGCTTCAGAGGTCTATTCACTGTAAGGTTTTCTTAAATAACAAGTACCATAGGGTATTTCAATTAAGAATTTATTATGATAGACTGGATCTGGTTGAAATCAAGATTTAAATAATGGTTAATAAATCTTCTATTTAACCAGTGTTCCCTATATAAAAGACCTATTGGTGTTGGATGTAACTCTGATGAATATTTTTCACAGCTCACAAACAGTTTGGCTTTAGCTTTAGCAGACATATGCTATTAATTGTAATGTGGTCTCACATATTATGAGAAGCTACTCATTTTATAACCACATAAAAAAATTAATGCTTTCCTTGTCTTATCTACCAAAACCAACTGAAACAGAGACTTATAAAAACATTTTAGGGCCAGGTGCAGTGGCTCACACCTGTAATCCTAGCACTTTGGGAGGCTGAGATGGGAGGATTGCTTGAGCCCGGGAGTTCAAGACCAGCCTGGACAACACAGTGAGACCTTGTCTCTACTAAAAAATAAAAAAAACTAGCTGGGTGTGGTGGCAAGTGCCTATGGTCTCAGCTACTATTTGGGAGGCTGAGGCAGAAGGATTGCTTGAGCCTGAGAGGTTGAAGCTGCAGTTAGCTGTGAACGAGCCACTGTATTCCAGCCGGGGTGACAGAGTGAGACTGTCTCAAAAAGAAAAGAAAAAAAGCCATTTAGAAGTAAACCTCCAACTGAAAAGGTGAATTATATGTGATCTGGATATACTATAGGAAGAACAGAGCAACAAGAAACAAAAGATTTACAGTATATTGTTTTATTTGAAACATTCACATACTTTTCACCAAATAGTTATTTCCTGGTAACTGTTTCAATGAGCAGGATGGTGTGTTGGAGGGGGAAAGCAATGAAAGAGAAACATTCTTACCTGTGTAGATGACATGGTTTTATTGTAACAGACTAGGGCTGCTGCCCTAGATAGACAACTGGCCCTGTAATCTAATTAAGAGAAGAAAAGAAAGGCCACAGATCAACTCTTCAACAATTTAATAGTCATTACTTGTGATAGCTGTTCATCTAGCTTTAATTGCCTTATAGTTAATAGTTCTAAATAGCCAATTAACTCCTTCAATTACTATACATTTATTTTTCAATCTGTTTATCTTGAAGGATACAGATATACTAGAGAGTTAGTTTAAGACAAACAGAGAGAGAGAGGAGAGAGACTGTGTGTTGGGGCCACAGGGCAGGTTATTGACCAAGGGCAGGGAAGATGGCATTTATTTATATTTGCTTTATAATTTGGGGGGCCTAAAATGGCTGAGGATGTGCCTTATGGCTTGACCAATAACTCTAGCACCTGGATTACTCTCATATGTGTACTGAAATGAAACCAAAGTAAATCTTAAGAACAAATCTTGGCCTTGCCTGGCTGAACCACCTAGGTCTGGCTCTGTATTGAGAGGGGTAGCCTCCTACGGATACATATATGTCTTTGTCTGGTTTTTCAATTTTTTTGAATTGAGCTGACTATAAAAGCTTAAGACATGTGACATAAAGAACGGCTGCCCTCCAGATACAACTAGTAAAATTTAAACTTACTGCTACTTAAGACTTTATTAAACACTTGATTAAGAAGAATCATATTTATGGAAAGACAGCCCAATGAATGTTGATTCATTAATTTAAAAGTCATCTTGGATTGAGCCAGAGCAGCAAAGAACTATATATCACAACCTCCACATTTTGCTACCTAACCTACTCACTTTCATACCAGATTGGCTACTGGCTAATACTGAGAGACATGTAAGAAAAACATCCCGGCCAGGTGCGGTGGCTCATGCCTGTAATCCCAGCACTTTGAGAGGCCAAGGCAGGCGGATCATCTGAAGTCAGGAGTTCAAGACCAGCCTGATCAACATGGTGAAACCCTGTTTCTGCTAAAAAAAAAAAAAACAATAAATTAACCGGGCGTGGTGGCACATGCCTATAGTCTCAACTACTTGGGACGCTGAGACAGGACAATTGCTTGAACCCGGGGGGTGGAGGTTATAGTGAGCCAAGATCGCACCACTGCGCTCCAGCTTGGGCCATAGGAGTGAACCTCCGACTCAGGAAAAAAAAAGAAAAGAAAAACATCCCTATGAAAGTCTTTATTGTGTTTACTAACTGGAGTCACGAGGCTGCTTTTTACTGTGTTCCAAAATGCCTTTTCTGAGGACAATCCATACAGACAGCTCTCTGGTCTCACTACAGAGATGGCTGGGTTCCTCTGAGCACTACTCTGCCTTTATCTAGTAGGCAGACATTACCTATTAGTAAAAATAAAATAATAATTTTATTAAGATCCCTAAATCATGGTGCCCAAACACCCTGCAATCAGGAAGCCCAGATAAAGAACTGGAGTTTCCCTTCACAGACATTCCTGGAATTACCCAAGAATATTAACATGCATAATAATTAAGATGCTCCCTAAGCCTAATGGTGTGCTGGTAAATGTTTGACAACCATTATCCAGGTTCAGAAATAAGACAGGGAAACTGCCATCTATGGCTGGTAATATTATAGGTGATTTTTATATTTTTTCCTTCATTTTCCCAACTTCTTTCAATAAACACGTTTTACTCTGAAGTGGGTGAGGGTGGTGGCAAATGTTTGGGATTATGGTGAGTTGCCCCAGAAACTGTTGGGTTATTAAGTAACATTTAACATATGTACTAGCTTCACTTCAAAATCTGAAGCATTCTGAACTCTTAATCACTTTGGAGGGAGATCCCACAGAAAAGTTGGCTGGGCCCCTAGTGATAAAGCTCTTTCACTTTTACAGTGGCCCATTCTTGCCCAGGACTCCAGGCACTGTAAAACCTGGTGTGGGTGGAGAAAGTAGCATCAGTAGGCAAGTACTCAGAATTACTCTCCTATCTCTTCTGACCTCCAAAACTCTGCTGAGACCAGCCTCCCTCTGCTCACTTGTGCTGATGGTGATTTTCTCTCGGATGCTCTTTCTCTCTGAGTGTTCCTTGTCCTTTAAACATGTCTGCATATACTTGAACCCTAATTGTGGACAGGGTTCAAAGTTATTTATTTATTTATTTATTTATTTATGGGGATGGAGTCTCACTCTGTCACTCAGGCTGGAGTGCAGTGGCACAACCTCCACCCCCCGGGTTCAAGCGATTCTCCTACTTCAGCCTCCCGGGTAGCTGGGATTACAGGCACCTGCCACCACACCCATCTAATTTTTGTATTTTTAGTACAGATGAGGTTTCACCGTCTTGGCCAGGCTGGTCTTCAACTCCTGAGCTCATGATCCACCTGCCTCAGCCTCCCAAAGTGCTGGCGTTACAGGAGTGAGCCACAGTGCCCAGCCTTCAAAGCTGTTTTTCATGGGATTCATGGGCCCTGTGAAAATTAGAGGCCAAGTAGGCACATATTTATGTGCTCCTAGGCATTCTGTTACACTTAAAGAGGCTCATGGAAGAGATTTGGGCACATGGCATTTAACTCCACAAGCTGCTATATTCAAGTCCTAGTTCCAGCTTAGCAAAAACACCTACTCTACTTGCAACTGATCTTCTCCTTGGTTGCTAGAAAACTGAGAGTCATATATGTGGCCTATCTCCAGCAAACCAATAGGACCTTACACCATGAATTTTGCATACAAAACTGCTGGCTTCATCTTATCTTTCCCACTCACAATTTTCTTTTGTACTATTTTTCTCTGTACTTATTTTTAATTTACCCTGCTGTACACATTTATGTAAACTACGTTAAATCCTTTCCTCTGGAATAAAGTAGAATGTAAATAAATTTAACAAAACAACAAAGAGTGATAATGAGCCAGGTCTTCACTCCTACCTGAAAATGAACTAGCAGTGATCTGTGAAAATTGCAGAGAACTGCCAGTTCACCTCCACAGATGACGGCGGAGTCTGTGAAAACTCCTCCAGCCAGGACCACTACTGCAGCTTGCTGCCTGTCGTGTTCACCATCATTGCACACTCAGTCCCGAAATGGAGAGAAAACTAGGGTTGAAAAAAATACCTTAGGAAATCCTAGCTCTAGGTCATCTGGACATTAGGAAGCACTTGGTTGGACAAAGCTTCTTCTCCCCCAGAGCGCGTGCGTGTTTCAGCAACTTAGCCCACATTCAGGGAGAGGGAGAATATCGCAATTGTTAAGAATGTAGACTCCAGTACTACATGCCTGGGTTTGAATCCCAGCTCTGCTGCTTATTTGTGTTATTTGGGCTAGGTTTTTAACCATCTGTGCCTCAGTTAATCCCATCTACAAAGTAGAGATAATAATAGTACCTATCTCACAGGGCTGTTGTAAGGATTAAACGAAGTAACATGGGCGTAACATTTAAAACAGTGCGCCTATAATCCCAGCAGTTTGGGCGGTGGATCACCTGAGGTCAGGGGTTCAAGACAACCCTAGCCAACATGGTGAAACCCTGGCTCTACTAAAAATACAAAAAATTAGCTGGGCGTGGTGGCGGGCGCCTGTAATCCCAGCTACTAGGGATGCTGAGGCAGGAGAATTGCTTGAATCCAGGAGGCAGAGGTTGCAGTGAGCCGAAATCGCGCCATTGTACTCCAACCTGGGCAACAAGAGTGAAACTCCATCACAAAAACAAAACTAAACACACACACACACACACACACACACACACACACACACAACGGTGCCAAAGCCCATCCAGGGATGTGAACAAATGTCAGGTACTATTAGTGATACGTGAGTAGGGCAGGCACTGCCTTGGGCTTGGGGCAACATCAGGTCTGGAAAAAAACACCTGTGGAATGAGTAAGGGCAGCCACCTTCTAAAACAGGACAAAAGATTAGGCTTGCCTAGATCCTTAGCGTGACTGCTTCTCCTCCAGCCTTTCTAGAGGTGGTATTATGGGATGGAAACACTTGGTGGGTGCAGTGGGCATAAAGATAAGTTAGTGTGTTTTTATCCCCTAGGAGCTGAGTCGAGAGTGGGAGAAAAATGCATAAATAATTACCAGGTAGGATGATTAAGCAATATACTGGAGGCAGGAACAGAAACACACCGTGGAAAAAAGATACCCATGGAGTGGATGGAGATGTAAGATATGAGAACGCGCTAGACACAGGCAGCCATCTGCACCCATGAAAATTGTATTATTGTTGACTCCCCCAGGGCCCACTTTAACGCTTCTTCAACCAGAATGCCTTCGGAACTAGTTTTGTGGAACCGCAGCGGATAAAGATCTTTATTTGTAATGTCGAACTCCAGCAGAGTAACCCTTTCTTGCTTTCCACACGCGCAAGGCCGGGTTCTAAACGCTGCAGTTCGCGTTTCTCGGCTAACGAAAGAAACACGAGGAACCGCTTGCAAGTCCAGGGGATGAAGCCAAGAAAAGAAAAGCGAGGCCGAAAGGGCGCAACCACCAAGTCTGCGGAGAAGCCGGGGCCAGTGGAGCAGGGAAATGGGAAGGTCAGCCCTGCCCCAGCGCGGCCTGAGTAACTCGGGCTACCTCAGCGCTGCAAAGCCGGGGAACCTCCCTGACGCCTGCGCCGCCGCGGCGAGACTCGGCGCCGCGGACTTGGAGAGAGAGGGCGACGCACCTGCGCGAAGACCGCGACAGGCGAAGCCGCTCCAGTGCGGCTGCGCGGCGGCCCGGGCGTCGAGGGAAACCTCGGGGAGGAGCGCGCCGCGCGCGTGCGCGGAGAACTGCGTGGCGCGGCGGCGGGCAAGGGCCGTGCGGAGTGAGTGGCGCTGCGGGTGGGGCCATCGGCGGCGCTGGTGAGCTTTGCGGAGTTGGGCGGTGCCGAAGAGGAGGTGGCAGTCTGGGTCTGACGCGGCCCTGTTCGTGGGGGCCCCTCTTGTTTATTTATTTATTTTCCGTGGGTGCCTCCGAGTGTGCGCGCGCTCTTGCTACCCAGCGGGGAGGGGGTGGGGGGAGGGCCAGGGAAAAGGGGGAGTTGGAGCCGGGGTCGAAACGCCGCGTGACTTGTAGGTGAGAGAACGCCGAGCCGTCGCCGAAGCCTCCGCCGCCGAGAAGCCCTTGTTCCCGCTGCCGGGAAGGATAGTCTGTGCTGACAAGATGGCGGACGGGGAGTTGAACGTGGACAGCCTCATCACCCGGCTGCTGGAGGGTGAGTGCGCGCCGGGCCGCGACACGGAGGGAGGCTGGGCGTCGCCGCCGACCCCTAGTGTCCCCCTCCGCCGCCGAAATGCGAGGAGACCCCTTTCCCGCCCCGAGTCGAGTCTGTGGGAGCGCGGCGCGGCTGGCGGAGCGAGGAGGCTGCTGGACGCGGGGAAGCGGCCTCCGGGAGTGCGGTCGGAGGAGATCGGGGGAGAGGGGGCCGCCCCGCGTACCCTTGGGGGCCAGGTGCGCCGGCTGGAGGCTTTGCGGAACGGGTCTGCGGGAGAGCCTTTTGGAAAGGCCGCCGGGCTCCGCGCGTCGTTGTGCTCGCCTCCGGTGACCCCTCCGAGGTGGGAGAGAGGATGCCTGCCGCCGGGCTTTGTGTCGGTGGAATCTGTTTCTTCTCTGTTCTCTTTGTGCGTTGCCCTTGGCTGCCTCCGTTTGTCGTTTCGGGAGTGAATTTTATATGCTATATATATAAACCTGTCATTAATAAGACTGCTTCGTCTGCGCTGCATTTTTACACGATGCTACAGAATGGATTCTTCTTAAAGAGAGGATAAAATTAGCGGGAATTTTTTCCGCCATTTGTTACTTGGCCTAAAAAAAATTTGTGAGACAAAATATGTGATCAGGTTGAAGATGCACGCAAGACATGAGAAGTATGGAGATGCGTTTGCTGAAGGCTTTTGCGTTTGATTTGAGCAGAGCTTAATTTCTGCACAAACTTAGTGAAGACCTATTTTTAAAGCCTGTATTATGTTCAAAAGGTATTTGCAAGTCTACGCAGCATTTGAACTTTCCGGGCCCTAGTGTTTTGATTGAATAGTTTTATGCTGGTGGGAAGGTAAGGGGGAAAAACGAAGAGGTGGACTAGCCAAGAGTTAAATGCTATTGATTCATTGCAGGATATTATTCAAAGTCAAATGCCGTCTTCTGCCAAACAGTTCCTCTACCCTAAAATTTGCGTTATCACTAATTGTTTTGTGAAAGGTGTAGAAAAGCCTTTAAACCTTTTTCAACAATTTGGAGGCCTCTGTTAGCTGCCTTCCAAGGATTGCATATGTATTGTTTGCTTTCACATTACCTGAAGATAATTGTTTGCTACAGTGAAGCAAAATATACTTATAATTGGAAAATCATCAAAGAAGATTGTGATGGGGAAGGGGTATTTCCTTTTTTTTTCAACGAATGTGTTGGTATCTAAAACACAAGTTTTTTGAGTACTGGTTGTGTAACTAGGGTATATTTGCTCCAGATGTGAAGGCCATCCAGCAGTCTTAAGACTGAAGCAAAAGTTTTACCAGGAACTCCTATTTACCTTTTCCTTTACTATCAAGTTATTCCTGGGAGGCCCCCTGGTGCCTGCAGTCAGTGTTGACTACCTAAGACTTTGTGAACAGATGTGAACATCTTGCTGGTTCTTTGAGAAATTTGCTTTGAAAAAATTTGTATTTTGTAACTGTTCTATGAGGGAAATACAGTTAATTTAAAAATGTGTATGTCTTGTTAACATTTGGGGAAGAATAGGCCTACTTTTTTTTTTTCTTGAGACAGAGTCTCCTATGGCCCAGGCTGGAGTGCTGTCGCCTAGGCTGGAGTGCAGTGCAGTGGCACGATGTCGGCTCACTGCAACCTCTGCCTCCTGGGTTCGAGCGCTTCTTCCACCTCAGCCTCCCTAGTAGCTGGGATTACAGGTACCCCGCCATGATGCCCGGATAAATTTTTTTGTATTTTTGTAGAGACAGGGTTTCACCATTTTGGCCAAGCTGGTCTTGAACTCCTGACCTCATGAGCCACCGCACCTGTCCCATTTTTGTATGTTTTAAACTTTGCTTGTAAATTTAAATATTTTAAAAATGTTTGTATCTCAACTTCTTTATATTTTATTTAATTTTCCATATATTTTATAGGCATAAAACAGATTTTTGTTTTAAAATGTTACTATCCTCTTAAGTTAGATGCACCTTTTATGATTATAGGTATTTCCGAAACTTCATGAGTGAGTTTTGCAAGGTTACTGGCAAAAAAGACTGGGAAAAATAGCCTAAGGGATTCCATTTGTTTTTGTGAATTCAAATTGAATAATTGGTTTTGTACAATCATTTTTCCATTTTGGGGGGTAAGAATTGTAGTCCAGACATATTTCTCTCTCAATTTAGCAAGCGTTAACATGTTGACCTCCTCCTTACCAGGCACGAGGAATCCAAAGATAAGACACAATCTCTTCACTCAAGGAGCTCCCAGTCTAAACAAGTGACTTTCAGGCTTTTTCAGCCTCCTCTCTGTACTTTGCTCATCATAGGACAAAAAGTAGTATTCTATCAGTAGAGTTTCATTATTTCTACATCCTACAGAAGCATATTAAGTTTGACAGTGCCCCCCCCAGGGATTCTTAAATATTCTAGGTTTTTCACCTCCTTCCCAAATCTAGACCTGTTGAAAGACTTGTCCAAAGCAGACTTGAATTTTCTAGTAAATAATTATTTTTATTGATTTGCGGTAGCTTTGAAAGTAAAATAATAATTTTTAATCTTTAAAAAAAAAATTATTCCCCTGGATTTTCAGTGATGTTACATTCGAGTTAATGGTATTTTGTAAAGCTGCCTGCAAGAATAACTATGGTTAGTGTTTTGTTTTTAGTGTCAAATGAAAGTATAAGTAAAAATTTGGCAGGAGTTTCTTTTGCATTAGGGGAAAACATTCAGCAGGGCCTGATCTCATTAATGCTGATTGTAGCCCCACAACATATTCCTGATTGTTTTTTCTTTTTTACTATATTAAATCACTGATTAGCTATATACACTTTTGGTGACTACATTTTATCAGTTGCTTTTTGTTTTTCTTTTTTAAGTGGACATATTATTGATAAAACTTTTTTTTTTTTTTTTGAGGTGGAATTTCACTCTTGTCACCCAGGCCGGAGTGCAGTGGGGTGATCTTGGCTTACTGCAGCCGCCGCCTCCCAGGTCCAAGCGATTCTCCTGCCTCAGCTGCCCAAGTAGCTGGGACTGCAGTTGCACGCCACCACACCTGGCTAGTTTTCTATTTTTAGTAGTGATGAGGTTTCACCATGCTGGCCAGGCTGGTCTTGAACTCCTGACCTCAAGTGATCCACCCACCTTGGCCTCCAAAATTGCTGGAATCACAGGCATGGAGCCACCTCGCTCAACCTTGATATTTTCAAAGAGTCTTTAGGACATATTAATACATGTCTGACACTTAATGTAAAACAGAAATATTGATTGTATTATTTGGATGGTACATATTCTTTTGATATATTTTATTGGATTAAGTTTTGCTTAGAACTAAAAACCAAAGACTTCTGCTTTATCCCCTGTAGTGACCCTGTTGGTGGTCACATTCTTGTGGCTTATCATAGTGTTTTGATCATGTAAATTGAAGCTAGTTGTATGAGTATCCTGGAAAATCCAGTAAAAGTTTCTAGATGAGTGGTTCTCAAAGGCGTTAAGGGGGTGGAATGGGAGTGTAGCAAAATCACCTGGGGAACTTCAAACTGTAAGTGCCAAGTTTATTTTGGAGGAGTGAAGTGGAATGAGTAGAATCTAGTGGGTTGGGGAGGTTAGTATGGAAAACTGCTGCAGGGTGAATAAGATAGTGCCGGCTCTGTTCCCGACCACAGTCTTGATCCAGGTATTTAAAAACTGGGATGTACCAGTTAATTCATGTCTATTATTATGTATCATATATGTGGTAATATGAAACTAGGTTTAGAATTTGCTTTCTGATTATGAAAGGACAGCATTCTTACTGTAGGAAACTTATAGATTTTAAAAGGAAAAAAAAGTCCCTTGTAATTCCACAGTCCGGAGATAATCTTTGTTGAAATTTTGATATGTTTTTGTTTAAAGTATACTTAACGTACTTTAATGTAAAATTCACATACTTTACATCATTAGAATATTATTTACATAGCTTTATGAGTTAGTTTTTTCAGGTAGTATTACATCATGAACATTTTCCCTTGTCATTGAAATGTCTTCAAAAATACCCAAAAGCGATTTGCTGTGTGATAGAAAAGTTTTTCTTAAAGTATTTTTTAACATACTACCACAAAGCTGAACCAGACTGTTAGAGTCTGAGTTGTTGAATATTAGCATTGTGTAAAGTTCCATAGCAGAATGTGATTGTGTTATATTTTTGGCCCATTTACAGTTTTATGAAAATCTTGAGATGTGTTTGTACCTTTTTTTTTTTATTATTCATTTTTCACTTAACTTTGACCTGTCAGATGTCTGAATTTGTGACACTGCTGTGATCTTTTAGTGCCAATGTTTCCCTTTTCTTTCTTGTGAAACATGTATAGTACTCTTAAGATTTAGTTAGGCTGATAGACTGCACTTTTAAGTTTTCCTTTTCAAGACAGGCTGAAATGCAGTGGCTTGATCATGGCTCACTGCAGCCTTGACCTCCTGGTCTCAAGCGATACTCCTGCCTCAGCCTTCCCAGTAACTGGGACAATAGGCATGTACCACCTCGCCTGGGTAATTTTTTTTATTTTGGTAGAGATGGGGTTTCCCTATGTTGGTTGCCTAGGCTGGTCTTGAACTTCGTGCTCAAGCAGTCCTTCAGCCTTGGCCTCCCAAAGTGTTGGGATTACAGGTGCAAGCTGCCGCGTCCAACTTTTAGTGTCTTTTTGAAGGTTGAAAAATAAATGAATGGATTTGAAAAGTGAAATCGGTTAATGAAAGCACATTAAAGCCCTCCGTTTTAAAATGACAGCTTTATCTAGATGTGATTCACATACCATACAGTTTGCCTGTTTATATGATTTTTAGTATATCACAGAGTTGTGCAGCCATCACCAAAGTGAACTTTATAACGTTTTCACACACAAACCCCGAAAAACCCTCTTCCCAGTAACAGGCACTTCTCATTTCTCTCCATTCTTTCCCGGCCCCCACCTATCTGCTTGTTTTTTTGGTCTCTTAGATTTACCTATGCTAGACATTTGATACAAATGAAATCATACAATATGTTGTCCTTTGTGACTGGTTTCTTTTAATGTTTGTAATATTCATCTTTGTTGTAGTATATATCAGTACTTTATTCCTTTTATGGCTGAATAATATTCTGTTGTCTGTATATGCCACCTTTTTAATCCATTCATCAGTTGATGGACATCTGAATTGTTTTCTTCTTTTGCTATTGTAAATACTTGTAGTGCTGCTGTCAACATTTGTGTACAAGTTTTTTTTGTGGGCATATGCTTTCAATTCCCTTGGGTATATAGCTGGGAGTGAAATTTCTAGGCCACGTGGTAACCCTGTGTTTAACTTTTTGAGGAACTACCAGATTGTTTAAGGCCTCTTTACTGTTTGATTCTGACCCAGCAGTCTAAAGGTTAGGCAGTTTGAAGGAAGTGCCAGTTGTTCCTGACAACTTCGAGTTGTAGGGGAAGTGTTTTGTGTGGCTCCACAGCTAGACTTGATAGAAAAATAAAATGTTGGGGAATGGAAAGATCACTTAAGGAATATTTTATCTCTCCTCTTGATTCTTCTGGATGAGGTACTGGAAGAGACATAAAGGTCATGACATATTTTTTAACTGATTCAGAGATTACTGATATTTGTTTTCTCTGAATTAGTTCAGCAAGTAAGGGAGACCGACAGTTTGAAGAAGTAGTCCAGAGGTGTTTTTATTTTGCTATCTAAATGCAGACCTGGAGGTTTTCTGGTAAATATCTAAATCCAAGATAAAGATTTCTTGGGTTTTATACATTATTTAAATTGTGTCTAGAGATAGAGTTATGTTAAGATTCAGGATTAATGGGGAAGATAGTTGCATCTAGTAGGTCTTTTTCTTTCTTATTCTCCACATTTCTTATTTTTTAAAAGAGTATACATTCCAATAGCATGCATTTTTATTTATTTATTTATTTATTTTTTATTTATTTATTTTTTTGAGACGGAGTTTCGCTCTTGTTACCCAGGCTGGAGTGCAATGGCGCAATCTCGGCTCACCGCAACCTCCGCCTCCTGGGTTCAGGCAATTCTCCTGCCTCAGCCTCCTGAGTAGCTGGGACTACAGACACGCGCCACCATGCCCAGCTAATTTTTTTTGTAGTTTTAGTAGAGACGGGGTTTTACCATGTTGACCAGGATGGTCTCGATCTCTTGGCCTTGTGATCCACCCGCCTCGGCCTCCCAAAGTGCTGGGATTACTGGCTTGAGCCACCGCGCCCGGCATGGCATGCATTTTTAACCTGTTTTCTTATTTTTGGAGGCAGGGTCTGGCTCTGTCACCAGGTTGTAGTGCAGTGTCATGAACACGGCTCACTTGCAACCTCAACCTTCTGGGCTCAAGTGATCCACCTACCTCATCCGCCCAAGTAGCTGGGACCACAGGCATATACCACTAATTAAAAAAAAAAAAAAAAAAAAAATTGGTAGACACAAAATCTCACTTTGTTGCCCACACTGATCTCAAACTCCTGGGCTCAAGCAGTCCTCCCACCTTGGCTCCCACAGTTCTGGAATTACAGGTGCCCAGCTCCATTTTCAAACATTTCTAATAGAGGTAAAATAATACAGGTATGAAGGAATGTTAAGATATTTAGAATTGTTTACTAAAATTGTTATGTATTTCTAAAAGGTTATTCTGAAATCTTGGTAGCATATAGGGAGGCAAGGGCAAGAAATGGTTTGTGAATGTCAATAGATTTAGCAGTGGTGTGGTAGATGGGGATTGCCAGTCGAGTCTTCTAGGATTTGTGATTGGATACAAATTTATGCCCTTAGGTAGCAGCCACTGCTTCTAGCAGCTTTAAATAGCCATTTCAAGGCTTTTTCAAGTATAAATAACCAGTAGCCAGTTTTTTCCTGGTTTAATACAGGAAGTCAGCCCTTGATATTTGTCATACAGTAGGAAAAAGGGAAGGGATGGTTGTCCTTTATTCTGCCTCTGCACTCTTCACATGTAGAGCACAGTGATTTATGAGAGTATGTATAACCTTCGTGAAAATCACTGGCCTGAGAGCCCTCCCTTCCCAAATTTACCTGCATCTGTGCAAAGACAAGTGGAGATATTGATGCTGTGTGCACATCTTTGGTTTTTAATGCGTGCCCACACTTGCATAATTGGGAAGTTTTAACGTAGCATATTTCACCATAAAGGAATTTTATTCCAAGAATGTTAATCAGAATATCCCTGAGTAACAGAAGTTCCTGTCTGGTCAGTTACAAGGTGACCAAAACACTTTCTTGCTTTGAGTATAGTCACATGCTGCATCAAATGATGTTTTGGTCAACAGTGGACTTCATGTAAGATAGTGGTCCTGTAAAATTATAATGGAACTGAAAAATTCCTGTCACTTAGTGACATCATAGTCATAATGTCATAGTGCAACACATTACTCACGTTTTGGTAATGCTGGTGTAAACCTACAGCACTGCCAGTTGTGTAAAAGTATAACACAGGCCAGGCACAGTGGCCTACGCGTGTAATCCCAGCATTTTGGGAGGCCAAGCCAGGCGGATCACTTGAGGTCAGGAGTTCGAGACCAGCCTGGCCAACATGGTAAAGCCCTGTCTCTACTAAAAGTACAAAAATTAGCTGGGCTTCATGGCATATGTCTATAATCCCAGCTACTTAGGAGGCTGAGGCAGAAGAATCACTTGAACCTGGGAGGTTGCAGTGAGCTGAGATTGCACCCCTGCTCTCCAGTCTGAGTGACAGAGCAAGACTCCATCTCAAAAAAAAAAAAAAGGTATAACACACAATTATATAGAGTACATAAAACTTGATAATGGTAATAAACAGCTGTGTTGTGTATTTACTATATAGTAATAAACAGCTATGTTGTGTATTTACTATATATTTTTTAAATCATTGGAATGTATTCTTATTTTAAAAAACTAGTTAACTTAAAACTGCCTCAGGCAGGTCCTTCAAGTGGCATTCCAGAAAAAAAAAGTGTTGGTATACTGGGAGATGATGGATCCATGCATGTTACTGCCCCTGAAGACTTTCCAGTGAAGAAGTGGAGGTAAAAGATAGTCATATTGATGATCCTGACTGTGTAGGCCTAGGCTAATGTGTATGTATATGTCTTTTTGTTTTTTAACAGAAAAAAGTTTAAAAGTAAAAAATATTTTTAAAAATAGGAAAAGGCTTATTGGGTAAGGATAGAAAGAAAATTTTTTTTGTACAGCTGTATGTCTTTGTTTTTTAAGCTAATTGTTACTATAAAAGTCAAAACGTTCTAAAAATTTTTAAGTTTATGAAGTAGAAGTTAGCATTAAGCAAAGGTTGATTTACTATTGAAGAAAGAAAAATATTTTTATCTTTATTACTGTATGTATACTGTACCTTTTCTATGTTTAGACACACAAGCACCCATTGTGTTACAGTAGCTTACAGTATGCAGTACAGTAACATACCATGCAGCATGCTTTTAGCCTAAGAGCAATAGACCATACCATCTAAGTTTGTGTAAGTCCAGTCTATGATGTTTGCACAACAGCAAAATCACCTAACCCTGCATCTCTCAGGAAGTATCCCTTTGGTGCATGACTGTATTTGGTCTGACACCATTTTAACCTTCCCCCTAGTCCTACCTCTCATTCCCCAGATTTGGAGAAATCAAAAGCTAACTTAGGGATATCGGATATTACATAGCTTTCACTAATGTCATATCTAACAGTTGTAATAGCTTATTTTAAAACTTTTCATAGTAAATCAAGAAGGAATCTTTATAGGTACTTGTTTGTTTCATCTATATGGTTTGAATTGAGCCTTTTATTTGAATTAAAGACCAGACCTTTTTTTTGGAGACAGAGTCTCGCAGTAGCACAATCTTGGCTCACTCAGCCTCTGCCCCTCGAGTTCCAGCGATTCTCCTGCCTCAGCCCCCTGAGTAGCTGGGATTACAGGTGCACACCACCATGCCTGGCTAATTTTTGTATTTTTAGTAAAGATAGGGTTTCACCATGTTGGCCAGGCTGGTCTCGAACTCCTGACCTCAGGTGATCCACCTGTAGAGACGGGGTTTCACCATGTTGGCAAGAATTGTCCCACACTCTTAACCTCTGCCTCAGCCTCCCAGAGTGCTGGAATTATATGTGTGAGCCACCGCCCCCGGCCAAGACCAGACTTCTGAGGGAGAAACTTGCAAACCTGTCAGTGAGAAAGAGTGAGGTCTGATTTTAGGTAATAGCAGAAAGGGATAGCTTTGTGAATTTCGGACCCCCAACTACTAGAATTATGTGAATCCTGAATGATAATCAGATGTTTACTCAGTTAAGTGTTTACTCAAGAAATATTAGTAAATATTGATACATTGGGATGCCATCTTATATAATGATTAAGGACACAGATTCTGGGTGTATTTCAGCTTTGCCCCAGTTTCTTCTTCATATGTGATAGTAAGTGCCTTCAATCAATTCTTGGCACATTAAAGGTCAGAAAATGTTAGCCGTCATTGTTGCTTAGTACACACCTGAGCTAGGAAATATGTAACAGAGAGCTCTTTGTGCCACTGAACCCTGGAACTTCCCCATACTAATTTTGAGAACGCTTGCGAGTATGTAAGTATGTAAAACAATCTCTTTATTTCCCTTATCCAGAGTTTATAACCTGGTTTGACATACCAGTGCTGAGAGGGAAAGGTATTTCTAGGTAGGATAAAATGGTGAAAAGTGATTTTAGTGCTGTCGTATCTTGCTTTTGGCTAGGAACTATAGGGCAGTGTAGCTTATACTTTTGAGTCTTGAAACCTGCTTACACTCAGATTCTCCATATATGTAAAGAATTGAAAACGAGCTTTTATTTATATGTGGTATTTAACAATATTGCATTAGAAGTTAAAACTGAGCATTTTAAAATGTCTGTTTTCAGCTGGGCGTGGTGGCTCACAGCTGTAATCCCAGCACTTTGGCAGGCTGAGGCAGGTGGATTACTTGAGGCCAGGAGTTTGAGACCAGCCTGGGCAACATGGTGAAACCCCATCTCTACTAAAAATATAAAAACAGCTGGGCGTGGTGTCACATGCCTCTATTCCCAGCTGCCCTGGAGGCTGAGGCACAAGAATTGCTTGAACCCAGGAGGCAGAGGTTGCATTGAACAGCGAGTGCACCACTACACTCCAGGCAACAGAGCGAGGCTCTGTCTCAAAATAAATAAATAAATAATAAAATTTCTATTCTTTACTTAAAGTAGCAACCTACTACATTTTAGCATGAATGTTTTTTGTGAAAATAACTTTTCTGAAGCAAAAATATGAGAAGAGTGCCACGATTTTACATAAATTTGATGTCTTTTTAACAGAAGACAGGTGAATTCGCATCTCTGTTTTGTTTCAGTCTGGTTTTGATACATTGCTTTGGTTAAATATGAAGAAAATCTGTATTTCTACAGATATGTATTTAGAAAAGGGAGGAGTATTTTAATAGTTCTTTTAGATAATTGTGTGTATTCTCTAATGTTTACACTAAAAATCAGCAAGTGGTGGTTTTTTAAAGGTTGATTTTAAAAGAGATGTGTAATCTGAAATTATATCCATGAATTTTTTTTGGTCTCACATTAAAATCCATTGATTTTTCTTGTACTTTAAATGGCTCTTACGCATGTGTTGTTCATTTGGTTAATACTGATTCAGCTGAATTACACAGCTGTCCAGATGTTGAAACAGCTTATTATGTAATACAATATCCAGAGATGACATTTGTTAATGTTACAAGATCTCATCAGAAGAGTCCTTAATTATGGAGAAGCTGTCAGATTCATGGTGCTGGTTACAAGGTTTCCAGAATTTCAGTTTGTAGCTTGAAAGCTTGAATTCTATCATTGGCAGCAAGTACTGTCAGTTGTTTTCCTTGAAATGACAGGCACACTTTGTTCATTTTCAGGAGTATCTGTTAAATACCTAAGTCTGAAGAATCATAGTTTGTCAGTTGTACTTCCCAGTAAAAGTGTTCAGTGAAAAAAAGTGTCTAGGTCAGCTTGGAACTAAAACAGTCACGGGAGTGCTTTCCTTTGTGACAACCATAGTACTTGGGATGCAGCAGGAGTGCTTTATGGGCATTTTCCATTTTATCATATAGATTATTAAAGAGATGTATTCAAAGATTGAAGTTTCATAAAATCGATTGTTTTCACTGCTTTGCCAAAGGGCATAAATAAAGCTGCCTTTTTTGTGTTTCACTGCATGTATGTTTCAATGAACAACACAGTGACCATCAGTGGGGTTTGGTGCCACTGACTTGATATGCATTGAGACACTAACAGTTTCCTTGCTTTTGTACTATCAAAATAGATGTCAGGGCAATGAAAAAAAGTCCTTTATTCCTGAAATGTCTAGCTCTCACCTATTTATGTCGCTTTTCTTCTTCATTCTTTTTTCATTGTACTTGCTATTTGTTTACCAGTGTACCTGAAATGAATTTTTACTTATGCTTTTTGAATTCATGAAAGCCATGGGCCTTCTCAGAAAAATATTTTTATATATACACAATATCACAGACAATTTGCGGTATTACACAGAGCCGCTAAAGGCCATTTTGGGCTCTGAGTCCACATTAATTATTATTTTTTTTGAGATGGAGTCTCACTCTGTCACCCAGTCTGGAGTGCAGTGGCATGATCTCAGCTCACTGCAACCTTCACCTCCTTGGTTTAAGTGATTCTCCTGCCTCAGCCTCCTGAGAAGCTGGGATTACAGGTGTGCACCACCACACGTGGCTAGTTTTTGTATTTTTAGCAGAGACAGGGTTTCATCATGTTGGTCAGGCTGGGCTTGAACTCCCAACCTCGAGCCGCTGACCTCAGCCTCCCAAAGTGCTGGGATTATAGGCATGAGCCACTATGTCCAGCTCACATTAATTATTCTTAACAGTCAGGCCTAAGATGAGAGGCAAGTATTGGCAGCTGCCTAATTCACTTAAAACCAAAACTCCACATTTTAGCCAATTGTAGAATTTTAATTTTTCTGCCTTTCTGTTGCTTAAAAGCAGGCTTTTGTGCTCAATGTGGAGAAAATACTAGGGAAAAATTAGGATGTCGAGATTTAACTGCAATTAATTAATATGTAATCTTGGGGGTGGGGGTTGAGTGGGAATTAGAATGCCACTGGTCAGTGAAGATTACTAAGATTTTATGAGGCTGAGGCAGATGGATCCCTTGAGGTTAGGTGTTCGAGATAAGGCTGGGCAGCATGGCAAAACTGTGTCTCTAATAAAAATACAAAAAAAAATAGCTGGGCATGGTGGTGCACACCTGTCATCCCACCTACCTAATAGGTTGAAGCGGGAGACTCACCTGAAGCCAGGAGGTGGAGGTTTCTGTGAGCCAAGATCATGTCATTGCATTCCAGCCTGGCCAACAGAGTGAGACCCTGTCTCAAAAAAAAAAAAAAATTTCATGAGACACCAGGTGTTGGAATTAGTGATTTTTCTTTGCCATCCTGTTTTAGAGAAGGCAATTATAAGTAAGAACTTGCCGGACAAAGTAGCAGAAGTTTAGTGAAAAATAAAATTTAATATACACACAACACACAGTCACGTGTATCACATACCCTTGGATATGTGCATTGAAAAGACAAACCAGCGTTGGAAAAATTTTTACACTGATGCAAGATGTGAAATATAATGGTTGAGTAAAGAACAGAATTCTTTTGGGAGAGGATACACATTTTAATTGAAATTCAAAGTTAATGTTCTTTGTCATCAAAATTGATTGCAAGTGGTCATCTCTTGATGCTGATCTGTAGTGAGATTCTATGTATTTCATCTTAGAAGATGTCTTTTTACACATTTAGGGACATACTGTATATTCATTGCTTGGAAAGCATTTATAGAATTCTCCTGATATTTGCCTTTTAGCATGTCATTACATTGCAGATTAATCACTTCCAATAGAGGGTTGGTTAGATGGAAACTCCTCAGCTGCATAGTTAAATGGATTTTGATATATGGAAATTTTTTTTGCACTTGAGTCAGGGTTTGAAGAACGCTCGTTTGAGTTTGAAAAATATGTCTGCTTCACAATTGTGTGGGAATGAAGATCTCACTTATTTTAACTTGACAGGACGAGTTATGTATAAAGCAGCTTGCTGACGAGGTACAGTGGCTTGCGCCTTTAACCCCAGCACTTTGGGAGGCCGAGGCAGGAGCATCAGTTGAGCTCAGGAGTTTGAGACCTGCCTGGGCCACATAGTGAGACGTTGTCTTTACAAACAAATTAAATTAGCCAGGCGAGGTAGCTCATGCCTATAGTCCCAGCTACTTGGGAGGCTGACGTGGGAGGATGTCTTGAGCCAGTAGGCTGCAATGAGCCTGATTACACCACTACACTCTGGCCTGGGCAATAGAGCAAGACCTCATCTCAAAAAGTAAAAAATAAAGCAATTTGCTTTAATTCAAACAGTATTAGTTGTCAGAATAACTAACCATAGAATGTTTCTCATATGTGTATATATTTTGCCTTATAATTTTAGGTTGAATTTGTTAGAAAACATTCAGGGAGCTTTCATTCTATTTTGTAGAATGGAGGCTACCTCGAATTAAAAGGGAAAAAAATTACTTAGATTTGCAGCAAAATCGAATTTTTAAAACACTTCTGTGTTTAGTGATAGTGATTGAGGGTGGTGGTTCTTGTTTAGAAAAAATTCAGTATCAGCTCTGAACACAAATAAATTACAATAAAGCTGTCACTGCTAAGCCATCAAGATCCTGTGTGGTTGGCCAAATTAGGATATTCAGCTTTTATTACTAACAAATACTCATGAAACTTATAGTGGTTAAGTTCATGAGAGCAAATGAAGTTGACCATTGATGCTTCTGGTTCCATAATACCTGATTAAGATATTTTTCCACGCAAAACTGCACCAGACTTCAAACACCATACGTTTTCACAGATTTTGTAAAATAGTCCAGCTAAGTATTTTTCGACTTTATGATCATCAGCTGTGACATATCTTAGCAGATTCCACTTTAGGTTTTACTAAAATTCTCAGCTGCTTTGGAAGTATTCTTGTCTGTAGTTGTTCCACATAGATTTTTTTATAGAAGGTAACTTTTAAGTCACTTCAAATCAGGATTGGCTCCCCAAAAAACAAGTATTGGTAACACCTGTCTTCAAGAGCCAAGTAAAAACCACTCAAAACCGTGTGTGTGTGTGTGTGTGTGTACACGCAAATATGTATATATATATTTGTCCCCTAGTGCAGTGGCGCAGTCTCAGCTCACTGCAGCCTCTGCCTCCGGGATTCAAACAGTTCTTCTGCCTCAGTCTCCCAAATAGCTGGGACTACAGGTGTACACCGCCACACCCAGCTGATTTTTGTATTTTTAGTAGAGATGGGGTTTCACCATGTTGGCCAGGATGGTCTCAATCTCTTGACTTTGTGATCAACCCACTTCTGCCTCCCAAAGTGCTGGGATTACAGGCGTGAGCCACCACACCCAGCCTCTGTTGTTTTTTAATTGCTTACTAATTTTGCTCCCAATGTCCTCAACTCTTCAAGCACTGTTTTTACAGTAAGGCTAATGGCCTTTAAAAGCTTATTGTCTCAAGGCATAGTTCTTCAGTTTTTCCAGTCTGAAGCAATTTAATTAACCCACCATTGATAAATGACTTAACTTGGTTAACTAATGGGCCACTTGGAAACTTGAGTTGCAGACTCATTTTTATTTTTGTGAAGAAATTCTGCTGTGATGAGATTTCATTTTAATTTTTAAAAGCTTCCCTCACCATTGCTTTACTATCAGTTGGGATTGCTGTGATGAGTGCTTAATCTGGTAACATCAGTATATATTGTGGGGTTTTTTTTTTTTTTTTTTTAGCATAGCTACATAATGACTGCAATGCCTTGGCACCCAATTAAATAAAATCATCCACACTTTATTGTGTCTTAAAAACACAACATTCAAAGTCCACTTTTCCTGCTTTTGACATGATGAGAATGCACTGGTAATAAAAGTAAATAAAATGTTGCAGTACAGCAATAATCATGACGCTGCCAGGTTGTAACTGCATCTCTAATTTGTGATGCACCGAAAAGCAGTGTGAAGTGATGAGAGACCATATGTGGTCTATCACAACTACTCAGCTCTGCCATTGTAGCATGAGTGTCCAGTGACAAATAAGTGACTATGCTCCAGTAAAACTTTACGGCCACTAAAATTTGAATTTCAGGTAATTTTTATATGTCACAAGGATTCTTTTGTTTTACTTTTTTTCAATCATTTAAAAAAATGTAAAAAATTATTCTTAGGCCACATGCCATCTGAACACTGGCATTGGGCTAGATTTGACCCTTTGGCCTTACTTTGCTGAATACTGGTGTAATTTTTCTGCCTTTCTTAATGTAAACATGATTGTAGAAAGATTACCGTACTGGTTGTCAGGAAACCTTGGTGCTCCCACCAAAGTTCTGTGACCGATTAAGTCACGTGAAATAAATTGGGGTTAGGAGCCATGGTGTCTAGTCCTTGACAAGTCATTCCTCAAATTTTTTAATGTAATCTGAATTTCTAGTGTATGCACAGTCACATTTTGTGTGCCTCTCAGCAGCCATTGATTGCATTGTCAAAGAGGCAACCAACAAAGAAAACTGTTGAGGAGGTTTGACCTTTGACAGAAGGGAAACATATAGTTTGAGTCACCCTGGCTTTTTCCTTGAAGGCATTTCCTAGTTGTGTCATAAGGGAAATAGATCCCAAACAAAAAGTCATTGACAGACTTCAGAGGTACACATATGCAAAAGAAGAAACACAGCAGGAAACAGTAGCTAAGAAGCTAAAGATCTGAGCAGACATTTCGGTATCTTATCTAGTGCCAGAGAGGCAAAAATGGAAGTTCAAATCCTTCCTGCCAAGCTAGAGGGGCCTTATTCCACCCTGAGTTTTCATTGTGATGCCATCATAACCACTCCTAAGACTGAAGACAGAACTAAAACAGACCAGACCTCAGGAAAATGTGTTACTGCTGTGCTGCCGCTAAAAGGAAACAACCTTCTTTGGAGAGAGGTGTTATCTAAAACTTTACAGTTTTTTGTCCATAATTCAGGATTTCATTCACCAAAATAGGCTATGCTATTTTGGACAAGTTAATGAAACTGAATTGACCAAAAACCAAATAGAAATGAGTTCAGTAGAAGTTATCTAGTGCTGACAGAGAAAAAAAAAAAAAGGAAAATACAGAAGAGAGCATGAGAGACTAATGTGTTGCTGATATACAGTGGAAAGGTCTATCATGTATAAGAATCCCAGAAAGAGAGGAGATAGGTAATACAATGGGATAGAAATATTGACTAATAATTATCCAAAACAGAGAAAGGTACCAAAGCACAGATTGAAGAAGCTGTATGATTCCAAGCAGAATAAATACAAAGAAAACCATATTGAACATAATTGCTAAAAATCTAAGCGAAAGAGAAAATCTTAAAATCTGCCAGAAGAAGAAAGTCATTAGCATCAGGGAACAATAATAAGAATGATGGCTTATCTATCACCTGAAACTTTGGAAGACAAGAAAATAGAGTGGCATTCTCTTCAAAGCACTGAAAGAAAAAAAAATGACAACCTAGCCTCCTTCCTTCTGTTCTTTCGTCCTTTCGTCCCTCCGTCTTTCTGTCCTTCCTTTCACAGAGTTTCACTCTTGTTGCCCAGACTGGAGTGTAATGGTGCGATCTCGGCTCACTGCAACCTCCACCTCCCAGGTTCAAGTGATTCTCCTGCCTCAGCCTTCCGAGTAGCTGTGATTACAGGCATGTACCACCATGCCCCACAGATTTTTTGTATTTTTAGTAGAGATGGGGTTTCTCCATGTTGGTCAGGCTGGTGTAGAATTCTAAGTCTAGTGAGCATATTCTTCAATAGTAAAGTAAAATAAAGACAAACTAAAGAAAGTACATTACTGATAAGCTGACACTAGAAAATATTAAAGCAAGTTCTTCATGTTGAAAGAAAACAGATAAAAGCAAAGAACTGCAGAAAGAAATGAACAATAGCAAAGGTAAATGTTAATAAGTACAAATTACTTCTGACTCTTTAAAATAATTGTGACTTGTGGGATTTAAAATATGTGGAAACAAAAATACAACAACTGTAGAACAAAAGGCTGGAGGATAATAATCAGTCAAAAGTGTGTTTGTAATCTGTAGAGCAACCTCTAAATGAAAAAAGAATATATCACTAAAAGCTAATAGAGGAGAAAATGGAATAGTAAAAAAAATAATTGATTACTCCAAAGAAATTCAGGGAAAGAGAAAGGAATGAAGAACAAATGGGACAAACAGAACAAATGGCAGAATGGTAGACTTAAAGGCAACTTAATCAATGATTATATTAAATGTGAAAGGAGCAAACATTGAAATTAATGCAAAGCTCAGAAGACCTAACTATTACAGATACTGTTTACAACGGATGTATTTTAAATCTAAGGACACAAATGAGGAAATTTTAAAAGGAGGGGTAGGAGGAGAAATTATCATTCACACATTAAGCAAATGAAATCTGACTTGGCTGTATTTATGTTGGAAAAAGCTCTACAACCAGAAATAACACTAGAGGTAAAGAAGGGCATTGTATAAGGCTAAAAGGATAGATTTAATGGGAAAATATCTTAAATTTGTATGTATCTAATAATATAGGTCTAAAACAAAAAGGAAAGGTTGACAGGTATTATAAAAAGTTTAAAAATAGACAAAACCACAACCGTAGTGGATCAATGCCCCTCTCTCAGTAACTAGCAGAACAAACAGGAAAAAAAATATCAGCAAGGATAAAGATTTGAACCATACAGCCACCCTGACCTAATTGGCAGACGTAGAACACTCCACTCAACAATTGCAGGATATCTATGCTTTTCAAATATGTATGAAACATTTACTGAAATGTACCATGTACTATACCATAAAGCAGAGCTCAGTAAATTTGAAAGAAATGAAATCACAGGTGTCAGCCAAAATCAACTTAATGAAAAATGTGAAAGACTGCCATATTAAAGACTATAGGACATTGCTGAGAGAAATAAAAGGAGAGATACCATATTCGTGGATCGGAAAACTTGAAATTGTTAATATGTCAATTCTCTCTAGACTTACCCACTTATTCTCCGCCCCCCCCCCCTTTTTTTTCTCTCTTCCTTGAGACACAGTTTCACTCCTGTTGTCCAGGCGGCAGTGCAATGGCGTGATCTCAGCTCACTGCAACCTCTGCCTTCTGGGTTCAAGTGATTCTCCTGCTTCAGCCTCCCACGTAGGTGGGATTACAGGTGCCTGCCATCACACCCAGCTAATTTTTGTATTTTTAATAGAGATGGGGTTTCACCGTGTTGGCCAGGCTGGTCTCAAACTCCTGACCTCAGGTGACCCACCTGCCTCAGCCTCTCAAAGTGCTGGAATTACAGGTGTGAGCCACTGTACCTGGTCTTATTCCCAATTTAAAACCTCACAAGTTTGGGGGCGGAGGGGATAGACACAAGCCAATTTTAAAACATACTTGAAAAAGGAAAATCTAAAGAACAAAATTGGGATATTTATATTACCAGATACTGAGACTTTATAAAAATCTGCAATAATTAAGACATTGTGGTATTGATGCCAAAATAGACAAATGGGTAATTGGCTATATAGTGGCTAGAAACAGACTTGTTTCTGTATGGTCACCTGATTTTTCTACAAAGCTGCCTTGCAGTTCAGTGGGGAAGAGGATGATCTTTATGATAAATGGTGCTAAATTAACTGGATGTCTGCTTGGATGAAAACCTTGACCTTTACATCAAACCATACACAAAATTAATTTGAGATGAGTTATAGAATGAAGTGGGCTAAAACAGCAAATCATCTGGAAGGAAATATAAGGAAATAGTTTTAGAGAAGGCAAAGATTTCTTAAATAAGATGCAAAAAGCCCTAAACCAAAAAAAATTGACCAAGTTAAGGGTTTTTTTTCAGATTTTAATTCATTAAAGCACTTCTGTTTATCAAAAAGTTACATTAAGAGATGGAAAAAGACAGTCCAGTTTTAAAGAATGAACAAAAGACTTAAAATGAACTTTGTCAAAAAAATTAAAAAGATACATAAATGGTCCCTTAAGCACATGAAAAAGGTACTCAATGACCAGGCACAATGGCTCATGCCTGTAATCCCAGCACTTTGGGAGGCCAAAGCGGGCAGATTACTTGAGGTCAGGAGTTTGAGATCAGCCTGAGCAACATGGTGAAACCTCTCTCTACAAAAATACAAAAATTAGCTGGATGTGGCAGTGTGCGCCTGTAATCCTAGCTACTTGGGAGGCAGAAGAATTGCTTCAACCCGGGAGGTGGAGGTAGCAGTGAGCCATGATCGTGCCACTGTACTCCACCCTGGGCAACACAGAGAAACATCGACAAAAAAAAAAAAAAAAAAAAAGTTACTCAAAAACCTTAGTCCTCACAGAAATCAAATTAAATCCGATGAATACCACTATACACCCAACAAAATGACTAAAAGTAAAAATGCTGATAATTTACAGTGTTAGGAGGATTATGAATTGGTAGAAACCTTTTGGGTAACTGATGGTATCTACTTCTTAATAAGATAAGCCTTCTCTGTGACCTGAGCAGTTCTGCTTTGTTATATACCTAAGATAAATATAAGTATGGATGTACATAGCATGTGTAATAACCCCAAACTGGAATAATCCAAATAGAATAGTAAAGATATTGTCATATATTCATACAGTGGAATACAGGTTGAATATTTCTTATGCAAAATGCTTAGCACCCCAAGTGTTTGGATTGGGGATTATTCATTTATTAAGTGCTACTGCAGCTCGATTTGGGATTTTTTCAGATCTTTGAATGTGCATTATACTTACCAATTAAGCTTCGCTAATCCTATAATCCGAAATGTTCCAATGAGTATTTTCTTTGAGCATCATATTAGCACTAAAAAAATTTTGGGTTTTGGAGCATTTTGGATTTCAGATTAGGGATGTTCAACCTGTATTTCAAATGACTGTTTAACACTATTAAATGGGTTTATCTCACAGATACAATAATGAGCAAAAGAGCATTACTCTGTTTCTTTTTATCTAAAAGTCAAATTAAAAAACACATCAATATATACTGATAGCAGTAAGAATAGCAACCTGAGGTGTTACTGTCACTGGTTAGGACACACGGAATCTTCAGAGTTGCAGGAAGCATTCTGTATCTTGATCTGGATGGTGGTTACTCAGGTATATAAATAGTTAAAAATGCATCGAGTTAAACCCATAAAGTTAGTATACTATATGTATGTAATATGTTAAAATACTTTCTAAACAGTAATAAGTATGGTAGATATTTGCTATAATGGGATTTTATCTGGTCTGAAATTACTACATGCAGAAAATTTCTAGGAAATTTTTGATCCAGAAATTTTACATGGTGAAGTGGAAAAAGTACTGGCCTTTGAGTTAGAAGACTGGTTCTGAATCCATCTCTGCTGCTTCTCACTCCCTCCAGTCTTATCAAACCTGGGCACTGTGATCTTGTGCGAGTTATTTAATCTCTGTCATTGTACAGTGGAGGTAATAACTTCCCTTTTCAGTTCCCGAAGTGTGAAAAGGATTAAATGAAATGATTGATGTGAAGGGGCTTTGCACCTAATGAAGTATGCTGATTTATAGTATCTATATAATCCAGCGAGGTTGATATATCCAAACACTGGAAACCCTCCTGGATGTTGGGATAGCAGTCTAGTTGCCCTGTGTAACAGGTTGTCTGGATGATTTCTTCCTTTTTTCAGATGATTGAGAAATTTGAAGTCCTCTTAGAAATCTTGAGAATACGTAAAGGAGCAGGACTTTTGAACTGGAAGACACCGGCAGTTGGCCTGAGACGTCTGCCTTATTCTGTCAAACCTTTGGCTAATTTATTTCTAATTTCTAAAACCCTTGTCAGAGTTGTAACCATTGGGCGAACCTTTAGCTGCTATAACTGCATTCATTAACTCTTAAGATGTGACTGATTATTAAGTGCACTTTTATGTGCCACTAAGTTGGGTGGGGGGACGACTGCCAATTATAATTGTAAGAAGCTTTTAATTGCAAGAGCCTCACAACTTCAGAGATATTAATAAAGGGAGAAATGTGCATCCTAGTGAAATATAAAAATATAAAAAGTTTCTGTGCAGTGTGTTTTTGTTTTGATAAATTTTTAGTTTCTGTGGATTTACATGACTTACAAGTTGAAACATTTTATAGCTCTGTAAAAATGTTTGAGTTACACAGTTACTCACTTGGGGAGTCAAAATTATACAGAGGAAGTAAAAGAAATACTAGGTAAAATATTCATCACTTTCATTTGCCTATTTTAAATGGGCACACTGAAGTGACTCACATTAGTCTTTTGACTTGGTGTAGTGATTGCCATCAAATTACAACTAAGTTTTGGTAATTGACTGTTTTTCTTGTCCATTGCTATTATCCCTAAACTACTAATACACAGTAACCTCACAAGCATTTGTTGAATAATTTAATACCATTTGTAAGTAATTACTTTTAGCTGCCTGTCTGTTGTCTGAAGCCAGTATGAGACCTTTAATTCTACCAAGGTGAATACTTTTTTTTTTTTTTTTTTTTAGGCGGAGTTTTGCTCTTGTCTCCTAGGCCGGAGTGCAATGGCATGATCTCAGCTCACTGCAACCTCTACTCCTGGGTTCAAGCAATCCTCCTGCCTTAGCCTCCCAAGTAGCTGGGATTACAGGCACCCACCACCATGCCTGGGTAGATAATGTTGGCTAGGCTGGCCTTGAACTCCTGACCTCAGGTGATCCACCCTCCTCGGCCTTCCAGAGTGTTGGGATTACAGGTGTGAGCCCCAAGGCCAGCCACATTTTTTTTTCTTTAACTAAAAAAAACATTTAAAACTAAAGCTGAGATGTCTTTTTGGTGTTAGAAGAAGCCAAATGTGCCTCAGAAGTAGGTAATTGATGTTTGAGAACTAACACTAAGGAAGCTATATTCCCATAATAAAAGCAGTTCTGCTGATCATTGTTTTGATTTTCAGGGGTAGTCTTAGAAACTAGCATATTTGCTGTAGTACATTTGAATATTATCTGTGTCTCCTCTTTATTGCCTCCTTTTTACTTTTATATTAATGGATTATATAGCTTTTGCATGTGGAGGCCTTTTTTTTTTTTTTGCCTCTTATTGACCTGACAAAGGAATCAGCAATTTTTAGTAAGAAATATTTGGACTTTTATTTTATGGTTGAGATGGGGTCTCACTCTCACACAGGCTGGAGTGCAGTGGCGCGATCTCAACTCACTGCAGCCCCCACCTCCTGAGCTCAAGTGAACCTTCCACCTCAGCCTGTGAGTAGCTGGGACCACAAGCATGCCCAGCTAATTTTTTGTATTTTTGTTAGAGATAGGGTTTCATCATGTTGCCCACGGTGACCTAGAATTAGCTCAAGCAATCTGCCCACGTCAGTCTCCCAAAGTTCTGGAACTACAGGTGTGAGCCTCCGTGCCCAGCCTTTATTTTTATATTTTTAGAGACAGGGTCTTGCTGTGTCACCAAGGCTGGAATGCCCTAGTGCCACCAGAGCTTACTGCAGCCTGAACCTCCTGGCCTCAAGCAGTCCTGCTACTATGCTAGGCTAATTTTGTTTTTGTTTGTGTTTTCAATCTTTTGTAGACACAGGGTCTTGCTTTGTTGCCCAGGCTGGTCTCGAACTCCTGGCTTCAAGCAGTCCTCCCGCTTTGGCCTCCCAAAATGCTGGAATCACAGGTGCAAGCCACTGCTCCCAGCCCATTTTCTTAAATGCCATTTCGAGATCAAATGAGAGCTCAGCAGTAAATTTAAGGTTAAAGGGAGACAGGGGATGTTGATGAATGGAGATGATTATGAGTTCAGTAGGGCAAATAAGAAACTGTTGTCTCTATGCACCATTCTACTCCACTTCATCCCAGAGGTTACTGGAAACCATATTATCTTATTCAGTAATGCAAAAATGCCTCACTCCATCTAAATAGCCTTTAGAGGTTTTGATATGATACTCTATTGGAACTATAACAATATGTTAAAATTTAATACATAGTTGATATCTTTTTTGTATTTGTTTTGATCAGAAAGTGGAGATAATGGTTGCTAAAGTTTTGGGGACTCCTGATAACATTCCAAGAAAGTGTGTGAAGCTAAATCACCTACTGACAATTACTATTTAATCTCCCTTTCTTCATAGCACATTGTTCTAAGTGATGCTATTCTGGCATCCTACTACATGCAAGATGAGAAGGCAGGCCAAACCTTAAAGGATGCTGGCTCTGAAGTCTTTTAGGTCTCTTCAGCTACTAGGCCCCAAGTTGGCCACGGGACAGCAAAGAACAGGACTGGATTTCATCAGCAGCAGACTTGAGGCACATCACCAGGAACCAGTAACAATGGAAATAGAAGTCAAAGATCATAGAATTTCTAACATTATTTTAAACCATGGGACCAAATAGGGTAGTTTGCTGTCTATGTGACTTTTCTGATTTTTAAAATATGGGCATGACTCTTTTTAAAAGATTGTTATTATATGAGTAAATTTTAGAAAACTGACTGTTGTATTTATTGTTTGTCAGTACGAGGATGTCGACCAGGAAAGATTGTGCAGATGACTGAAGCAGAAGTTCGGGGTTTATGTATCAAGTCTCGGGAGATCTTTCTCAGCCAGCCTATTCTTTTGGAATTGGAAGCACCACTGAAAATTTGTGGTATGTAAATGGGTAAAGTTGCAGAAAACTCTTTTGAATCCTGTTTTTTCTCCCATGTTTACATTGAAGATGATCTAGAGAAAACATTTCCTGAAAATTTTGTATAAAACAGATCAGTAGGCCTTACTAAATAAAAGTGTATAAAAATTGAAATCTTTATACCAATGACAAGTTACAGACAAGAAGAAAGTACTTGCTATATTTACAACAGATAAAAGGAGTTCTGTTTATAATATATAAAGAGTTCTTAGAAATAAATAAGAGAAAGACATTGCAATATAAAAATAATGAGGAAGATCTTAGAAGAAATTCAAATGGCCAATAAACACCACAGGGTCCTCAGCCTCTCTAGTAATCAGTGATGTGCAATTTAAAACAAGTCTCCAAATCTAGTCAGATTACAAAAAAATACCAAAGATTAATGTTTAATGTTGTCAAGGATGTCAAGAAAATGGCATTTTAGTACACTGGTTAGGAAAAAATAGGTATAAAATTTAGGGGGTCTATGTGGTAATATCTGTGGTCTTTAACTTTGATGTTAAATTTATTTTGAAGATTATACTACTTTATAACTTGTATTCTTTTAAGTTTTACAAGTAGCTTTTTAACAGTCCATTGTACAGTGCTCAGCACGTAAGAGATACTAGCTAAGTAAATATTTGTTGAATGGATCAGTTAGTATAGAATTTCACACCTTCAAAGTAAGAGGTAGTAGTTCAGGGGGAATGATCAGTCCCTTGTTTAAACTTAAATGAAGCAAATGTAATTACTTAGAGGTGATCTCAAAATGATTAGAATTATTCTTTGAAGGTGTTCTTTAAAATGCAGAAATACCTTGAAGGTAATAGAAGTTATTTGTACAACATATTTCTAAAATTTTACTATTTGTCTCCATATTTGGCATTAAAAAGTGACCTAACTTAAACTGCCAGATAATAAGATTGTTTTAGTTATCTATTGTTGTATAATAAATCATTCCAAAACTTTGCGGCTTACAGCAACATTAATTTACCATCTCACAATTTCTATGGGTCAGGAATTCAGGATCAGCTTAGTGGGTCCTCTGGCTCTGGGTCTCTCACAAGGCTCCAATTAAGGTGTGATCACGGGCTGCAGTCATCTGAAGGTTGAACTGTGAAAGGATTCAGTTCCTTATAGGCTGATGGACTGAGAGCCTCAGATTCAAATGAGCTGTTGGCCAGAGGCCTCCCTCAGTTCTTTGCTACATGGGGTGCTTCATTAGACAGCTGGTTTCATCAGCAAGCGTGAAAGAAAGTGAGAGTGCCATCAAGATGAAAGTCACAGTCTTTTGTAACTTAATCTTGGAAGTGACAGCCCATCTCACTTTTGCTGGTTAGAAGTAAGTTACTAAATACAGCCCATACTCAAGGGCAGGGGAGGATTACACAGGATGTGAATATTTCACAGAAACTGCTTATAACAGTAACCAATTTTTGTAAAACTGAGTTTTTCTCTTTTTAGGAGATATTCATGGACAGTATACAGATTTACTGAGATTATTTGAATATGGAGGTTTCCCACCAGAAGCCAACTACCTTTTCTTAGGAGATTATGTGGACAGAGGAAAGCAGTCTTTGGAAACCATTTGTTTGCTGTTGGCTTATAAAATAAAATATCCAGAGAACTTCTTTCTCTTAAGAGGAAACCATGAGTGTGCTAGCATCAATCGCATTTATGGATTCTATGATGAATGTAAGTGAAAATAAAGACTTAGAAAAGTAATTCATGGAAAGATTGCCAAATAATTTTCTGGTTCAGAAGAGTTCCTTTGATTCAGAGTTTTTTCAAAATAAGATCTATCAGGCATAGGCCAGGAAGAGGAACCTGAAACTGGGAAACATTACTGATTAAATTGGTTCCTTCAGATCTCCTTGGTCATGTTTCAGATTGACTGCAGCTTACTTGGCTGAAGAGGCTCTTTTAAAATTAGTTTATCTAGTAAACCATCCAGGTGAAACAGAAGTCTGTGGCTTTTGGTTTTCTAGTGTCCATTAAGGTTTTAGCTCTCAGCATTCTTGTGGTATGACAGAAGCTCTTATTAGTCCTGTGTCGCAAGAATCATTGAGAAGTTCTATGAAACTATTTAAAAGTCAAAGTTTAATATTATTTGAATGTAAATCTGTGTCTATAAACCTTGAAAGACAAAGATACTGAATACTCTGGGGTATCCTTATTTTTATTCTCTTTTTCATTAGTAGGAAATCACCAATTTGGTTTTGTGTAGTAGTGTTTCCAAGTATTATTATTAAAATACCCTACTAGATTCGTATGTGGTCTTTTGGTTTTATTAGATAAGAGTACAAAAGTATATGTTTGGTTAATTATAAGTTAGAATAAATTATAATTATTTTCAAATTCTTTTTATTGCTGTTTTCCCTATTAGAATCTACTTTTGCTTTTTTTTTTCATCCTTCATTATGTTAAAGACCTATTCAAACTCCTGTCTTACCAATTTATATAAAGATTTGACAAAGTTTGAGGGTATATGTGCCAGGCAGTATTGTGAACACTGTGCATGAAGCAGTGCACAATACAGATGATCTCTGTTCTCATGGAGCTTACATTCTAACAGGAATGATTCTGTATTTGATTTTGTATTGTATTTTTATTTCCGAGATGTGCTGTATGGTTTGAATTACTTAAATCAGACTAGAATAGAGAAAGTGGGTTTGAGTACATCAGACTACAACATTCTTCCTAAAGCTACGTCAGAGATGGAGGTATATTTTTAAAGGATAAAAGAAAGGCAAGAATGTCCTTGGGGTTAGAAATGACATCAAATAAAATAATGTATGAGAGAGCAACTTGTAAACAGTACTTTGAGTTATATACTTATAAAGGAGCAGGTTGTGGCATAAAAGCACAGGAAGTTAGTACTTATGTCTTTCATCTCTTCCCTAGGTTAGTAGTTGTGCCTTATTACCAAGTTCAGGAAAATCGAATGACTCTAAAAAGGTGAACATACACTTGAGGTTGTCTTTGTTGTAGCTTTTTATGCTAGGCTACAGGAAAATTATAGTCTTTGTGCCTCTATTTATACTTGCTATGGTGCCAAGTTGTAATTCACACAAAAGAGAATACCAGTTAAACACTTGGAAATTTTCCTTCCTTGGCAGTAAGTTTATACTGTGTTTCTCAATGCACTGTTAAATGGACAGTTTTCAGAGGCACCCTTTCACTTTTGCTTGCTTGTTTGGCTAGTTCGCACATTGGAGAGGAAAAAATGAACTAGGAACCTATTAGACTGTTAAAAATTGCTATATTATAGTGATCTTAAAATACAGGTTGTTTGATGCATTTCATAAAACCCTTAGCAAAATCTTTGGGTTTTTTAAAGTGTTAGATTTGATTGGGTTTATTTAAGTTGTCAGAAATTGTATGTGTTTGTGATGTACAACATAATGTTTTGAACATCATGAGACGATCTGATCTTCCTGCCTATAACCATTGCAGAATGGTTAAATCTAGCTGATTTAACATATGCATTATCTCAAAATGTTAACACTTATAATTTAGCATTTTGCAAAGATACAATGTAATGTTGACTGTAGTCACTATGTTATACAATAGATCTTCTGTATTTATTCCTCCTACCCAACTGATACTTTGTATTCTTTGACCAACATCTTCCCATCCCACCCTTACCCCCAGCACAATCTTTGAAGTCTTGTAACTTTACTGAAAGTATTGAATGTTTATTATATTAGTTGCCTTTTAGAAAGTATGTAAATAACATTTATGCATTATAGAAAAAGTTCTGTATAGATAAACATGAAGAAAAAAATGAAATCATTCATAATGCTGTGGCTTTGAGATAACTAATGAGAACAGTTTTAGATTTTTTAATTTATTCTAACTATTCTTTTTATAGGCAAACGAAGATTTAATATTAAATTGTGGAAGACCTTCACTGATTGTTTTAACTGTCTGCCTATAGCAGCCATTGTGGATGAGAAGATCTTCTGTTGTCATGGAGGTAGACTAACAAATTTGCCTTACAGATTTTTCTTATTCTTTTATTATTCAGAAAATACCTACAATAATTAAACTGTGGGAAAACAAAGCTTGTGTGAAAACTGAGGTGATTTAAAACTGTTTTAAACATGGCTAAAACCTCGTTTAATAATCATAAATTTATTTATAAATGAAAATGTAATGCTTTAAATATAGTTTCACATATAAAGAGGATAACTAGAGTTGTTGGAGAAAGTCTCCTTTGCCTCGAGTTTTGACAGAAAGACACCTCTGCTATTTAGTAGTAAAAATGAGAGGATTGTTATCTTCCTGGCTGTGTAGAAATCTTTCAACAGAATCCAAATAAAATTGAGTTTAATATTCATATATATGGGGAATTCTAGGCTTCATATAGTATGTCTGCTTTAGCCTTAATAATAAAATAATTTTTGGTAGATTGGAAGTTACTTTGGCTTATGAAATAAGCTTGAAGTTTATTTTGAAAGTTTATTTGAAAAATTAATGTATACGTCCAACACCTGGTTAGATGCCATGAAAATATGTAGATAGTTTGTGATCTGACCACCTTGAAGAGTTAACCTATTGCTAAGATGTATTTATGAAACAGATAATAGAGTAATAAAAGGTATTTAATATGTCAGTACTTACTAAGACAGTAATTATGAGAAGTCAGGAAGAGGAAAGATAGACTGGACACATGTGTGAGGCATGAGAAGTGAAAAGGACTTGAGACACTCTTTGTTGTCTAGTGACAGGGTATGTTTAAGAACTGGCCTGACTAGAATGTCAAGTATATATGCTGGAAAATGATGCGATCAGATTATGGAGATTTGAATATTAAGCAAAGGAGTTTGTTGAATGATTTAATAACCATATTGGGTTTTTGCACAGGGAAGTAATTTAATGGAAATAGTGTAAGAAAATTAGTTTTTCATCAATATACGGGAAGAATTAAAGTGGAAAAAACGCTGAAAAGATAGATGCACTTGCCTAGGCCTGAGGTAATCAATGGTTTATTCTCTGGCAGAACATAACTCACTATATTACTTGAAATATGTTTTCCAGTAGATATTAAACATGTAATGAATTTTAGTTCTTGTACATTAGTTTAGCTAAGGATAGAAATGTAGCAGTATGGATATGAATGTTCACCTTTATTCCTTGTGATCATACTTGGATTGCCTACCAGAGAGAAATAATAGCTTATATTTATGTACAACTTTAAAGATTGCAAATTATTTTTATGAACTTTTCCTGTTAATCCTTCTGATCACTAGTTTATGACTTCATGAAAATAATGAACATGTTGGAGTAGGATTCCAAAAGAAGGTCTTAGGGAACCAAGTGAGACATTTGAACTTGGAAGTGAAAATGTTTAAGATCAGTGGTAAGAAGTGGCAAAAGTGGTAGGAAGGGTTGCAGTTAATTATGTTCCTTGGAAGGCAGGGAATAGTTGGAAAAAAGAATGGTGGGCTTTTTTCCTTGCAAAGTCTTTTGAAATATAAAAGGAGTTTCATTTCCCTGGTAGGGAAAAATGGAAAAAACAACATAACTATAATGTTCTAGTATATCAATGTGGGATTCATAATAACTCTATGTTGACCTTTAAGACACTAAAAGGAATACTTTAAGTATTTTTAAGAATCTGAACAGCAGCTCTTGAATTCCAGGGGTGGGGGAAAGTATTTTTAATTTCACAAAGTGAATCTATTTTGAATAAATGCGTTTTATTCAGTGACTATTAAAATATTAAAATGTTTAGCTATCAGGACTATCTCTCGTCTTTTTATTTATAGGATTGTCACCAGACCTGCAATCTATGGAGCAGATTCGGAGAATTATGAGACCTACTGATGTCCCTGATACAGGTAAGTATAGAGAGAAGTTTAATTAATTGTTTTGTGTGAAGTGTTGGCATATTTGAACCTGATTATATTCAATGGAAGTAGGATTGATATATGTAATAAATAACAGAACTCTTTATAGTCAGTAAGCTAACTACAGATTATTTACAGTAATACAAAATTTTTTACTTTGCACTAATCCTTAAAATGCAGAACCTTTTATTTATAATCATATGGTTCTATCACATTTAGTTGATTACAAAAAAGATCTTGGTAGTGATTCCTCATATTTTCCTATTTTTCTGCATTTTATTCATATTGGCATTGGTTATGCTTTTCAAAAACTTGTTAAATTAGCCAAAAAATTTTTCAATTAAAATAATCTGTTCTTTGCTTCTTAGACAGAGATAAAACTACTTTCTTTTCAATTGTCTAGTAGCTTTTTATTCTTTTCTGTATCCTCTATTTCAGATTTTTAGAGCCTTTTTCAAGGGGGTGTGGGAAGGATTTTACTCTGTTGCCCAGTCTGGCCTTGAATTCCTAGGCTCAAGCAATCCTCCTGCCTCATCCTCCTGAGTAGCTGGGACTCCAAGCGTGTGCTAAGCCTGCTTTAATTTTTAGAGCTCTTAGGCTCTGGATACCTGTGAACAGTTCTGTAAAAATTAGATTTGAAAATCTGTGGGAAGGCAGGGAGCAGTGGCTCACACCTGTAATCCCAGCACTTTGGGAGGCTGAGGCGGGTGGATAACCTGAGGTCAAGAGTTTGAGACCAGCCTGGCCAACATGACAAAACCGTGTCTCTACTAAAAATACAAAAATTAGTTGGGCATGATGGTGCGTGCCTGTAATCCTAGCTACTCGAACGGCTGAGGCACGAGAATCGCTTGAACCCGGGAGGCGAAGGGTGCAGTGAGCCGAGATCCACACCACTGCACTCCAGCTTGGGCAACAGAGTGAAACTGTCTCAAAAATAAAAAAAAAAGAAAGAAAAAATAACAGCAAAAAATGCTACTTGGGACAACGCATCAACCATTATAAATGGTATAGATCCTCAGATGTCAGTAGCCATGTAATACACTGTATGTTATAATAAATTGTATTATGAGCTTTTTTATATAACACAACTTGTGTTATTTTTTAAATATACATTTTATCATAATTATAGAATACATTTGACTAAACCTAATAGAAACTAGTATTTAAACGACATCTTACTTAAAATGTTGTTTTTAGCCCGGTGCACTAGCTCATGCTTGTAATTGCAGCACTTCGGGAGGCTGAGGCAGAAAGATCACTTAAGACCAGGAGTCAAGACCAGCCCGGGCAACATAACACCCATCTCTACCAAACAAAACAAAACAAAAAAAAATTTTTTTTTTAAATTAGCCAGGTATGGTGACGCCCCAACTACTCGGGAGGCTTAGGGAGGAGGATCACTTGAGCCTGAGGATGCAGTGAGCTGTGATTGTGCCCCTGCATTCTAGCCTGGGTGGCAGAGCGAGACCCTGTCTTAGAAAAACACCTAAAGTGTTATTTTTAAAATAAGGTATATAAATATGTATTAGTAGTCATTCTTCAGAATTTCTGTTTATAGTTCAGATATAAATTTTGAGTGTTATATGCTAGGTTTCCATTTTTAGCTATTTTATTTATTTTAGCATATTTTAATGAGAAGTTGAGATGCTGAAAATGGTTACTTTAATCTTTGATAGTGTCTGCAACCTTTAGAAATTTAATTTATAAATTAATATATTATTTGAAACAGTAGCCTAGTTGATTGTGATGCTAGTTCATTAAACGATGAATCTTGACTCTGAAATTGTTATCTTGATTCTGTTAAGGTTAAAGATTTTCAGATTATTGTTGCTATCATTGATTTTTTTAATGCATCCAGAATATTGTGTTTCCTAAACCTAATTTTATACAGTTTTATTGTCACACTGAAATTAGTGTTTTTTGTTGTTGTTGTTTTTGAGATGGAGCCTCCCCCTGTTGCCCAGGCTGGAGTGCAGTGGCACAACCTTGGCTCACTGCAACCTCCGCCTCCTGGGTTCAAGCGATTTTCATGCCTCAGCCTCCTTAGTAGCTGGGACTACAGGCGCACACCACCATGCCTGCCTAGTGTTTTTGTATTTTTAGTAGAGATGGGGTTTCACTATATTAGCCAGGCTGGTCTCAAACTCCTGACCTCGTGATCTGCCCTCATCAGCCTCGCGAAGTACTGGGATTATAGGCATGAGCCATTGCGCCTGGCCAATTATAGATTCTTAATACCTTAGCTTTCTACTCACTGCTTCATCTCTGGAAACAGGCTGGAAAATGTGAGAGCGTTATTAAGCACTGGGTGGGTGTGTATTTTTCAAGAGTCAGCATCAATCAGAAGGGGCGTACGAATTGAGATTGACTATTCCAGTGGATTTTGTGTGCTAGTGAATTTCTTAGAATGTCATAGAGGGAGCTTGGGACATAATAGCAATAGAAATTAAGAGTACATTGCCACTAATTCTGCAAATGGTTTTATAATTCCTCTATCAAGATATGATGTAACTGAAAATGAAGATGCCCTTTTCTCCTATACCATACTATGATTTTTATGGATTCTTTAAAATTTTTAAAACTGACTTGCTCTTTAAAAAATATTTTCTCTTAGCCACTGTAATTCTTAGAAAATCACTTACTATCACCATCTTAACATTCACCCTTCTTTTAATATCACTGCAATTGGACTTTTACCTACTCTCTTACCCTCAATCACCAAGAACCTGCTTTCATTAAAGTCTAATGATCTAATTGTAAGTGGCACATTTTTTATCTTTGTCCTATCTACTTGTTCATGGCACATTTCCTACTTTTAGGCGGTTCTGTCCCTTTTAAGGATAACATTTACTGTACTAATCCCTTTGTCGAGATCATTCCTTCCCAATATTTATAGTCATTCTCCCTCATCTGCCTGCCTATTAAATGTTTGAATTCCTCAGAATTAATTTACTGATATTCTCACTTTGTATTCCCAAGGTGGTCTGGGTCCCTCCTTAAGATACCTGCTACCATTAATATGATGACAATACCCAGATAAATATTTTTAACTGACCTTTCCAAGACCCCAAACATTACCAAAGTCAAGAATCTGATCCAATTTTGTTCCTCCACACTAAAAAAAAAAAAAACCTTCAGGGCCTCAGTAGAAAATGTTTTTTTCCCTCAAGTGATCTGTACATTGAATACAATTCCATTGAAATCACAATTGAGTTTTTTATGGAATTAAGCAAATTGTTTTTAGCATTTATGTGGAAGAACAAAGGATCCAAAAGTAATCAAGACAATCCTGAAGGAAAAAAAAAAAAAGGATATTACTCCTACCAAATATAAAGACTTGTTAAAAGCTCTAGTCTGCTATTGGCTCAGGGATAAGTAGACTACCGGAATAGACCGTGGTGCTCAGAAACAGTGGAACTATAAAGAAAGGATGGGCCGGGCGCGGTGGCTCAAGCCTGTAATCCCAGAACTTTGGGAGGCCGAGGCGGGTGGATCACAAGGTCAAGAGATTGAGACCATCCTGGTCAACATGGTGAAACCCCGTCTCTACTAAAACTACAAAAAATCAGCTGGGCATGGTGGCGCATGCCTGTAATCCCAGCTACTCAGGAGGCTGAGGCAGGAGAATTGCCTGAACCCAGGAGGTGGAGGTTGCGGTGAGCCGAGATCGCGCCATTGCACTCCAGCCTGGGTAACATGAGTGAAACTCCATCTAAAAAAAAAAAAAAAAAGAAAGGATGAACTATTGAGGAAATACCGCTGGGTTCATTCATTCTTCATATGGAGAAACTGTACACAAAGGATGAACAGCCTTTTCCATATATTGTTGTTGTAAGTGTACCATACACAAATTTCCTATACATGGCAAGGGTTGGAGAGTTCTACCTTAAGAGGCTGTGGAAGATTATGTTTGTATGGTTGCTTTACCAAAAGTGTAAGTTAAATAGTCTGGAATATTTGGGCAAGTGATTGTCATTGTTTAGTAAAAGGTAAGAGGGTAGGAGAGAAACTGAAATGTGATGTAGTTGTGCTGTGTTCTATGACTCTATAAGTTTTTTTCTTAATTGCTGTATTTCTGTCCTTTAAAGGTTTGCTCTGTGATTTGCTGTGGTCTGATCCAGATAAGGATGTGCAAGGCTGGGGAGAAAATGATCGTGGTGTTTCCTTTACTTTTGGAGCTGATGTAGTCAGTAAATTTCTGAATCGTCATGATTTAGATTTGATTTGTCGAGCTCATCAGGTATGAAATATAATACTCTTAATTTCTTTTTTCTTTTTTTTTTAGAGTCTCGTTCTGTTGCTCAGGCTGGAGTACAGTGGCGTGATCTCTGCTCACTGCAACCTCCAACTCCCAGATTCAAGCAATTCTCGTGCCTCAGCCTCCCAAGTAGCTGGGACTATAGGCATGTGCCACCATACTTGGACTCTTAAACACTTATTATTTGTTAACTTCACATAAGCCCTCTTATTTTGTTTTTGAGGAAATGTATCAAAGAAAGCTAAATGACTTGTACAAGGAAAGCAGTAGGAGAGGCGGCAAAGCCACTTCTTGGATCTCACACCTAACAATCTAATGATTTGTTAACCTTTTATCACCCTAAAAGAGGAAACATTTTAAAACATTTTGGGGCTGGGCATGGTGGCTCACATCTATAATCCCAGCACTTTGGCAGGCTGAGGTGGGAGGATTACTTAAGCACAGGAATTTGAGACCAGCCTGGGCAACAAAATGAGATCCCATCTCTACAAAAAGTCAAAAGTTTAGCTGGGTGTGGTGGTGTGTACCTGTGGTCCCAGCTACATGCGGGGCTGATGTGGGAAGATTGCTTGAGCCTAGGTGGTGAAGGCTGCAGTGAACCATGTTTATGCCACTGCACTCCAGCCTGGGTAAAAGAGCAAGACCTAGTCTAAAAAAAAAAAAAAAAAAAAAAGAATGTATTTTTGTAGTATATAGCAACCCTAACAGAAATTTTCAGTGCTTCTTAGAAGATTTGTAGACATGATTTAGATTTTTTTTTTTTTTTTTTTTTTTTTTTTTAGAGGGGTTCTCTCTCTGTCACCCAGGGTGGAGTATAGTGGCATAATCTCTGCTTACTGCAACCTCCGCCTCTCAGGCTCAAGTGGTTCTCCTGCCTCAGCCTCTGGAGCAGCTGGGCTTACAAGCACACACCACCATGCCCGGCTAATTTTTGTATTTTTAGTAGAGACAGGGTTTCACCATGTTGGCCAGGCTGTTCCCAAAACTCCTGAGCTCAAGTGATCTGCCCTCCTTGGCCTCCCAGAATGCTGGAATTACCAGCATGAGCGTGAACCACCGTGCCCAGCCTGATTTTTTTATGGTCTTTGTATATAATGGTGATTTTGATGAGAGCAAACCACACTGTTAAAAGGCATATTTGAGACCCTTGAAGAATTTGATTCTGACCAAGTGTTGTGGTGGCTCACGCCTGTAATTCCAGCACTTTGTGAGGCTGAGGTAGGTGTCATTTGAGCCCCAGGAGTTGGAGACCAGCCTGAGCAACATGGCAAAACCCCGTCTCTACGTAAGATACAAAAATTAGCTGGGTGTCATGGCGTGCACCTGTAGTCCCAGCTTACTTGGGGGGCTGAGGCAGAAGAATTGCTTGAGCTCAGGAGCCGGAGGTTGCAGTGAGTGGAGATCACACCATTTCACTCTAGCCCGGGCAATGGGAGTGAAAGCCAGTCTCAAAGAAAATTTGATTATAGACTCAGTAATAGGGATCAATTATTTTATTTAATTTTTGAAATTCTTTATTTTTTGTTTGAGACTGAGCCTCACTGTGTCACCCAGGCTGGAGTACAGTGACGCAATCTCGGCTCACTACAATCTCCGCCTCCCAGGTTCAAGTGACTCTCTTGCCTCAGCCTCCCAAGTAGCTGAGATTTCCAGCGTGAGCCACTGCTCCCAGCTGGTATCAGTTATTTTAGCTGTGTCATAAACGTTATTGTTATATAAGAAGATTGTATTTTTCCAGGAATGCATACTCAAGCGTGTAGAGGTAAAATGACATGCCTGGGATTTGCTTTAAAATCATACCAGCAGAAAGAAAAGGGGAGGGGGAAGATAAATGAAACTAGTGTAGCAAAATCCTGATAAGTATTGAATCAGGGTGATGAGTTAATGGGACTTAATTGAAATCTTCTTGATCTACTTTTGTGTATATTTAAATTTTTCATTATAAAAACATTTATACAGTTTAGGGTTTTTGGTTGTCTTTTATGTCCTCCACTACTAGATTGCATACGGTCTAAGGAAGGGATTACGACTTGTTTTTGAATTTCGATTGCTTTGTACAGTGGCTGACATTGTAGCATATTGTATCATGCACACATAGTGTTGAATAAATTAACTAATAAAAGCATATTTAATTAAGTATATGCTATCCCACAGTACTTCCCTTTTTTTCTGGGGCTTTACTCCCTGTGACACTTTACTACTGCCGTTTTTTATCCTAAGTGATAAAAATGACTGGCTTTTCATTCTTTGCATATTATATATTACATGTTAGCAGGATTTCTTGATGGTTCCATTGAAATGAGGTCATGTTCCCACATCCATTGCTTTTGGCAAAGTAGTTTTTTAAATCAGTAAAATTGTGTGTATGATTTTGATAAATATACCTTCTGTTAGATAATAGGGCAGAATTGCTAAGTTTCCCAACTAAAATGACCCGTGATAATCAGTTTTTTTCGGCCATAGGTCTTTAGTCAGTGGTCTTTTCAGAAATAAATGACAGTTTTTAAAAATCAGGTTACTGAACTATACTGGTTTGCTTGGTCTTGTCTTTTCCAGAAACTGCCAAAATCCTTTTGTGTTATTTTCAAATATTATCTCCAGGGCCGGGCGCGGTGGCTCAAGCCTGTAATCCCAGCACTTTGGGAGGCCGAGGCGGGTGGATCACGAGGTCAAGAGATCGAGACCATCCTGGTCAACATGGTGAAACCCCGTCTCTACTAAAAAATACAAAAAATTAGCTGGGCATGGTGGTGCGTGCTTGTAATCCCAGCTAGTCAGGAGGCTGAGGCAGGAGAATTGCCTGAACCCAGGAGGCGGAGGTTGCGGTGAGCCGAGATCGCGCCATTGCACTCCAGCCTGGGTAACATGAGTGAAACTCCGTCTCAAAAAAAAAAAAAAATTATCTCCAAAATTCTACAAATATCCCCTTTTTAATGAAAGATGAACAAGTAAAGTAAGCAAACTAAAAAACCAAGAACTAAAAACATGGAGTTCATGACCAGCCTGGGCAACATGGCAAAACCTGAAACCCCATCTCTCAAAAAAAATACAAAAAACCTAGCCAGGCATGGCAGCACACACCTGTGGTCTCAGCTACTCAGGAGGCTGAGGTGGGAAGATCACTTGAGCCCCAAGAAGTCATGACTGCAGTGAGCCAAGATCATGCCACTGCACTCCAGCCTAGGCAACAGAGCGAGACCTTGCCTCCACACACACATATACACAGAAACAACCAAAAACATGAGTGCCATGTGCTATGTTGAGCAGGGGTTACAGGGTTTAGATTAAGGAGGCTATGCTCTTAGGAGAAAAGGTTAATAATCTAAATTGTACCATAAGGTAATTTCAACAGAAGCATGTTCCTAGTACTGAGGTAGGAGTTATTTTAATAAGTAAATGTCTTTGTAATTGCCTTTTTGTATTAGCAAGTGCTGTAGGATAATTTTGCCAATTAAAGGATATCTAAAATAGATTTAAAAGTAATCTTGCCTACTGTAAATAAATATAAAATATTTACATATTATTACTTACCTCAGATTTGTAGAACTGAGAGACAAATTGTTTAAATTACTCAGAAATTGACAGCTGGTTCTAGAAATGGTAATTCATCAAAGCTGGGCACTGTGGCTTACGCCTGTAATCCCAGCACTTTTGGTTGGCCGAGGCAGTCAGATGACCTGAGGTCAGGCGTTCAAAACCAGTCTGGCCAACGTGATGAAACCTTGTCTCTACGAAAAATACAAAACCTCACCAGGTTTAGTGGTGGGTGCCTGTAATCCCCGCTATTTGGGAGGCTGAGGCAAGAGAATGGCTTAAATCTGGGAGCAGATGTTGCAGTAAGCTGCGATCATTGCCACTACATTCTAGACTGGGTGACAGAGCAAGATTCCATCTCAAAAAATAAAAATACAGTGTTGGCAGTTAATTTAAGGAACATGATCTGTGTAAATTAAACTCAGTAATGTTTTCAATGCATAGCCATATAACAATGATAGATATTTTTAAAGCAAAGCTCTTTGCAAAGTCTTCCATTGTCTAGTTGTTGCTCATTTAATTAAGCTTTCTGTACTGTAGTTGGATTATAATGCCCTCATCAAAGTAGTACTTGGTATCCCTCCCAAAAAATGTAGATTAATTAAAATAAATTTAAAACTTAAAAAAAATAAATAAAAGTACTTAGTGTCCCAGCTCCCTGTACTCATTATACCTATTAGCATATTTTATTTTTGGTTCGTGGGGAGCCTTGGAAATGGCATGATTTTTAAGCTTTGAGGAGTGATGAATTTATTATTCCAATTAAGATTAATTGTTGCCATTATAGAAAGGGCACACCAATTTTAATGTTCATGTTTAAGAATAAAAATTGCAACTTCCAAAACAAAACAGGGTCGTTTTTTGGGGAGTGGGGCACAAGTCTTAAGCCACATTAATCTTAATTAGTATAGATGATTCAGAATTACCTACCACTAAATGTTTTTCTTCTGATATTTCCTTTGACAGGTGGTGGAAGATGGATATGAATTTTTTGCTAAACGACAATTGGTTACCCTGTTTTCAGCCCCAAATTATTGTGGCGAGTTTGATAATGCTGGTGGAATGATGAGTGTGGATGAAACTTTGATGTGTTCCTTTCAGGTAAGATGTAAATATAAATTTATAAGAACTAGAAATCTAATAAAAACTATTATCAGAATTCCTTTTAGATTTGTGAACTTTCCTTGAGCAAGTTTTCAAAGTCATTTTAATTCAGAAGTGATTACCACTCACTCATTAGCTATTTCTATTTTCAGTCACAAAGTTTACAGCATTTTTGGTATATATCAAATATGACCATTTTAGGGAACCTAAGTTATGTCAATCATTCTTGATTCAGATGTTTAAATGATTAAATTCCTCTATGACCTGTTGAATAGTGGCTTACTAAAAGAATGTGAACACTATGAATAGTTTAGGCTTTTGTTTTCTTTTGCAAAGTAAATGGGTGGAACAGATACTCGAAAAGAGAATTACAAACTCAGATGAAAATGAAGTAGAATAGTTTCCTAAGAAAAAAAACTTTCAGAATAATTTAAACTACCCATTTGTGTCATAGGGACATTTGGGTTTTTTTTGATAATGCTCTGACTCTTTTTTTTTTTTTCTTTTGTTTTATACATGACATGGTATCCATCAAATCCAGAGTCAGCCACAGTCACGTCGACTTTTTCCAACATTCCTGTCTAAATTAGAGAGTGTTTGGCCATAATTATAATCTGTCACTTAATATTTTTCTTTTTTTAGTATTGCACAGATAGGATGTATCTTCCATTGTGCTTAAAGACATTCTAAATTAAAAACAATCTAGGAGGTTTTTTTGTTTGGTGTTTTTTGTTTTTTTTTTTTTTTTTTTTTTTTTGAGGAAACACTTTGTATGCCATGTAGGGGGTGTTGTTTTCTCACTTTCATTATAATTTTATTATTATAATTTATATGTGTTACTAGATGCAAGGGGTATGTGTGCAGGTTTGTTTCATGTGTGACTTACATATTGCTGAGGTCTGGTGTGTGAATGATCTTATCTCTCAGGTAGTGAGCATAGAGTTTTTCATTCCACACCCCGTCTCACCCTTTCCACTCTGTTAGTCCCCAGTGGTTGCCACATTTATGTCCATGTTTACCCAGTGTTTAGGTCCTGCTTATAAGTGAGGATATGCGGTATTTGATTTTCTCTTCCTGCATTAAATCACTTAGGATAAAGGCCTCCAGCTGCATCCATGTTGCTGCAAAGGACCTGGTTTCCTTTCTTTTTGTAGTTGTGTAGTGTTCCATGGTATGTGTGTATCACATTGTCTTTATCCAAGTCACCACTGATGGACATCTAGGTTGATTACATGTCTTTGCTATTGTGAATAGTGCTACAATTGTGTTTGTCTTTTTTGGAAACAATTACTCTTCTCTCTACCCTCCCCTCTCTTCCCTCCCCTCCCTTCTCCTCCCTTCCCCCCTCGTCCCCTCCCCCCTCCTCCCCTCCCCTACTCTCCTCCTCTTCCCTCCTCTTCTGCAGTATATACCCAAAATAGTGGGATTGCTGGGTTGAATGGTGGTTAAGTTCTTTGAGAAATCTACACACTGCTTACCACCATGGCTGAACTAATTTACACTCCCACCAACAATGTGTGAACATTCCTTTTTCTCCACAACCTTGCTGACATCTATTATCTTTTAACTTTTTATTAATAGCCATTCTGACTGGTGTGAGACAGTATCTTGTGGCTTTAATCTACAGTTATCTAATGATTAGTGGTGAGCATTTTTTCATACATTTGTTGGCTGCTTGTTTGTCTTTTTATCTTTTGAGAAGTGTCTGTTCATGTCCTTTGTCCATTTTTAATGGGGTTGTTTTTTGCCTGTTGAATTAACTTATAGAGTGTGGATATTAGACCTTTCTTGGATGCATAGTTTGTATGTTTTCTCCCATTCTGTAAGTTGTCTGTTTATTCTGCTGGTAGTTTTATTTTGCTGTGTAGAAGCTCTTTTATTTAGGTCCCAGTAGTCAATCATTGCTTCAGTTGCAATTGCTTTTGGGGACTTTGTTGTAAATTATTTCCTAAGGCCAGTGTGCAGAATTTCCTAGGTTTTCTTTGAGAGTTTTAGAGTTTGAGGTCTTATATTTCAATCTTTACTCTGTCTTGAGTTAATTTTTGTATATGGTGAAAGAGGTCCAGTTTCAGATTTCTGCATATGGCCAGCCAGTTATCCTAGCACCATTTATCAAACAGGCATCTCTTCCCCATTGCTGGTTATCATTGACTTTGTTAAAGATCAGATGTGCAGCTTTATTTCTGGCTTCTCCATCCCGTTGCATTGTTTTGTATGTCTGTTTTGGCACCAGGACCATGCTGTTTTAGTTACTGTAGCCTTGTAGTATACCTTTAAGTGGGGTATTGTGATGCTTCTGGCTTTGTTCTTTTTGCTTAGGATTGCTTTGGCTATTCAGGCTCTTTTTCAATTTCATATGAATTTTAGAGAAATTTTTTCTAATGCTGTGAAAAATGACATTGGTAGTTTGATAGAAAGAGCATTGAATCTCTGAACTAATTTGGTCACTATGGCCATTTTAACAGTATTGATTCTTCTGTCCATGAGCATGGAGGGTTTTTCCATTTGTTTGCATCTTTTCTGATTTCTTTCAGCATTGCTTTATAGTTTTAGAGATCTTTCACCTCCTTGGTTGGCTGTATTCCTAGGTATTCTTTTTGTGGTTATTGTCAATACAGTTGTGTTCTTAATTTGGCTCTCAGCTTGGATGTTTTTGGCGTACAGAAATGCTACTGGTTTTTATACATTGATTTTGTATCCTGAAACTTCATCAAAGTTCTCAGCTCTAGGCACATTTTGACAGTCTTTGGAGTTTTCTACGTATAGAATTATATCGTCAGTAAAGATAGTTTATCTCCCTCTCTTTCTATTTAGAGATGCCTTTTATTTCTTTTTTTTTTTTCTAAGTCTTCTTTTTTTAATTTTAATTCTTTTATTTTACTTTAAGTACTGGGGTACATGGGCAGATCTTGCAGGATTGTTACATAGCTGTACACATGCCATGGTGGCTTGCTGCCTCCATCCGCCCGTCACCTACATTAGGTATTTCTCCTAATGTTATCCCTCCCCAATCTCCCCACCCCCTGCAATCCCTCCCCTAGCTCCCCCACCCACCAACAGAACCCAGTGTGTGATGTTCCCCTTCTGTGTCCATGTGTTCTCATTGTTAAAAACCCACTTGTAAGTGAGAAAATAGGGTGGTTGGTTTTTTGTTCTGGTGTCAGTTTGCTGAGAATGATGGTTTCCAGATTCATCCATGTCCCTGCAAAGGACATGAACTCATCCTTTTTTATGGCCGCATAGTATTCCATGGTGTACATGTGCCATATTTTCTTTATCCAGCCTATCATTGATGGGCATTTGGGTTGATTCCAAGTCTTTGCTATTGTAAACAGTGCCACAATGAACATACGTGTGTGTGTGACATTATAATAGATTGATTTATAATTCTTTGGGTATATACCCAGTAATGGAATTGCTGGGTCAAATGGTATTTCTATTTCTAGATCCTTGAGGAATCACCACACTGTCTTCCACAATGGTTGAACTAATTTATACTCCCACCAACAGTGTAAAAGCGTTCCTATTTCTCCACATCCTCTCCAGCATCTGTTGTCTCCAGATTTTTTAATGATCGACATTCTAACTGGCATGAGATGGTATCTCAATGTGGTTTTGATTTGCATTTCTCTAATAACTAGTGATGATGAGCATTTTTTCCTATGTTTGTTGGCCACACAAATGTCTTCTTTTGAAAAGTGTCTGTTCATATCTTTTGCCCATTTTTTGATGGTTTTTTTTTTTTTTTCTTGTATATTTGTTTTAGTTCTTTGTAGATTCCGGATGTTAGCCCTTTGTCACATGGATAGCTTGCAAAAATTTTTTTCCCATTCTGTTTGTTGCCGGTTCACTCTAATGATTGTTTCTTTTGCTGTGTAGAAGCTCTTAAGTTTAATTAGATCCCGTTTGTCTATTTTGACTTGTTGCCATTGCTTTTGGTGTTTTAGTCATGAAGTCCTTACCTATGCCTGTTTCCTGAATGGTATTGCCTAGGTTTTTCTCTAGGGTTTTTATGGTGTTAGGTCTTATGTTTAAATCTTTAATCCATCTGGAATTAATTTTTGTATAAGGTATAAGGAAGGGGTCCAGTTTCATCTTTCTACACATGGCTAGCCAGTTTTCCCAACACCATTTATTAAACAGAGAACCCTTTCCCCATTGCTTGTCTTTGACAGGTTTGTCAAAGATCAGATGGTTGTAAATGTGTGGTGTGATTTCCAAGGCCTCTGTTCTGTTCTGTTGTTCTATATCTCTGTTTTAGTACCAGTCCCATGCTGTTTTGATTACCGTAGCCTTGTAGTATAGTTTGAAGTCAGGTAGTATGATGCCTCCAGCTTTGTTCCTTTTGCTTAAGATTGTCTTGGCTATGCAGGCTCTTTTTTGGTTCCATGTGTAGCTTAAGGTGGGTTTTTCCAGTTATCCGAAGAAGGTCAATGGGAGTTTGATGGGGATAGCATTGAATGTATAAATTACTTGGGGCAATATGACCATTTTCATGATACTGATTCTTCCTAACCATGAGCATGGAATGTTTTTCCATCTGTTTGTGTCCTGTCTTATTTCCTTAAAGCAGTATTTGTAGTTCTCCCTGAAGAGGTCCTTCATGTCTTTTGTTAGTTGTATTCATAGGTATTTTATTCTCTTTATAGCAGTTGTGAATGGCAGTTCGTTCTTGATTTGGTTCTCTTTAAGTCTGTTATTGGTGTATAGGAATGCTTGTGATTTTTGCACGTTGATTTTGTATCCTGAGACTTTACTGAAGTTGCTTATCAGTTTCAGGAGATTTTTGGCTGAGACAGTGGGGTCTTCTAAATATACAGCCATGTCGTCTGCAAATAGAGACAGTTTGACTTCCTCCTTTCATAATTGAATACCTTTATTTCTTTTTCTTGCCTGATTGCTCTGGCTAGAACTTCCAATACTATATTGAATAAGAGTGGTGAGAGAGGGCATCCTTGTCTAGTGCCAGATTTCAAAGGGAATGCTTCCAGTGTTTGCCCATTCAGTATGATATTGACTGTGTGTGGGTTTGTTGTAAATAGCTTTTATTATTTTGAGGTACATTCCACCAATACCTACTTGATTGAGGGTTTTTAGCATAAAGGGCTGTTGAATTTTGTCAAAGGCCTTCTCTGCATCAATTGAGATAATCATGTGGTTTTTGTCTTTGGTTTTGTTTATGTGGTGAATTACATTTATAGACTTGCATGTTTTGAACCAGCCTTGCATCCCCAGGATGAAGCCTACTTGATTGTAATGGGTAAGCTTTTTGATGTGCTGTTGCATTCGGTTTGCCAGTATTTTATTGAAGATTTTTGCATCGATATTCATTATGGATATTGGCCTAAAATTTTCTTTTTAGTTGTATCTCTGCCAGGTTTTGGTATCAGGATGATGATGTTCTCATAAAATGAGTTAGGAAGGATCCTTCTTTTTGTATTGTTTGGAATAATTTCAGAAGGAATGGTACCAGTTCCTCTGTGTACATCTGGTAGAATTAGGCTGTGAACCTGCCTGGACCTAGACTTTTTTTGGTTGGTAGACTATTAATTGCTATCTCTACGTCAGACCTTGTTATTGGCCTATTCAGAGATTCAACTTCTTCCTGGTTTAGTCTTGGGAGGGTGTAAGTGTCCAGGAATTTATCCATTTCTTCTAGATTTACTGGTTTATGTGCATAGAGTTGTTTGTAGTAAAGAGATGCCTTTTATTTTTTTATCTTGCCTGATTACTCTGACAGGGACTTTCAGCAGTCTGTTGAATAGGAGTGGTGAGAATGGTCATCCTTGTCTCTTGTGTGAGTTCTCAAGGGGAATGCTTCTAGCTTTTCCCTTTTCGGTATGATGTTGGCTGCTTGTCATAGATGGCTCTTACTATTTTGAGGTATATTCCTTCGATGCCTAATTTGTTGAGTGTTTTTCACCTGAAAGGATGTTGAATTATATTGAAAGCCTTTCTGTATCTACTGAAATGATCATATGATGTTTGTTTTTGATTTTGTTTATATGGCGAATCACTTTTGTTGATTTGCATATGTTGAAACCTTGCACCCAGGAATAAAACCTTCTTGATTGTGGTAAGTTAATTAAGTGTTGCTTGATGTGTTGCTGGATTTGGTTTCTTGGCATTTTGCTGATGTTGACTATTTTGCATCTGTGTTCATGAGGGATATTGGCCTAAGGTTTTCTTTTTTCATTGTGCTTCTGCTGGATTTCGGTATTAGATGCTGGCTTCATAGAATGAGTTAGGGAGGACTTCTTCCTGGATTGTTTGGAATAGTTTCAGTAGGATTGGTACTAGCTCTTTGTACATCTAATAGAATTCATCTGTGAATCTTTCTGGTCCAAGGCTTTTTTTGGTTTATAGGGTTTTTATTACTGATTCAGTTTTGGAACTTGTTATTTTTCTGTTCAGGTCATGTGTGTTTCTATGAATCTGTTCATTTCTTGGAAGGTCATTTGTGTTGTCTTTGAATTTATTCATTTCTTCTAGGTTTTCTAGTTTGTGTGCACAGAGGTGTTTATAACCTCAAGATATTTTGTATGTCTGTGGGGTTGGTTGTAATGTCGCCTTTGTAATTTCAGATTATGCTTATTTAGATCTTCTTGTCATTAATCTAAATAGCAGTCTATCTTGTTTATTCTTTGAAGAACCAACTTTTGGTTTCAACATTTACATCTTAAAAAGAGGCCATTTAGCTTTAGTGTGCTACTACAGATAATTCTTGTTCACTGAGTACAACAGCTTCAGTACTTTGCTTTTGCAAACGCTATTCTGTATCCTCGATGTACACACACTATATTTCTTTTAAAATGCACTTTTCCTATTCCTCTTTCTCATTGTCATATAATACTGTTTCCATCAGTTAGTACAAGTGAATGGTAAAATGGTTGATTGCTCATTTACAAATTAAATATAGTAACCATACCTTATCCTTCCAGTAGTTGTCATAGTGATGTTGGATTAATATATTCTTTTCACTGAGGCACTATTATGTTCTAAATACTTAAATACTTCGTAAATCTTTCTATACTGTTTTATTTTTGGAAAATCGTGACATTTTTATGTATAATTTAGGTTAAAGCTCTATTTATATCCACCAGAATGAGTATGATAAAAAAGGCATACAGTAACAAGTTTTTGCAAGGATTTGGAAGCATAGAATTTTCATACATTAATGGTGGAAATAGAGTTCTCATATGATGCAGCAGTATTACCTCTAGGTATATACCCAAGATATACGAAAACATGTTGACACAAAAGCTGTTACATAAATGTGCATAACAGCATTATTCCTTATAACCGAAAAATTGACAGAATTCAAATGTCCATCAGCTACAGAATGGATAAATAAAATGTGGTACATCCATACAATGGATTGTACAATGTACAACTCAGCAATAAAAAGGAATGAAGTACTGATACTTCAAAACTGGTTTTGAAACCCTAAGCAAAAGAAGCCAATCACAAAAGACCACATATTATATGATATCAGTTATATGAAATGTCCAGAATAGGCAATTCCGTACAGACAAAGTAGATTAGTAGTTGCTTAGAGTTGGAGGGTTTGGGGAGGTGTGGAGAGCAAGAATGGGGAGTGACTACTGATGGCAACAAGCTTTCTCTTTAGGGTGACAGAAATGTTCTAAAATTAGATTTATATCAATAAAGCTATTTTAAAATAAAAAGATCGATTTATATGTAAATAATGAGGTCTGAAGAGTTTGTGACTTGTAGGTTAATTACCCTCCTAAATTTTAATATATCAGAATTAAGATGACAACATAGATCTTCTGACTCTTAAACCAGTGTTCTTTCCTCAAAACAGAGATTTGAAAAAGTGTTTTACTTAAATCTAAGGATTAGACAGGTTGATGGAGGCCAGGCGTGGGGGGCTGAGGCAGGCAAATCAGAAGGTCAGGAGTTTGAGACCAGTCTGACCAACATAGGGAAACTCCATCTCTACTAAAAATACAAAAATTAGCCAGGTGTGGTGGTGGGCGCCTATAATCCAAGCTACTTGGGAGGCTGAGGCAGGCGAATTGTTTGAACCCAGGAGGCAGAGGTTGCAGTGAGCCGAGGTCCTGCCACTGCACTCCAGCCTGGGTGACAGAGTGAGACTCCGTCTCAAAAAAATAATAAAAATTGGCTGGGCGCAGTGGCTCAAGCCTGTAATCCCAGCACTTTGGGAGGCCGAGACAGGTGGATCACAAGGTCAAGAGATCAAGACCATCCTGGTCAACATGGTGAAACCCCGTCTCTACTAAAAATACAAAAAATTAGCTGGGCATGGTGGTGCGTGCCTGTAATCCCAGCTACTCAGGAGGCTGAGGCAGAAGAATTGCCTGAACCCAGGAGGCGGAGGTTGCGGTGAGCCGAGATCGTGCCATTGCACTCCAGCCTGGGTAGCATGAGTGAAACTCCGTCTCAAAAAAAAAAAAAAATAATAATAATAATAATAATAAAAATTAAAAATAAAGAAATAAAATATGAGTGGAGTGCCAACAGAGTTCAGACATTTGGACGCTATTTAAACGTAAGAAATGTTTATGGAACTTTGCTATTCTACATTTTTATTGCATTTTTGTAATTTATGCCGTTTATTGAAAAAACAATTGTAACAATTTTCTTAAACATATGTACTTGAAAGAATAACATTGTTTGTTAATAATTTACTTTAAGATATTGAAACCGTCTGAAAAGAAAGCTAAGTACCAGTATGGTGGACTGAATTCAGGACGTCCTGTCACTCCACCTCGAACAGCTAATCCACCGAAGAAGAGGTGAAGAAAGGAATTCTGTAAAGAAACCATCAGATTTGTTAAGGACATACTTCATAATATATAAGTGTGCACTGTAAAACCATCCAGCCATTTGACACCCTTTATGATGTCACACCTTTAACTTAAGGAGACGGGTAAAGGATCTTAAATTTTTTTCTAATAGAAAGATGTGCTACACTGTATTGTAATAAGTATACTCTGTTATAGTCAACAAAGTTAAATCCAAATTCAAAATTATCCATTAAAGTTACATCTTCACGTATCACAATTTTTAAAGTTGAAAAGCATCCCAGTTAAACTAGGTGTGATAGTTAAACCAGATGAAAGCATGATGATCCATCTGTGTAATGTGGTTTTAGTGTTGCTTGGTTGTTTAATTATTTTGAGCTTGTTTTGTTTTTGTTTGTTTGTTTTTTTCGCTAGAATAATGGCAAATACTTCTAATTTTTTTTCCGTAAACATTTTTAAAAGTGAAATATGGGAAGAGCTTTAAAGACATTCACCAACTATTACTTTCCCTTGCTTATCTACTTAGAATACCTGTTAATCTTACTAAGAAAACTTATGCCTCATTACATTAAAAAGGAATTTTAGAGACTGATTGTTTTTTAAAAAAATACGCACACTGTCCAATCCAGTGATTTTAATCATACAGTTTGACTGGGCAAACTTTACAGCTGATAGTGAATATTTTGCTTTATACCGAAATTGCCACTGATTTGGATTTGTGCACTCTAATTTTTAACTTATTGATGCTCTATTGTGCAGTAGCATTTCATTTAACTTTAAGATAAGGCTCATATAGTATTACCCAACTAGTTGGTAATGTGATTATGTGGTACCTTGGCTTTAGGTTTTAATTCGCACGGAACACCTTTTGGCATGCTTAACTTCCTGGTAACACCTTCACCTACATTGGTTTTGTTTTTTTGAGTTTTTTGTTACTGTTGTTGTTGTTTGTTTTTAGATCCACAGTACATGAGAATCCTTTTTTGACAAGCCTTGGAAAGCTGACACTATCTCTTTTTTCTCCCTCTATTCGAAGGATGTATTTAAGAATGCTGGTCAGTGGGACATTTTGTCAACTATGGGTATTGGGTGCTTAACTGTCTAATATTGCCATGTGAATGTTGTATACGATTGTAAGGCTTTTGTCACTAAAGATTTTTATTCTGATTTTTCATAATCAAAGGTCATATGATATTGTATAGACATGCTTTGTAGTGAACTATAGTAGCAATAATTTCTGTACCTGATCAAGAGTTTATTGCAGCCTTTCTTTTCCTATTCTCTCTTTTTTTAAGGGTTAGTATTAACAAATGGCAATGAGTAGAAAAGTTAACATAAAGATCTTAGAAGGAGAGAACTTACAGGACACAGATTTGTGATTCTTTGGCTGTGACACTATTGGATGTGTTTCTAAAAAGCTTTTATTGAGCATTGTCAAATTTGTAAGCTGCATAGGGATGGACATCATATCTATAATGCCCTTCTATATGTGCTACCATAGATGTGACATTTTTGACCTTAATATCGTCTTTGAAAATGTTAAATTGAGAAACCTGTTAACTTACATTTTATGAATTGGCGCATTGTATTACTTACTGCAAGAGATATTTCATTTTCAGCACAGTGCAAAAGTTCTTTAAAATGCGTATGTCTTTTTTTCTAATTCCATTTTGTTTTAAAACACATTTTAAATGTAGTTTCCTCATTTAGTAAAAGTTGTCTAATTGATATGAAGCCTGACTGATTTTTTTTTCTTACAGTGAGACATTTAAACACACATTTTATTCACAGTTACTATGTCCTTGACGTATATTAAAATGATTCTTTTCTGAAAGTGTTCATGATGTGCATATGATGTGTTAGGTTAGGCCACACAGGCTTTTATCTGAGGTGATTTAATTAACTTCCTGATTGGTGTGTGTAAGTTGAGCAATTTCTAATAAAATTTTAGTTGTGCTCTTTTAGTAGTCATAGTGAAGCAGGTCTAGAAAATAAACCTTTGGCAGGGAAAAAGGGCAGTGTTGATTAATCTCAGTGTTAGTTAAACCACATTAATCTGCATCCCATTGTCTGGCTTTTATAAATTCATCCAGGTTAAGATTAAGTATGTTGGTTAATAGGAATCTTTTTTTTTTTAAGACTGTGAAAAAATAATCACTACTTAAGCTAATTAATATTGGTCATTAAATTTAAAGGGTGGAAATTTATCATGTTTAAAAATTATTCAAGCACTCTTAAAACCACTTAAACAGCCTCCAGTCATAAAAATGTGTTCTTTACAAATATTTCCTTGGTAATGCTACTTGAAATAAATAAAACTTTGTTTCTTAGGAGAAAATTATTCTGTAATTCCAGTGTCACTAATTTATATTGTTCTTCCCTCTGATTTTCTAAACTTAGTGATTTTTTTTTTGTATACAATTTAACCCGGATGTTATAACATTCAGAAGTCACGAAACACAGTAGATATCTTTTATAATGTGGCATATCACATGGATTATAAAGCAAAGTTACGGTCAGTTTCTATGCTTGAAAGAATCAGCTACAGTGAATCCTTTGCATTTGAAGTTTTAACATTCTTTGCTTTAATTTTGCCCAGGGACAAATTTTAATCATCACCAAGACTGGTTTGAGCAAAGCATTGAGTCATCAGGTATTTAGAGCCTAGCCAACTACTCAGTATCCATGCTGCCATATCCGTTTATTGTAAAAAATACCTAAACATTCGTGAAGTTTCTTTTTAACTGAAAAATGCTGGCAAGAAGAATTTTAAAGCTTAAAATAGGTGGTAAATGTGAAGTATGAGTGTATTCAGGAGAAGCATATGCTTATCAAAAAAATTTTTATTCAAGACAAAGCAAGGAACATCTTGAGGTATGTCTCTTAAGACTATAAATATGTATTATTTTAAGCCAAGGAGCTGAAATATGTCTCAGTTTATAAATTCAGGTATATTCTTTTTGTCTCCATGGCAACCACAACTTTTGAACTAAAAAGAATTTTTTTTACATCTTTATGCTGAAAACGTGTTTAGAGTAGGAAAATGGTCAGGCTGAATTTGCTGTTGCTCCCTAATGAAATCCACTTCCTGTTTTCCTTGTGAGCCCCTGCCTAAATCAAAGCTGCACCTGAGAAGAGACTTAATACAAGCCTGACTGTACTAGTGGTATCGCTTAGAAATAGGCTGTCCCTCTTCCTAGTAGATCTTAATGTTTTATAATTTCTTAAAACATCTAAAAATTGGGACAACATACTTTACACAATGATCAATAGTTAAATAGGAAATAAACTAGTTCCATGTAAGTAAACACCTAGAGTTTTGACTTTATAATGTTTCTTCAACAAAAGTGAAACTTAGATACAATTGTGATTGGATACTTAGATACTAAGTGAAACTTAGTGTAAACAATTTTGACCTGTTAAATTGAAGTTTTCCTGTACATTTGAATGCCAGAATTTCTAAATAAATTCCCCTGGTTAGGAAATTTTAAAAGTCGAAGCTTGTTTTCTTCAACCACTATCTTCTACACTGGTTGACTTAGACTATAGCTTTTTAAGTTTTTCATTGTAATTTGCCTTCTCATGCAGATTGCCGATGTTTTATTAAACCTTATTTTTACAAAAATGCCCATAAATCTTTGCTTCTTTCCTCTTAAGGATCTTTGCTAGCTTATGTGTTTATGAAATATTATAACACCAAATTGGGGTATATAGGGTAGAAAGCAAGTGAACAGGGGGTGCTGGTAGGAAGGGTGTGTGTGTAGGGAGGGTATGTGTGTGTGTTTAAGGGAGAGAGAATAAACTGACTGCCTGAGGCTAATAGGTTCAGCATTTCCTTCAGTTGTTACACACAAAAATGTGGGAACCTAAGGTCTGTTCTGGAGGCTTTTCAGTCAGTCCTGGCCTAGGATCCGCTGGTTAAAATGTGTATTAATTTTTACAGCTGCCTAATCGGAATGATTCAACGGATTTGCAGGCCACATTTTTTCTCCAAAAGCAGTGACATCATAGGTAAACATCTAGAATTTTTATAGATTATTGTACAAATTAAAGGCACACTGATTTGTGGTCTATCATGTAAACATGGATCCTCGACAAAGCCATAAAGGCAAGTAATGCAGTGCAACCAAAAAATGTTTGAGATGGAGTCTTGCTCTTGTCCCCCGGGCTGGAGTGCAATGAATGGCACAACCTCAGTTCACCACAACCTCTGCATCCCAGGTTCAAGCAATTCTCCTGCTTCAGCCTCCTGAGTAGCTGGGGTTGCAGGTGCCCTCCACCACGCCTGTTTAATTTTGGTAATTTTAGTAGAGACGGGGTTTTGCCATGGTGGCCAGGCTGGTCTCGAACTCCTGACCTCATGATCCACCCACCTCAGCCTCCCAAAGTGCTGGGATTACAGGCGTGAGCCACCACGCCTGGCCAGGAATGTCTTTCTTAATGTAACGAGTTTAATTTCAACTTAAGTTTTAAATCTACCTAGCAAGTTTTTTGGGGGGAAAAAAAGGCAAGGAAACAAAAGCAGAGTATGAAATACTACCTCCAATATATAACTCAAAGTGATAATTGGCATAGTTTCTGACAGTGCTGATGCTTACCAGCAGGTTATTGACAGACTGACACCTATTCCATTCTTGAATAAATATAAACTTTTGTCTCTCTAGCTCTTAGTTTAATAAAAATTCCTGAGAAAGGAGGATGTGCAGGGTGGAGTTGCTGGAGGAAACATCTTGTAGAACTCATAACTACTCAGTTTACCAACTTAATAAGCTACATATTGGGAAATGTAGCTTATCACATTTAATAAGGAATTATTCAAATTATCAGAAGTCTTTTGTGAAGCGCAGGATCTAACATGTAACTGGGCCCAGCACATTATAACTTACCTGACTTGGATAAGAAATTTTAGAAATACAAGTCTCTGCCTCCCAGTATAATTGCCTCAGATTTTGTAGCACATCTCTAACTGGAGCTTGATAATTCCACCTAATTTATTTGTTCATATTAAAGAACTAGGTTAAAAATTCTTTTTTTTTTTTTTTTTTTTTTTTTGAGGCGGAGTTTCGCTCTTGTTACCCAGGCTGGAGTGCAATGGCGCGATCTCGGCTCACTGCAACCTCCGCCTCCTGGGTTCAGGCAGTTCTCCTGCCTCAGCCTCCTGAGTAGCTGGGATTACAGGCACGCACCACCATGCCCAGCTGATTTTTTGTATTTTTAGTAGAGACGGGGTTTCACCATGTTGACCAGGATGGTCTCGATCTCTTGACTTCGTGATCCACCCGCCTCGGCCTCCCAAAGTGCTGGGATTACAGGCATGAGCCACCGCGCCCGGCCTAAAAATTCTTTATTACTGTACTCAAAAGCTCATTTTGAGTGGGAGACTCTAATCTTCAGCGAATTCCCCAAACTCTTTGGGTGTGCTCACTGATAGATTAACAAAAGTTGTAATCCTTTTTTTTTTTTTAAGTCAGGGTCTTAATCTCTCACCCAGGCTGGAGTGCAGTAGTGTGATCACAGCTCACTGAAGCCTCAGCCTTCCAGGCTTAAGTGATCCTGCCCCATTAGCCTCCCAAAGTGCTGGGAGAATTATAGCCATGAGCTACCATGCCCAGCCTATTTTAATCTTAATAAATCATTAGTTATGCCTTATACAGATCTGTTAGGATGTCGAATGCTCCTTTAAAACTGTGTTATATTTGCCTCTAAAAGCCTTAAGGCCTAGATCAGTCTTGTATGTGACTAGAATGTAGCTCTTATGTGCAGGGTTTTTTTGTATTTTTTTTTTTTTTTCCTCCTCCTCTCTCTTTTGAGACAGGGTTTTGCAATGGTGCCCAGGCTGGAGTACAGTGGCACTGTCTCAGCTCTCTTCAAACTCCTGGGTGCAAGCCATCCTTCCACCTTAGCCTGCCTAGTAGCTGAGACTACAGGCGTGTGCTACCACACCTGCTAATTTTTGTAGAGATGGGGGTTTTACCATGTTGCCTAGGCTAGCTCAAACTCCTCAGCTCAAGTGATCCCCACCTCAGCATCTCAAAGTGTTGGGGTTATAGGTGTGAGCCATTGCACCCAGGCAGGTCTTTTTTTTCCTCTCTTGTTCACTGATTGGTATCTCCTCATCCTAGAGTGGCACCTGCCACATAGGAGGCATGCAGATATTTGCTTAATGAATGGCAAGTGAGTCTTAAAAATGTCTACTTGTCTTACTATTTTGACACCTTGACCTGAAGAAATTAACCACAAATGATACAATTCCAGGTCTTCTTTATCCTCATGTAACTGCTTTTGTCTCCTGTGACAAGAATGCTGAAGTCTCAAAGAGAAAGCTGTTTTGAATCTGTACTGCTGAAATAAATGGTTTGTCCAAACTCTGGCCCCTATTTTGTAAAATATTGGTTAAGAAGTTGGCCGGACACAGTGGCTTATACCTGTAATCTTAGCACTTTGGGAGGTCAGGAGTTCCAGACCAGCCTGGCCATCGTGGTAAAGCCCCGTCTCTACTAAAAATACAAAAATTAGCCTGGCATGGTGGCATACACCTGTAATCCCAGCTACTTGGGAGGCAGAGGCAGGAGAGTTGGCTTGAACCTGGGAGGTGGTGGTTGCAGTGAGCTGAGATCATGTTACTGCACTGCAGCCTGGGTGACAGAACGAGACTGTCTTAAAGAAAAAAAAAAAAAGAAGCCAAAAGTGTTCAGTTACTTGAAGGAGCATTTTTGCAGCTAGCACCTGACAGCAGCAGAGGGGAAGTTGCCTGTTACTGAGAACACACATTGCAAGATCCTTCGGATTACTTTCTTGCCTCCCCTTTTCTGTAGTCTCAATTCTATTTTATTGATCTTAATGTCACCTTTGTAGTGAGCTACCTCACATACTTTTTGGAAAGTTGTATAGTTTGTGTAATATTTTGTCTTCCAGAATTCACCCAGTAAGTATGAGTGCTTAAAACTAGGAATCAGACTTGGAGAGGCTGTTGCCTCATCTAGCACAAGTATTATGTCATAGGCTAGGCAGAAGCAGTATGGAGAAAGATCAACAATATCTTTTCTGTAAGGAACAAGAAAGTGATACTTTCTTGACAAAGTATGTGTCAAATTTAATACAGTTTTTTTATCTTGTTAGAATGATTGTTGCATTTTTTTGTTGTTTTTTGAGATGAGGTCTCGCTTTGTGGCCCAGGCTGGAGTGCAGTGGCACCATACCAGCTCACTGCAGCCTCCGCCTCCCAGGTGCAAGCAATTCTCCCTCCTGAGCCTCCCAAGTAGCTGGGATTCCAGGGGTGCACCACCACACCCAGCTAATTTTTGCATTTTTAGCAGAAACGGGGTTTCACCATGTTGGCCAGGCTGGTCTCGAACTCCTGACCTTAGGTGATCCACCCACCTTCACCTTTCAAAGTGCTGGGATTACAGGCATGAGCCATTGCGCCCAGCTTCTTATGGTATATTTCTTGAAGAGAAAGCAACAGTGAAATGATTCACAGTGTTACGCATTAGCATGGCTAACTCTATGAGGAATACTGAGGTTGAACAATTCACATATAGGCTGGGCACAGTGGCTCATGCTTATAGTCCCAGCACTTTGGGAGGCTGAGGTCAAGAGTGGCAGACCAGCCTGTCCAACATGGAGAAACCCCGTCTCTACTAAAAATACAAAATTAGCCAGGTGTGGTGGCATGCACCTGTAATCCCAGCTACCAGGGAGGCTGAAGCAGGAGAAACACTTGAACCCGGGAGGTGGAGGTTGCAGTGAGCCGAGATAGCACCACTGCACTCCAGCCTGGGCAAAAAGCAAAACTCACTCAAAAAAAGAAAAAAAAAGTTCACAAATAAAACGTGTTTTAGGATATGCAAAGAAAAGCAAGGGAATGGGAAACAGTCACCTCCGGGGGATCATGATGGGAGAATGAGGAGCATAATATTGTTGATGTCCTGTCTCTTGTATGTTAGGTTCGTGTGTTTTGGTAGGTGGTGGTGTCACATTTTTAGTATATATCAGCTTCCACATACACTACATGTATTATTTTGTACATTTTTAAAGTATGTATATGATCTGATTTATATATAATTGTATCTGTATACACATTTGTATTTAAAAAGCTAGCTGGTTAATAAGATTACATAAATGAGAATTTCAAAAAGTGCTACAGGAATTCAAGAGTTGCACAGAGCCTGCATTTCCTAAGTACTCAAATGATGATGGGCTGATGAATTTAAGCAGGGTCTTAAAGGATGGATACCAGACAGAAAATTTAAATGAGAATGATGAGAGCACACTCCAGTATATATATGCAAGGTCAAAAAAGTGGAAAAGATCAAAATATTCAGAGAAACACAAGTATGAGTAACTCAGGAGTAAACAATTCTTACTGGATAATAGGGGGAAGATACATTTAGGAAAGGAGAGATAGGAAAATAAAATGGGGACAAACTGGAGGCACTGCAGGTCACAGTGCAGATGATCGAGTTACGGACAATCGGTGCCTTCCTCATGGGGGGAAATCCATGCTTGAGCTCTCCTCATCCAATCCCAGGTCAAATGAGAGAGACAAGAAGGAAACTAACACCACCTACTATGGACCAGTGCACTGCTAGTTTGCTCATAGTGTGAAATTTGCCCCAGATGCTTTTACAGAGTAGGTGGTATCACCCTACTTTGACATTTAGTGAGATGTGCCGGGGTTAAATGATTTGACCACATTCATACAGCTGGTAAAATTGTAGTGCCTGAATTCAAACCAAGTGTATTATTCTAAAGTATATTCACTTTTCTACATACACCAATAGTTTAAAACAACAACAACAAAAACCTCAGGAATGAGAACACTCAGGAAGTCCTAGTTGGTAGTAACACTTGATTTGAAGTCAAAACTTAAGCAGTTAAGCTGCTGCTTCCATAATAGCTTAATGAACATTTATGTGTATTTGCTGACTTTTATATGCCAATTTTACATTTCCTTTGTGAAGATTTTGGGATCCTAAGGAACCTTCTTGTAGCTATACTTTCTGCATTATACAGGCACATGCATTTTCCTCGTGGCACAACTCAGCATGCCTTGTATTTTAGTTTGTGTCCGTATCAGTCTAGCTTGGAAGTTCTAGAAGGGTAAGGCCATGTTGTCTGCATCATTGTGGTACTTTACATGCCTTCCACTTTTGTGTTTTCCGTGTAGTGGACATTCATTGTTCAGTCAATATTTTATACTCAAGGCTGGATATTAATCATCACAAGAAACACCAATACCTTGCAAAAACAAGGGGAAGGGGCAGGGAGAAGTCAGGAAGGATCCTTAGGAAAAGCCAGAAAAATGAAGCTTGAAGCAGCCATTTTCCTCAAGATTTTCACAACCAGTTGATGCTTCTTGGCCCATTCTCCCATTTACAGGCCAAGGAGAAAGAGTCAAAGGCATATGTAAGGAAAAATATGTTCCCAGTTGGCCCCCTTCTCATACTTGTAGGTGAATTTGCCATTATCGTGTGCGTATGGAAGTACAGGAAAGAAGGAATTAACCTGTTCTTCAGAACTGCTGATTGAGGATCTATTTGCTGGAAGTGCCACAAGTAGCAGAGCCAGGTTGCCTTTTAAGAGTAATCATAGGCCGGGTGCGGTGGCTCACTCCTGTAATCCCAGCATTTTGGGAGGCCGAGGTGGGCAGATCACCTGAGGTCAGGAGTTCGAGACCAGTCTGGCCCACATAGTGAAACCCTGTCTCTATTTTTAAAAAGAAATAAAAAATTGTTTATAAAAAAGTAATCGTATTAGCCAAAAAATCTGGAAGCAGTCCAAATATCGAAATGACACATGGCCCATCCACTCTGGAATATTAGGCAGTCATTGAAAATGTTTAGAAAGACTAGCAGCATGAAAAAAGCTGTGAAATGGAGACTAAAAAAAAAAAAAAAAAGCAAAGGTAACACTGGGGGTGGTGGCTTAGGATTCTAATCCCAGTGGGAGAATCGCCTGAGTCCAGTTCGAGGCCACCCTGGGCCATATAGTAGGACTCCGCTCTACAAGGAATGTTTAAAAATTAGCAGGGCGTGGCGGCATCTGCAGTCTCAGCTACTTGGGAGGCGGAGGTTGTAGTGAGCTGCGATCGCGCCATTGCTCCAGCCTGGGCGACAGCGAGACTGTCTCAAAAAGGAAAAAAAGCCGGGTATACATTAGAAGGGACGTAAGGAAAGGAAGGGGGGGATCAAAAAGCTGTGAAGAATTCTCATTCAACATGGATGTATTAAGCACCTACTTAGCCAAAGGCTAGGACGAAGCCAAAAAGATTCCTGCTGCAGATTGCGTTACAATAGAATGGCCCGTTCTCACAGAAGCCACCGTATTCACACGCTGTGCTTTTCTCAGTTCAGTCGGCCTCTTGTGAGTAACCCCAGTAACCGCGCTGTGCCCACGCGTGCCGGGCAGGGAGGGAAAGCCGCAGCCCCCGCCCCGCGGGGCCTGGACGTCTAGTCGGAGGGAAGTAAACGGCCCCAACGCAAGCCTGACTGCGAGACGTGCCAAGGGGACGAGGTCGGATGAGCAGGGTGGAGTTTTGCGCGGGCGGGTGGACGGGATAACGGCGGAGAGCGGCCCGCGGCCAGGGCTCGGGCGGGTGGCTGGTAGGGCCGCGGTTCGCCGAGGAGCGCCCCCGGGCAGGCCCCGCCCCCTCGTCCGGCTCTGCGCGCTGATTGGCCCCTGCCGGCCTCGTGCTCCCTCGCTCCGGGTTGGCGGGAGGTCTTCGAGCGGGTCCCGCCGCCGGCCAGCGACCGTCGAGCAACCAACGGTCTGAGGCCCGGAGCGCTCCAGCGGAGGCCGACCGCCGCGGCCCGGCCCTCTCTCGCGCAGCCCCGGGCTTACTCAGGTACCGGTGCTCGCCCCCGGGACGGGCCTCGCAGGCGAATCTCCATTTCCGAGTGTGCCAGGTCCCTCAGTTCGCTCTCGCCGCCGACCCCACCGCCCGCCTTGGGTGAGAAGGCCGCGTCCTCACGCCGCCTCCCGTGGGCGCCCTCATCTGCCTTCGCGGTTATCACACGCGCTCCCCGCGGCGGGCTCTGGGCTGCGGCGCCTGGCGAGGGCGGCAGTGGCCGCGCAGGCTGGGGCGTGGACTGCCCTCCGCCTGGCGGCGCAGCGGGTGGAGGTTCCGGGGGGAGGACGGGCAGCGCCGAGACCCGAGGCTGCTCCCGAAGCTTGGCTGCCTGCCCTGAGGGGGGGCCCTGGGCAGGCGCTCCCGTCACCACGTGGGGGGAATGGAGGTTTGGGGTGTTTTTAATAAATCCTGCCTCCTTGTGTCCCATTAAACACCTGCCCAGAATCTTGAGATCTGAGCTCCTGTGTCTCAGTGTCGGGCCCTTCGCCCGTGTCTCAGAATTAACGATTCTCTTACATGACATCCAGTAGAACAGGAGGCCGCCTAGCCGCGACCTTTTAAAAAGCCTCAGGTCGAGGCGGGCGGATGGCTTGAGGCCAGGATTCAAGAGCAACCTGGGCAACACAAAGAAAACCCCGTCTCTACAAGAAATAGTGTTTAAAAAAGTCAGCCGGGTGTGGTGGCGCGTGCCTGTACTCCCAGCAACTCCGGAGGCTGAGGCAGAAGAATCGCTTGAACCCGGGAGGCGGAGGTTGCCGTGAGCCAAGATCGTGCCACTGGACTCCAGCCTGAGCGACAGAGTGAAACTCCATCCCAAAAAAAATAAAATAAAATTAGCCGGGCACGGTGGCACGCACCTGTGGTCCTAGCGACTCGGGAGGATCATCTGAGCCCAGGAGGCGGAGGCCGAAGTGAGCTGTGTTGTCACCACTGCACCTCAGCCTGGGCGACAGAGCGAGACCCTGTCAGTCAGTCTTTGAAAGGCTGATAAGCCCATGCTCTGCAGACATTGAGATCATATCGATTTACAAATTGTTATGTTTTAAATACAGCATCTCTGTTATCAATACAATTTTAACATTTAAATTACATTTGCAGCCAGCTTGGCTCACCGCCTGTAATCCCAGCACTTTGGGAGGCCAAGATGGGAGGATCATGAGGCCAGGAGTTCGAGACCAGCCTGACCAACATGGTGAAACCCCATCTCTATTAAAAATACGAAAATTAGCCAGGTGTGGTCAAGACTGGGTATTAATCATCACAGGAAACTCGGGATGTAATCTCAGCTAATCAGGAGGCCGAGGCAGGAGAATCTCTTGAGCCCAGGAGGCGGAGGTTGCGCCACTGCACTCCAACCTGAGCAACAGACGGAGACTTCGTCTCAGAAAAATAATTGAAAAAAAATTAGCCTGATGTAGTGGCACTTGCCTATAATCCCAGCTATTCGGGAGGCTGAGGCAGGAGAATTGCTTGAACCAGGGAGGGTGAGGTTGCAGTCAGCCGATATCGCATCACTGCACTCCAGCCTGGGTGACAGAACAAGCCTCCATCTCAAAAAAAAAAAACCAAAAACATATATATATATATACACAAAAGTATATATGAGTAGCCTTATAGCTAGGGTTAGCTGGTTTTGTTTCCTTGGCAAAGTAACAGACAATAAGTAAAATTTGATTGCTTACTATGTGTCAAGTGTTTTACACGTGATTTTATTTAATATTTAAAAGTTATTTAGTGGTTAAAGAATATGGGACTTTGATATCAGTTCTGCATTCAAATTCTAGCTTTATCACTTAATTATGAGCCTTTGGGCAAATTTCTTAACTTCTTTAAGCCTCAAATTTCTCATCTAGAAAATAAGGATAAAATAATACCTACCACAAAGAAATGTTTTGAGAATTAAATGAGATAATACATGTAACATATTCAAGAGTGTCTGGTACATACTCTCAGTGCGCGACTGCACTCATAAGGAAGTTAAAGCTTACCTGCTTGTCCTGACTGAGTTGCCAATGGATATTGCCAGTAGGTTTTTCATATAGGCAAATGAATCCCCAAACAACTTCTGCTTGTTTCATTTTATAGCTGTGAACCACCACCCTTTATATTAACCCCAAAAGAAGAGATTTCAGATGCCTCTAGAATTTTTATGATTCACTTACTAAAAAAAGAGAGAAGAAAAAAATCCAGACATCCTATTCAAGTATGAATTCTGGCATGATTTTTTTTAATGTTCATGGAATCCATATAAAAGTTCATTAAAGGAGGCCAAGCGCAGTGGCTCATGCCTGTAATCCCAGCGCTTTGGGAAGTCTAGCACAGTTTTTTGTTACTTTAGATGAATATGCTTACATACAAATCTCAATTCTGTTACTAATTTTTCAATGGTAAAAGTGAAATCCAGTCCTATATAAAAAATAGAAACGAAACCCCGTTTCTACTAAAAATATAAAAATTAGCCAGGTGTGATGGCAGGTGACTGTAGTCCCAGCTATTTGGGAGGCTAAGGCTGGAGAATCGCTTGAACCCAGGAGGCAGAGGTTGCAGTGAGATTGTGCCATTGCACTCCAGTCTGGGCAACAAGAGCGAAACTCCGTCTCAAAAAAAAAAAAAAGAAAAGAAAGATTTTACTGGTGAGCATAGTTTCTCCTACTTCTTCTTTCCCCATCTCTTGCTCTTTCTAAAATGGCTCGTATTTTGATTTTCATTCTTTTCCTCTTGCTATCAGAACTCTCATTCTCTTAGTGTATCTAAATGAAGAGCAAAATTAAAAGATATCCCTAGCAGCTTGCAGAATTGTGAGCTAATTAAATCTCTTGTTTTATTATAAATTAAAAAAAAAAAAAGAAAGAAAAGATACCCCTAGGTAGAACTTGACCAAGACTGTAGCATTGATAGCTTCTCTCCTTCAGCTTGTTCTACACAACTTTCCTGCCAGTATTTGCTTATTAACATCAATGAATTTCTACTTGGAGAATTTCAGACATTTTCTTCTCATTCAGTTTTCTGATATTTTATATGAAATATCCCAACACATACACAAGGCTTTAGTGGAATAAAGACGCCTACTGTGGACATATTTTACCTTTTTGATTGATCGAAAATTTGCATTATAATTTATGAATATCCATGGTGGTTTTCATATAAAAGCACTATTTTAGGTTACTTACCATTGAATAAAACCTCCTGGAAAATGTGCCACAGTTATTTGTGTTTGGTACATTCCACCCAGGTCTAGCCCCAACACTCAAATTTGAAGAAGAATTCTTAGCCACGGTACCACTGATAACTCCACCCTAGAATTTGAGAAGCCTGACCACTATTTACTTTTTTCTATCTAGACTTAAGGCTGCTGCTCTTACTTTGAAAAAAATGTGCAGATGAGACCTCCAGCTGTTTTCCAGATGAGATGGGCAGAAAAGAGCAGAAAATTCTTAAGTCTCAGGGCTCAGTTTACCACCTATTCCTCTTTCTATGGAGTTTATATCCCACACCCCAAGTACATAATTGCCTTCAATTTGGCAGGACCTTAGGATCTAGGAAGAAAGGTGGGATGAGAGGAACAATTAGATAAGTATAATTTTCTCTGCCTAGTTCTTCAAAATGTAGCCCTGTACTATCTACAAAAAATAATTTTTAAATAATTTTTTTAAAACATGGTAGCCACTTGTGGCTATTAAACACTTGAAACTGAATAATTTAATTTTTACTTTAAATCTGAAAACTGAAGGAACATTTTTTTTCTTACAAATTATTTTTTAAATAGGACTGGCTTTCACTTTTACTGTTGAAAAATTAGTGTCAGAATTGAGATTTGTGTGTAAGCATATTCATCTAACAAAAAAAAAATTGATATATGTTGTAAGTAGAAAATGCACAGCAGATTTCAAAGACTTAGGATGTGAACTATCTCATTGATTTTTTTTTTTTTTTTTTTTTGAGATGGAGTCTTGCTCTGTTGCCCAGGCTGGAGTGCAGTGGTGCAATTTTGGCTCACTGCAACCTCAAGCAATTCTCCCATCTCAGCCTCCCGAGTAGCTGAGACTTCAGGTGCTCAGCACCAAAAATGGCTAATTTTTGTATTTTTAGTAGAGACGAGATTTTGCCATGTTGGCCAGGCTGGTCTCAAACTCCTGACCTCATGATCCGCCTACCTTGGCCTCCCCAAGTGCTGGGATTACAGGTGTGAGCCACCACATCCAGCCTCTCATTGATTTTTGTATTGATTACTTGTTAAAATGGTATTTTGGACATATTGGGTTACATAAACTATATTATTAAAAGTAATTTTATCTGTTTTGTAAGGTGGCTCTAAAAATACAAAATTACATATGTGGCTTGCATTGTATTGGATAGTGCTGCTGTAGCCTCACTATGTCCAATCTTATTTTCCAGTCCTTCCTTCAACAGGGAAATTTCAGAGAGTCAGGAAGGGCAATCTGTATCTATCTCACTCCTTGAACACCAAGGGAAGTATGGCTGTCTGAGCCACTGTGAGATTGCATTCAGAGGTTCTCAGTAGGGTCCTAGAGTAGTTTCCTGTGTTATTTATTCATACCTCCATTTCCCATTATGCTAGAAATATTTGACCACAAAAATAATACTAACTGTAGTAATTATGTGAACTAATCACCACCAAAGAAGGTGATGATTATATATATTGTTAAATATTGATAGATTAACTTTGTCTCAAAAAAATTTTTTTTTTGAGATGGAGTCTCCCTCTTTCGCCAGGCTGGAGTGCAGTGGCCCCAGGTTCGGCTCACTGACACCTCCGACTCCCTGGTTTAAACGATTCTCCTGCCTCAGCCTCCCAGGTAGCTGGGATTACAGGTGTATGCCACCACACCCGGCTAAGTTTTGTGGTTTTTTTTTTTTTTTAGGAGAGACAGGATTTAACCATGTTGGCCAGAATGATCTCTATCTCCTGACCTCGTGATCCACCCACCTCAGCTTCCCAAAGTGCTGGGATTACAGGTGTGATCAACCACGCACAGCCATGTCTCAAATTTTATTAGATTATAACAACATTCATTCATATACACTTATAATCAGTCATTCAAATAGCTTTGTCATACTCTTACTTTAGACCAGGGCAGTCATGGTGGCTCAAGCCTGTAATTCCTGCACTTTGGGAGGCTGAGGCAAGAGGATTGCTTGAGCCCAGCAGTTTGAGACCAGCCTGGGCAACATAGTGAGACCTCACCTCTACAAAAATATTTAAAAATTAGCCAGGTGTGGTGGCACACACCTGTGGTCCCAGCTACAAGGAAGCCTGAGATGGGAGGATCACTTGAGCCCAGGAGGTTGAGGCTGCAGTGAGCTGTAATCATGTGAGCATACTCCAGTCTGGGTGACAGAGGAGGATCCTGACACACACACACACACACACACACACACACACACACACACACACACACACACACACACGAAAAAAAGGAAAAGAAGAAAACAAGTCAATAAGTAAAATAAAAATTCGACCAATTTATGAAAAGCCTTCAAAGCACTTCTATATTTTTTGCTAGAATTGATTTCAACTTTTCAATAAATACCAAAAAATGCTTATTGAATAGGTGCATTTTATAATATATCAAGGAGTTTACCAATAAGGAGATATGGGATTTTTGTGTGTCGGGGGGTGCTTTGTAATATAATACTTGATAATAAGTTCTGGAAATAGTTTTCCTTGTTTTTTTGTTGTTGTTGTTGTTTTACATATATATATATATATATATTTTTTTTTTTTTTTAATAGAGATGGGGTTTCACCATGTTGGCCAGGATGGTCTCGATCTCTTGACCTCGTGATCCGCCCACCTTGGCCTCTCAAAGTGCTGGGATTACAGGCGTGAGCCACCATGCCCAGCCCAGTTTTCCTTGTTTATAAAAAATTTGAGGTAGCATATAACAACCTTATGATAAAATTATGTCAATTCAAACAGAATAGAAATGTTAGCAGGAAAAAAGACCACAAATAAATTATAAAGTCAGCATCATTTCTATAATTAACTTTCAATTTGGTGTTGAGTTCTGTAGCCAAAGCAAAATGGCATACAGTATCTTATTATTTAGGAAGAGGATGTATATTTGTTACTCAAAGGAAGCATAGCTTTTCCTAGCACTGGATTTCAAAAGCAATTTTATGGGGGTCACTGTCACAAATAATATTTTAATGGCAAGTTTAGTAACATTTTATATGACTTCATATGGTAGTATCATCCAATTGTTTTATATAAAATGTATGCATGTGATGAATAATTGTATGTTTTATTTTTACAGGAATATTGGAAAACCAAAATGAGGCACAATCAGATGTGTTGTGAGACACCACCTACCGTCACTGTTTATGTAAAATCAGGGTCAAATAGATCACATCCACCTAAAAAGGCCGCTACTCTGAAGCGTCCTATTTTTAAAGATAATTGGCAAGCATCTGATAAAAATACACATAATAACAACAAATCTAAACGCCCCAAAGGACCTTGTCTGGTTATACAGCGTCAGGAAATGACTGCTTTCTTTAAATTATTTGGTAGGTTTAAAATATTTTAATAGCAGTAGTTATAAAGAACTAAAAACCTAGAATGTAAACATCTAATTGTTTTCGTACTGATCAAAGAGGATATCATTATTTTTGTATTAAATTTCCCGTCTCCAACCAAATTTGTTTTTGTTTTAGTCTTTTTTATTTTTAATATTGGGTTTTTGTTTGTTTTGCTTCCTTATGGATTAAAAATTCATATTCATCTAGCTTCTAGACTACTTAAATCCATATGCCAAATGTAAATTCTGAACAATTCAACTTCATAGCCCATAGTATGAGGTTTGTTTGACCTAAAGTAAAAAACTACATAAAGACAGGTGAGCTAACTGACCCAGTTTGACTGAGCCTAAGGGGTTTCTCAGGACTTTCTCTGCTAAACCCAAGAAAACTAGGGAGCTTGGTCACACTAGAGAAGTTTCAGGATAACAGTTTGGGAACATTGTTAAAAATTATGCTTTATCAGGCCGGGCGCAGTGGCTCACGCCTATAACTCCAGCACTTTGGGAGGCCGAGGCGGGTGGATCACGAGGTCAAGAGATCGAGACCATCCTGGTCAACATGGTGAAACCCCGTATCTACTAAAAATACAAAAATTAACTGGGCATGGTGGCGTGCACCTGTAGTCCCAGCTACTCGGGAGGCTGAGGCAGGAGAATTGCTTGAACCCAGGAGGCGGAGGTTGCAGTGAGCTGAGAGCATGCCACTGCACTCCAGCGTGGGTAACAAGAGCGAAACTCCATCTCAAAAAAAAAATTTTTGCTTTATCATGTCCACATAATGAAATTAAGTTTGAATTTGTTTCAGTTATGAGACAGTGCTACTTTACTGATATATTTTGTAACATTGGCAAAAAGAAACTTCTTTATAGTACTGTACTCCTAACAAAGAAAGAGGAATTTTTTTTTTGAGGTAGGGTAATAAGGTAAACAGATTAGAAAAAGGGGTAGGATAGATGAGTTCTGAAAAGTGGTTGGAGTCATGAATCAAGTCAAGTAGATGCTACAGTCTGGTAGATCTAGATAACAAGCTTCCTTGTTTCTAGAGGAAGGTCAGGTGCATTAAAACAAGCTAGTTATGATTTAAAGAAAAGCGAAATGAAAAAATGAGATTGGACAAAATAAAAGATGTAAAAGGAAAAATATAAGGAATATAAGTAGAAAAAGATAAAAAGATGCTTCACCATCAGGATTTAGAATGTTAATAAAAGTTATTTTCATTAAGAGCAGAACCAAATTACTACCTGCAAACTTTTTTAGTACCCAAAACTCATCATGAGATACAAGGGAAAATACCTGGCTGTACCATTTTAGATAAGAAATATAAACAGATTTACTAGGCCAGGCGAGGTGGCTCATGCCTGTAATACCAGCACTTTGGGAGGCCAACGGGGGGCGGATCACTTGAGGCCAAGAGTTCGAGACTATCCTGGCCAACATGGTGAAACCCCATCGGCCATGGTGGCATATGCCTATAATTCCAGCTACCTGGGAGGGAGGCAAGATAATCACCTGAACCCAGGAGGTGGAGGCTACAGTTGAGCTGAGATCATGCCACTGCGTCCCAGCCTGGGCAACAGAGCAAGATTCTTTCTCAAAAAAGAAAATAAAATGCCAGGTGTGGTGGCTGATACCTGTAGCTCTTTGGGAGGCAGAGGCAGGTGGATTGCTTGAGTTTAAGAGTTCGAGATCAGCCTGGGGCAAAGTGGCGAAACCCCTTCTTTACAATACAAAAAAGGTTATCTGGGCATGGTGGCGTGCACCTGTAATCCCAGCTATTTGGGGGGCTGAGGTGGAAGGATCTCTTGAACCCAGGAGTTTGAGGCTACAGGTGAGTCAACATCATGTCACTGCACTCCAGCCTGGTTGACAAAGTGAGACCCTCTTTAAAAAAGGAAAAAAAAAAATCAAGGCAGAAATTATTATTCTCGGGAAATCAGTAGTTATTCTTGGAGCTTCCCATGTATTTGACAACACTGATGATAGTTTATTATACAAAAATGAATAGAAGTTGTGCCTTTTTTCTTAAAATGAGGGAGAGGAGCCTGGCATGGCAGCATGTTCCTGTAGTTCCAGTTACTCAGGAGTCTGAAGCCAGAGGATCACTTGAGCCCAGGAGTTCAAGGCCAGCCTGGGCAACATAATGAGACCCTGTGTCTAAAAAAAAAAAAAGATGGGGGGGAATGGAAAAAAAGCAGATTTTTCAGATTACATTCTGACAACTATTAATATATTTTGAGATTATATAGTTTAACCCTTTAAAATTGAAATAAATATTTTACCTACTTTCTAGATGTTATTACTTTAAACAATGTGTTTGTTGGTTATTTTATCCTAATAGTTTTTTCAAAATGTTAATTATAAATAACTAATGAATTATGAATCATTTTTATATAGACATTTTCATATGTATTTGAGTAACAGAAAGTGGAATAGAGATAAATAGGAGAGAAGAATGCAAAGCTAAAAATACTATTGGATATTAAGTAAACCAAACACTTCTACCATTCCCCTTCCAGTCCGAGCCATATATTAAGGCAAATCAGATGGGATGATGAAGGATAAGGCAGTAGTTTTTTGTGCAATCCTTGCAATGGTAAATACACCCAAGAACTGAAAACTACACCTTAGTTTTCAGTTATACCTAATTCATTCATTTTTGTTTTATTTCTAAGTACTGTGTATAATCTCTTGACATATAAATTAATTCTTCAAAAGGAAACATTCTGTTTTTAAAAGACAAGTTATAGCTGTCTTTTGTTGTAGATGACGATTTAATTCAAGATTTCTTGTGGATGGACTGCTGCTGTAAAATTGCAGACAAGGTAAATTTTGTAACAGTATAACCATTAACCAGCATTATAATGTAACTGAACCATTAGAGCTTCTTTTTTTTGTTTGTTTTTTTCCTGTGGTTTGTAACCATTAGAGCTTTAATGAGACCTTTTAGGAATTTTCTATCTTACTAGTTATGGTTAAGGAAAGAGCTAGCAGCCAGGCACAGCAGCTCACACCTGTAATCCCAACACTTTGGGAGGCTGAGCAGATCACTTGAAGCCAGGAGTTGGAGACCAGCCTGGGCAACATAGTGAGACCCCTATCTCTACAAAAAAATTAAAAATTAACCAGGCGTGGTGGCATGCACCTGTAGTCCCAGCCACCCCGCTGAGGTAGGAGGATCGCTTGAACCCAGGAGTTAGAGGATACAGTGAGCTATGATCGATTGTGCCACTGCATTCCAGCCTGGACAACTGGAATGCAAGACTTTGTCTCTAAATTAATTAATTAAGTTAAAATTTTAAAAAGAGCTAGCCTGCACTGTTCCTTCAAAGCAGAATCCTTACACATTAATTTCTGGAATTAGCACATAGCATAGATTTAGCCTATACTTGAGGAATTATAGAATATTATTGATTACATTTAAATGACCTTAAATCTATATCCGATTGGAAAACAAAACAAGTGTGTCGGCTTACACCTGAATTTTCAACACTTTGGAAGGCCATGGCAAGAGGATCACTTAAGCCCAGGAGTTCCTAGGCTTGGCAACATAGGAAGACTTGGGCTCCATACAAAAAAAAAAAAAAAATAGCTGGGCATGGTAACTCACACCTGTAATCCCAACTACTCAGGAGGCTGAGGCAGGATGATTGCTTGAGCCGGGTAGGTGAAGGCTGTAGTGAGCTGTGATACCACCACTGCACTCCAACCTGGGCGACAGAGCAAGACCCTGTCTCAGAAACAAATAAAAACCAAAAAACCACAAACAAAAAATCACTACAGACAATGCATTTTGATCAGTTATTACCTTTTATCAGGCTGTGGAGAAAAAATATTCTTGAGATTTACTTTACTAAGGCAGTCTGCATTTTAATATTTTGTAAGTAACTCAGAAAAGAAATCTAAGTAATTTTGTAAGGTAAAATTAGTTTAACATGTTCTTTAGGAATCAGTGTTTTATAAAAGAATGTCTAACTTACACACTGGGAGCAGCAATGTTTCTATGTTCTTTAGATTTTGTTGAATGGTTAAAATTTCAGCTTTGTGTCACACACCTGTGATCCCAGTGCTTTGGGAGACTGAAGCGGGTGGATCACCTGAGGTCAGGAGTTCAGTACCAGCCTGACCAACATGGAGAAACCCCTTGTCTACTAAAAAATACAAAAATTAACTGGACTATGTTGGCCTGCACCCATAGTCCCAGCTACTCGGGAAGCTGATACAAGAGAATTGCTTGATTGCAGGAGGCAGAGGTTGCAGTGAGCCAAGACTGTGCCACTGGACTCCAGCCAAGGTGACAGAGCAAGACTCTGTCTCAAAAATAAATAAATAAATAATGAAATAAAATTCCAGCTTTATATTTTTCAATTTTTTTCTTTTAGAGAAAACTTCCTCATGCTATCTAGTCTAAGAATTTTCAGCTTTGTAAATGCCTTTTTATACCAGGCAGTCACATTTGAAAATTAAGCGTGACTTTACATCACTGCTAGCCAACAGTAAAGGGAATGAATGGAAGGTTAGCTTATGATTATACTCACAAAGTTAGTACTGGGGTGAACATTTTTACTTAAGCTTAAGATGACAGGGATACACTAGAAGAAGGTTTATAAAGTTTTCTAAATTTCATTTTGGGAAATTTAAAACATACACAATTTAAAGTAAATAGAATAGAGCAAAGAGCCTCCATGTGCCTCTCATGTAGCTACAACAGATCATCAACTGTGACCATTCTTGTTTTTTCTAATGCTTTTCACCAAAAACTGGATTATTTTGAGGATGATCCCAGACTTTCTGACATTTTATCCATAAACATTTCATAATGTATCACTAAAAGTTAAGGGATATTTTAAAATAATTACCATGTCATGACACTTTAAAAAAATCAACAGTAATGCTGTAATATCAAATATCCAATTCATGTGGAGTCATGATTTTAAACTTTGTGGTTTAAAACAATAATGCTGTAATATCAAATATCCAATTTATGTGGAGTCATGGTTTTAAACTTTGTGGTTTTAAGGTGCGTTAAAGTTGCTGCACAGAAGGGGGCAGTGTTTGAAAAGTAACTAACCAGGGGTATCTTAACACTACTCCCAGAATCCTTTACTGAAGTTACTGTGAAAACTTGGTATCACCTTTGTGGCAAATCCTGTTACAATAGGATGAATAAATGTCTTATGAGAGATAATCTGATACATTATTATAACTTGTTTTTAATTTGGACAGAACCTGGCATATATTCTAATATCAGGCTAGAGATGTATCTCTCTTAATAATACATTTAAAACACAGTCTGCCCATGAAAATAGAGCCTTGTGATTCTAATTTCTGAAGTCATTTGGAAGTCATTTTTAAAAGTTATTTTAAAAAATGAGTATGGATGTCTGCAACTAAAAGGGCTTAGAAAAAATTATATATACACAGACATATACACAGATAGAGGTATTAAACATGGCAAATTTGGTGGATCTAAGTTAGGATGCATGGCTATTCATTTTGCTGTTCAATTTCTCTATAGGTTTGAAATTTAAATTAGATAAAAGTGGGATTTTTAGCTCAAAAAACTATTGGCTATAATAAAGCTTAGGAGTCCATTCTAGTTAATAATGATATAAAAAATAGTCAACAACTACTTTTCGCTGTTCACATGGTGGATTACAGGAAGCCAAAATGTAAGTACACAATTATGTAATAAGTAACACTTTATTGTTTTAGCATATTCATCAGAAAATTTTAAGTTAACTATTTTAAAGCAGTTTTATTTATGAAAGCAAAATATTAATTTTTAACTTTTTTCCTTATAGTATCTTTTGGCTATGACCTTTGTTTATTTCAAGAGGGCTAAATTTACTATAAGTGAGCATACCAGGATAAATTTCTTTATTGCTCTGTAAGTATATTTTATACTAAGTGATTTTTGTGTTATCTATTATATATATGACACCTTATTTAAAACAGAGGCCGTTTAAAACCTTATGTATATCTTTGAATAGTCCTGTATAAATGCTATACATTCTTTACTTTATTAGGATATTTTTATGCTTTTTTCATTTACCTTATCATGCTATATGGCTAATATTTCTTGTTCAGTATTCCACTTCAGTCTGTACTGGATGTTTTACATTTTCCAGAATGCTTCTGTATAAATTATCCCAAATTCTCCTCTTTGTGACTTAGATATTTTTTAAAACCAGAATATTCTCTGAAATTTTCAATTAATATATAGTAAAAATCACTATCATCGTTCCCCTTTTACATTGAACAACTTGTGGAAAATGCTCTAAACATAGTCTTTGTGGATCTATATCTACAACATAGCCATTATCCATATTTGATACCTTTAGTATTCACTGGCTTCTTTACTAAACACACTGAGCTGTGACAAAGGAATACGGTTTGTTTTCCATTCTTCCATTGACTTTATATTAGTTTATATTATCATTGTAATCTGTGAAATGGTTTTTCAATCTATAGATCAGAATTCTTTTAGAATTGGTATAATTTAAGAATATATTTCTGGCCAGGTGTGGTGGCTCACACCTGTAATCCCAGGATTTTGGGAGTCCAAGGCAGGTCGAGAGTTTGATACCAGCCTGGCCAATATGGTGAAAGCTCCTCTCTACTAGAAATATAAAAATTAGCCGGGCATGGTGGTGGGCACCTATAATCCCAGCTACTCAGGAGGCTGAGGCAGGAGAATTGTTTGAACCCAGGAGGTGAAGTTTGCAGTGAGTGAGCTAAAATCACACCACTGCTCTCCAGCCTGGGAGGTAGAGTGAGACTCCATTTCAGAAAAAAGTGTGTGTGTGTATGTATATGTAAACACACACATACATATATATATTTGGATATAATGCTGCAGTTGGGAATGTGTGAATATATATATATATATATATACACATATTTTTGAGATGGAGTCTCACTCTGTCACTCAGGCTGGAGTGCAGTGGTGCAATCTTGGCTCACTGCAACCTCCACCTGCTGGGTTCAAGTGATTCTCCTGCCTCAGCCTCCCAAGTAGCTGGGATTATAGGAGCCTGGTACCACACCAAACTAATTTTTTGAATTTTGAGTAGAGATTGGGTTTCACCATGTTGGCCAGACTGATCTCAGACTCCTGACCTCAAGTGATCCACTCACCTCAGCCTCCCAAAGTGCTAGGATTACAGGCGTAAGCCACCACACCCAGCCACATGAATATAATTTTAAGTGTTTAACCAGAGAACACATATAAAACATATTTAAGTTGAATACCACAACAGCTGTCAGCACTGAAGAATAAGTTTTTACTCAAGGTGTATTTAATTCAGAATCAAAGACTTATTAAAGAAATAGGACTAACCTGGGTACAGTGTCTCATGACTGTAATCCCAGGATTTTGGGAGGCTGGGGCAGGAGGATTGCTTCAGGCCAGAAGTCCAAGACCAGCCTGGAAAACATAGCAAGTCTCTACAAAAATAAAATAGCCAGGCATGGTGGCATGTGCCTGTAGTGCTAGCTACTTGGGAGGCTGAGATGAAGAGGATCACTTGAGCTCAGGAGTTCAAGGCTGCAATGAGCTTTGATCACTACTGTATTCAAACCCGGACAGCAGAGCAAAAACACTGTCAGAAGAAAAAGAAAGAAAAAAAAATAGGACTAGAAGAAACTGATTTCTACACGTATTCAGGAGATACATTTTCAAGTACATAAGGAAAAATGAACTCAAAATTGGGTACAATTGCCAAATTGGAAAAATAGAATAGTATTAGCTAGTACTGAGTATTATGTGCAAGGCACCACAAAAAATTTTAATATAATATTAACTCATTTAATCTTCCCTATGAAATTTTGTATTATCCCTGTTTTACAGATGAGGAAACTGAGACTTAGGAAGATTAAGTACTTTGTTTTGTTTTGTTTTGTTTTGTTTTGTTTTGTTTTGTTTCGAGATGGAGTCTTGCTCTGTCAGTCAGGCTGGAGTGGCATGGCTTGGTCTCAGCTCACTGCAACTTCTGCCTCCTGGGTTCAAGTGATTTTCCTGTCTCAGCTTCCCAAGTAACTGGGATTACAGGTGCCCACCACCATGCCTGGCTAATTTTTGTATTTTCAGTACAGACGGGGTTTCACCATGTTGGCCAGGCTGATCTCAAACTCCTGACCTTGTGATCTACCCAACTAGGCCTCCCAAAGTGCTGGGATTACAGGGGTGAGCCACCGTGCCCGGCCGAAGACTAAGTACTTTCTAAGAGCAAACAAGTTAGTAAGCAGCAAAGCAGAGGCACAAACTCAGGAGTGGTTTATCAATGACCAAATTCAGCCATCGACCACTAAGTTAAATTGCATTTATATATCTCAGTATTGTATCTGTATGTTGATGCAATATTTATTTTGTAGTTTTTTTTTACCTGAGAATTAAAAATAAACCAAAAGAAGCTTTAGTTTAAATCTTACTAGATGCCTGAAAATGAATGTTTTGTTTTGTGAAGTTATTATCAGTAGAGCACGAGTCAGTTTATGCAATACCATTATCTGTCAGATTTTATTGCATGTTGTATTATATAAGCTCCATATTAAAGCTTATAATTTCCATTTTAAGCCTAATCATACTTTTTGTATGGACTCAATAGTTCTCCTCATTAAATATTTCAGCCATAGTTCTGAAGCTCAAGTTCTTTTCCTTTCTACTTAGTTTCTTACAATGTTTCCTTTCTGTATATTCTTTTTTTTTTTTTTTTTTTTTTTAAACAGTCTTGCTCTGTCACCCAGGCTGGAGTGGTGCAGTGGTGCAATCTCCGCTCACTACAACGTCCGTGTAGTTGAACTCAACTGCACATTCAGGTGATTCTCCTGCCTAAGCCTTCCAAGTAGCTGAAATTACAGGCGCATGCCACCACGCCCAGCTAATTTTTTTTTTTTAATTTTTATTAGAAATGCGGTTTCACCGTGTTAGCCAGGATGGCTTTGATCTCCTGACCTCATGATCCACCCTCCTTGGCCTCCCAAAGTGCTGGTGTGACAGGCGTGAGCCACCGTGCCCATCCTCCTTTAGACTCTGAACTTCTATTATTCTTCTTCCATCTTCCCTTTCAGAATTATTTGTTTCATACTTCTTGCCTTCTCTACTTAATTGTAGGCTCCTTATGGGCAAGGAACATAAAACTCGTTATTTCATCCTCCGATTACCAACATATGGGAGGTTCTTAATTTTTTTTTCTTTTTTTTTTAAGACAGGGTCTCACTCTGTCACCCAAATTGGAGTGCAATGGCATGATCTTGGCTCACCACAACCTCTGCCTCTAGGGTTCAAGTGATCTTCCTGCCTTAGCCTCCTCAATACAGTAGCGGGGACGACAGGCTCACACTACCACAGCTGGCTAATTTTTTTTTTTCTTGTAGAGATGAAGTTTTCCCATGTTGCTCAGGCTGGTCTGAAACTCCTGATTTCAAGCCATCCGCCCACCTCGGCTTCCCAAAGTGCTGGAATTACAGGCATGAGCCATACACTTGGCCTTCTGGCTGCTTTTAAGACCTCTTTTTCTTTGGTGTTTGGCACTGGTTTCTTTTTAATAACCTGCTTGGGATTTGGTAAGCTTTCTGGATTTGAAGATTAAGGATGGATTTTTTTTGTTTTTGTTTTTTTACTTTTTTTCTCTCTCTTTCTCTCTCTCTCTCTTTTTTTCCCCCCCGGGACTCAGCTGATGCCAGGGGGTGTTGCTGCCAACTGCCCCAGGGCCCAGCCTGAGCCCTTTTGTTTTTGTTTTTGTTTTTGTTTTTTGGGACAGTCTTGCTCTGTTACCCAGGCTGGAGTGCAGTGGTGCCATCTCGGCTTACTGCAGCCTCCGCCTCTGGTTCAATTCTCATGAGTAGCTGGGATTACAGGTATTAAAAATACAAAAATTAGCCACCATGCCCAGCTAATTTTTGTATTTTTAGTAGAGATGGGGTTTCACCATATTGGCCAGGCTGGCCTTGAACTCCCGACCTCAGGTGATCCACCCACCTCAGCCTCCCAAAGTGCTGGGATTACAGGCATGAGCCACCATGCCTGACCTGAAGATTGATGCCTTTCAACAGACAACTCAGAAAATTCTATCCACTGTCTTCAAATATTCCCCTTCCTCTGCTATCTCCTTTTGAAACCAGTTAAACTTGTTATGCCTCACTCAGTCTTCCACATCACTTACCTTTGATCTTTTTTCTTTTTCTTTCTTTTTCCTTCTCTCTCTCTTATCTCCCTCCCTCCCTTCCTCCCTCACCTACTTCTTTCTTCCCTTTCTTTCTCTCTCTTTCTTCTTTCTCTCTTTCTCTTTCTCTTCTCTCTCTCCCTCCCTCCCTCACTTCTTTCTTGTTTCTCTTTCTTTCTTTCATTCTTTCTCTCTCTCTCTCTCTTTCTTTCTTTGAGTTTCACTCTAGGCTGGAGTGCTTTTTTCTTTTTCCCACCCTCCCTCCTCCCCTTCCCCTTCCCCTTCCCCTTCCCCTTCTTTCCTTCCTTCCTTCCTTCCTTTCCTTCCTTTCCTTCTTTCCTTCCTTCCTCAGAGTCTCACTCTAGGCTGTAGTGCAGTGGTGTGATCTCAACTCACCGCAATCTCCACCTCTAGGGATCAAGCAATTCTCCCACCTCAACCTCTCAAATAGCTGGGGACACAGGCATGCACCACCACACCCAGCTAATTTTGTATTTTTTTGTAGAGACAGAATTTCTCCATGTTGCCCAGGCAGGGTCTCAAACTCCTAAACTCAACCAATCCACCTGCCTTGACCTCCTAAAGTGCTGGGATTACAGGCATGAGCTACCACTGCACCCATCCCCATCTTTGCTATTTTCTATCCATGTTCCTTTGGGCTGCATTTTGGATCATTTATTTAGATTTATCTTTCAGTTCACTGATTTTATCTTCATCTTATGTCCAATATGCTAGTTAATTTCATTATAAAATTTTCTGTTTATAAAAGTTGTTTTCTTATTTTTCAAATATAGTTATCCATTTATCATATTATCAAGGTACTTTTAATTTTTTTATATGTACTGGAGATAAATATTCTTTTTTTTTTTTTTTTTTTTTTTGAGACGGAGTTTTGCTCTTGTTACCCAGGCTGGAGTGCAATGGCGTGACCTTGGCTCACCGCAACCTCCGCCTCCTGGGTTCAGGCAATTCTCCTGCCTCAGCCTCCCGAGTAGCCGGGACTACAGGCACGCGCCACCATGCCCAGATAATTTTTTGTATTTTTAGTAGAGACGGGGTTTCACCGTGTTGACCAGGATGGTCTCGATCTCTTGACCTCGTGATCCACCCGCCTCGGCCTCCCAAAGTGCTGGGATTACAGGCGTGAGCCACTGCACCCGGCCGGAGATAAATATTCTTATATTTTTGTGTCTTTTCCAGTATCTGTTTATGCTCTTGGTATCTTGTTCCCTTACGTGTTTTGTAATATTTTTATTGTAAGTTGACCGTTTTTCTTGGAAGTCATCTGTGGGATTTGTATTATTTCCAATGAGAACTCTAACCCATCCTTATTTTTTCTCTTACTACTTTTAAGATCTGCTCTTTATCACTGGTTTTGAGCAATTTGATTATGCTGTTTATTGGTTTAATTTTCTTCATGTTTCATGTGCTCTGAAGTTCATTAAACTTCTTTGTAGGTTTATAGTTTTTATTAAATTTCAAAAACTTTCAGCTGTTATTCCTTCAAATGTCTTCTGTCCACCTGATTTTCTGTCTGACCTTTTCAGATTACAGGGCATCAAAAGAGTCCTGCATTGTTATTGATACTGGCTGTCAGAGTCTCCAGTTCCACCTATTTATTGAAGTCCCACATCAAACTGATGCTGTTTATTAATTTAATTTCTTTTTCTTTTCTTTTCTTTCTTTTTTTTTTTTTTTTTTTTTTTTTTTTTGAGACAGAGTCTTCTGCTGTCACCCACGCTGCAGTGCAGTGGCACAATCTCAGTGGTTCACTGTAACCTCTGCCTCCAAGTTCAAGCGATTCTCCTGCCTCAGCCTCCCAAGTAGCTGGGATTAAAGGCACGGCCCATCATGCCCAGCTAATTTTTGTATTTTTAGTAGACATGGGGTTTCACCTTGTTGGCCAGGCAGGTCTTGAACTCCTGACCTCAAGCAATCCACCCACCTTGGCCTCCCAGAGTTCTGAGATTATAGGTGTGAGCCTGCACTGGCACTGATGCTCTGTTGATGATTTTTGTTTCTCTTTATTCTGTGTATTTCATCTTTAATAGTTTCTGTTATGTATTCAATTCACAGATGTTTTCTTTGTGGTATTTAATCTGCCATTAATCCTAATCAGTGTATTTTTCATTGTACACATTGTAGTTTTCATCTCTAGAAGTATATTTTCAATATGTACTTAAGTTTTTGAACAGACAGAATAGTTATAACAGTTTAAGTGTCCTTATCTTTTTTTTGGTTTTTTTTTTTTTTTGAGACAGAATTTCGCTCTTGTTACCCAGGCTGGAGTGCAATGGCGCGATCTCGGCTCACCGCAACCTCCGCCTCCTGGGTTCAGGCAATTCTCCTGCCTCAGCCTCCTGAGTAGCTGGGATTACAGACACGCGCCACCATGCCCAGCTAATTTTTTGTAGTTTTAGTAGAGACGGGGTTTCACCATGTTGACCAGGATGGTCTCGATCTCTTGACCTCGTGATCCACCCGCCTCGGCCTCCCAAAGTGCTGGGATTACAGGCTTGAGCCACCGCGCCCGGCCTGTGTCCTTATCTTTTATGTCAACCATGGGTATCAGTTTTGGGTTGATTTTGATTTCTTTTTTCTTTTCTTTTTTTTTTTTTTTTTTTTTTTGAGACAGAGTCTTGCTCTGTTGCGCAGGCTGGAGTGCAATGGCACAGGTCTTGGCTCAATGCAACCTCCACCTCTCGGGTTCAAGCGATTCTCCCACCTCAGCCTCCTGAGTAGCTGGGACTACAGGTGTGTGGTACCATACCTGGCTATTTTTTGTGTGTGTTTTTAGTAGAGATGGGGTTTTACTATCTTGGCCAGGCTGATCTTGAACTCCTGGCCTCGTGATTCACCCGCCTCGCCTCCCAAAGTGCTGGGATTACAGGCAAGAGCCACTGTGCCCGACCGATTTTGATTTCTTATTCTCCTTATGATGAGTCATGTTTTCCTGCTTCTGTGCATGGCTGGTCCCCCTCAAGTATTTAGCAGAATACCGAGTTTCATATGTGTGTAAGAAAATTACCTGAATCTGGGGAAAGATGTTAAGAAAAGATTAGGAGGAAAGATGCCTAGCATTCACATAGGGCTGCAAATAGTGCCTGTTCCCACCAGCCAGGCTGAAAAGATTTATAATTCATGGAGCATTGAAAAGATCTTGCCTCAGTAGTGAGGAATAACTAGCCCCAGACTGAACATTGCTCCAGATCCACCTAAAAAATCATAAAAGCAACATCTGAAAGGATCAGATTATTTCAAAGTAACTTTAACTGCATCCAAGAACAAAGCTCAAGATTTATAGGAATAAGAAATACCTAGAATCCAACAAGATAAAATTAACTATGTCTCTATTTTTGAACTGCATTGCCTTAAGTGAGGTTGAACACCTTTCATGTGTTTTTCAGTCACTCTTATGTCTTTTCGTTAGTATAAATGACCTATTTCTGTCTTTTACCCGTTTCTTTTTTGGGTTGTGATCTTCTTTGTTAGGTATCTGGCCAATACAGTTGAAGAAGATGAAGAAGAAACCAAGTATGAAATTTTTCCATGGGCTTTAGGGAAAAACTGGAGAAGATTGTTCCCTAATTTCTTAAAGTTAAGGGACCAGCTCTGGGATAGAATTGACTATAGGGCTATTGTAAGCAGACGATGCTGTGAGGAGGTAAGAATTTTAAAATGCTTTATATATGTAATCTTTGTTTTCTGTTTATCTAATTATCAATTTTTTTTGATGTGCTTCTAATGTTTTGGTATTCTGTTTTTTGTTTTGTTTTGTTTTTGTATATGTAGAGTAGACCATTGATCATTACCATGAATACAACTTGTGTATTACAATGTTGCTGTCTTATTATCACCATAATTAAAAACTGCTGGCTGGGCTCAGTGGCTAACGCCTGTAATTCCAGCACTTTGAGAAGCTGAGGCAGGTGGATCTCCTAAGGTCAGGCAGGAGTTCAAAATCAGCCTGGCCAACATGGTAAAACCTCATCTCTACTAAAAATACAAAAATTAGCCAAGCATGGTGGCAGGTGCATGTAATCCCAGCTACCTGGGAGGCTGAGGCAGGAGAATCACTTGAACCCAGGAGGCAGAGGTTGCAGTGAGCTGAGATGGTGCCACTGCACTCTAGACTGGGTGACAGAATGAGACTTCATCTCAAAAACAAACAAAAAATTGTCATTTCTTTTTTCAGAGCAGCCTATTTCTATAGTAAGTACTTTTAATGTACTTCTTATGTCTATATCATAAATATATCAAAAAAGGGTGATATGAACAGACCAAAATATCTTATTTAGGATTACAATAACACTGGAGTTGAATGATAATTTCTGTTCAATAAAGTTAGTGAAATTTCAGGTTCCCAAAATTGAAACACATATATTAAATGGTATACAATTTAAATATTCTTTAAAATCATAACTCTTTTCACATAGAATATATTGTTTTCTTGATGCCAAATCTTATTAGGACAAGTCCAGGAGCAGCGGCTCACGCCTGCCATCCCAGCACTTTGGGAGGCCAAGGCAGGTGAACCATGAGGTCAGGAGCTGGAGACCAGCCTGGCCAACATGGCGAAACCCTTGTCTCAAAAAAAAAAAAAAAAAAGAAATCTTATTAGGACAAATCAGCAGGACACTAAAAATTTAACAGTTATTTTATCAAATGTTCTGGTTTTCAATAAGGTCAGTATTTCAAACTACAGAAAAATTCTAGAGTAGAAAATTAAATGGAAAGCAGTGGCCACTGTAAGCTCTAGTATTAGTTCAGAAAAGTTTGATAAATGTGGGCTACTTGATGCACTTTGCAAATCTTAAGTTTTGATAGAATTAACTTATTCATTTATATATTGATTTAATGAGTACTTAGTAAATATCTACTAGAAACTATATTATTTCTTTTAATTTAAAAAGGGCAGCTGGGCATAGTAGCTCACACAGGTAATCCCAGCACTTTTGGAGGCTAAGGTGTCTGGATCGCTTGAGTCCAGGAGCTCAAGACCAGCCTGGGTAACATGGTGAAACCCTGTCTCTACAAAAAATACAAAAAAATTAGGTAGGGGTGGTGGTGCACATCTGTAGTTCCAGCTACTTGGGAGGCTGTAGTGGGAGAATCACCTGAGTCCAGGAAGTTCAGGCTGCAGTGAGCTGTGATCATGCCACTGCACTCCAGCCTCAGCAATGGAGGAAGACCCTGTCCCAAAAAAAATAAAAATAAAAAAAGGCTTGAAGCAAAAATAGAAATATTACATCTATTAATTCTGGGCAGTAGGAATATAGATGTTTGTTATATTATTCCTAATGCTTTTTCATAATTTTAAAATTTATCAACATTTTTTTCACACCGCCACCACCCAAATTTTTTTTTTTTTTTTTTTGAGACGGAGTTTCGCTCTTGTTACCCAGGCTGGAGTGCAATGGCACGATCTCGGCTCACCGCAACCTCCGCCTCCTGGGCTCAGGCAATTCTCCTGCCTCAGCCTCCTGAGTAGCTGGGATTACAGGCACATGCCACCATGCCCAGCTAATTTTTTGTATTTTTTTTAGTAGAGACGGGGTTTCACCATGTGACCAGGATGGTCTCGATCTCTTGACCTCGTGATCCACCCGCCTCAGCCTCCCAAAGTGCTGGGATTACAGGCTTGAGCCACGGCGCCCGGCACCACCCAAATTTATATCAACATTTTTAAAAAGATTAATGGAACTTATTTCCTCTTCAAAAAGGTCACCTTATTTAAATGAATTTAGTTCCTTTATCCTTATCACAATACTTTGTTTCCTTCTATATCACTGAACAAAATTTGTGATTATTTATTTGCCTCTCTATTGTCTAAACAATAAACTGCAAATGTAATGAAGTGAAACATCTAGTACATTTCTAATATCTCCCATCTCTGTCTTCACACTTAAATTACAACAATCATGCATTATTCTCTTTTACTGAGAAAACAGAAGCAGTAGAACAGACTGTCAGTATGCTCACATTTTATTGTTTATCCTACCTACATGCGTACCCATATATTCTGCCTTCCTTGTGTTACTGTGAAAGAATGATCTTTGTTCCTGTCCAAGTCTATTTGTGCACTAGATCTCATCTTTTCTTACCTTCTCAAGGACATCACATTCCAGTAATTGTCCCCTTTCCAGCATTTCACTTTTTAAATTTTATTGGGTCACTGCCATCAGAATACAGAATTACACTAAGATGTCCATCAATAAAAACAACAAAAACTTTATCCCCCAGCTACCACTACATTTCTCTTCTTTGCTTCCCTCGTAACTAAACTCTTGGAAGAATTGCTTGTATTCTCTCTCTGCTTTGAACCTGTTATATAAAGTCTTTTTCCCATCATTCTGTAGAAACTCGTTAGGGCACCAAATATCTCTATATGGCCAAATCCAAAGGTTAATTATTAGTCCTCAATCTACTCAACTTAGCAGGATTTGACATTATCCCTCATTTCTTCCTGAAACGCTGTCTCCACTTGGGTTTGAGGATACCAGGGTTTTTTAAAGTCACTTTTGCCAGTTCCTTTTCACCTCACCAACTTCATTAGAGTGCCCTTAGGCTCAGACTTAGTATCTCTTCTCCTTTCGATTGGTATTAGCTTATTAGGTGACTTCATTCACTCTCAAGGCTTTAACACTAACAACTGATACTTTCTCCCAATTCCAGATCTGCATACTAAATGGCCTGATATTTTTTGTCTAATTGATATCTCAAACTTAACATGCCTAAAATTAAACTCCTGACTCCTTGACATAGACCTCCACATCTGTTCCTTCTGCTGTCTTCCACATATTCATAAATAGCAACTCTATCCTTTTAGTTGCTCAGGCCAAAAACGATACTATTTCCATTGACTTCTTTTTATTATATTCGTACCTTGAAAAATTATCCAGCATTCTACCATTTCTTACCACCTTCACCACTAGATTACTGTACTTTTGTCACTTCTTGCCTCGATTATTGGCATAAATTTCCAGTCTCTCCTACCTCCCACCTTTTTTTTTTTTTTTTTTAATGCAGGGTCTGGCTAGGCACAATGGCTCATGCCAGTAATCCCAGCACTTTGGGAGGCCGAAGTAGGTGGATCATGAGGTCAGGAGTTCGAGTCTAGCCTAACCAACATGGTGAAACCCCATCTCTACTAAAAATATAAAAATTAGCTAGATGTGGTGGTGTGTACCTGTAATCCCAGCTACTCAGGAGGCTGAGACAGGAGAATTGCTTGAACTCAGGAGGCAGAGGTTGCAGTGAGTTGAGTGCACTCCAGCCTGAGCAACAGAGCAAGACTCAAAAAAAAAAAAAAAAAAAAAAAAGACAGGGTCTTACTTTGTTACCCAGGCTGGAGTGCAGTGGTGTGCTCATGGCACACTGCAGCCTCAACCTGCTAGGCTCAAGCGATCCTCCTGTCATTAGCTTAGCCTCCCAAGTAACTGAGACTACAGGCATGTGTCACCATGCCTGGCTAATTTAATTTTGTAGAGATGGGGTCTCACTATGTTGCCCAGGCTGGTCTTGAACTCCTGTGCTCAAGCAATCCTTCCAACTTGGCCTCCCAAAGTGCTGGGATTGCAGGTGTGAGCCACCATATGCAGCTATAATCTATTTTTCATACAGCACCCAGAGTAATTTTTTTTTTTTAGGCAAGTCAAATCATGGCTTCTCTACTCAAAAGCCTCCAGTGGCTTCCAGCCTTACATAGGGTAAAAGACAAAGTCCTAGTCATGGTCCTACATGGCCTACCAGCCCTCCTCCCTCATTTCTTTGATCTCATCTCATATTTTTGCTCTTCCACTCAAGCTACACTGGCCTCCTTACCTCAAAGATACCAGTTACACTCCTATCTCATGGTCTTTGCACTTACTATTCCTATAACCTGGAATGTTGTTCCCCAGATATCAGTATGCTTCACTTCCTAATTACATTCAGCATTCTGCTTAAATGTCACCTCAGAGAGACCTTTCCTTGTCACCTGATATAGAGTAGTATCTTTCTCCATGGAATAGAAATGTCCAGAAATAAACCCTCAGTTATGTTCAATAGAATTTTGACAAGGGTACCAAGAAAATTCAATGGGAAAAGGGTAGTCTTTTCAGCAAATGGTGCTGGGAAAATTGGATTATCTACATGCAAAAGAATGAAGCTGAACCTCTAGTTTATACCATATATATAAAAATTAACTCAAAATGGATCAAAGACCTAAATGTAAAACTTAAAACCATAAAACTCTTAGAAGAGGCCAGGCACAGTAGCTCATGCCTGTAATCCCAGCACTTTAGGAGGCCAAGGCAGGCAGATCGCAAGGTCAAGAGATCAAGACCATCCTGGCCAACATGGTGAAACCCTGTATCTACCAAAAATACAAAAATTAGCTGGGTATGGTGATACGTGCCTGTAGTCCCAGTTACTCGGGAGGCTGAGGCAGGTTCAATTGCTTGAACCCAGGAGGCGGAGGTTGCAGTGAGCCGAGATCCCGCCACTGCACTCCAGCCTGGCGCCTGGTGACAGACAAGACTGTCTCAAAAAAAAAAAAAAAAAAAAACTCTTAGAAGAAAACATAGGAGTAAGTCTTTGTGACCTTGAATTAGGTTTCTTAGATATGATACCAAAAGTAACAAGTAACAAAAGAAAATATAAAGTGGACATCATCAAAATTAAAACCTTTTGTCCTTCAAAGGATACCAAGTGAAGAGATGACCCACAAAATGAAGAAAAAATTTTTGCAAGTCATCTATTTGATAAGTCTTGTATCTAGAAATATAAAGAGCTTTACCACTTAATAATAAAAAGGCAATCAATAAATGGGCAAAGAATCTGAATAGACATTTGTCCAAAGAAGGTATACTAATTGCTAACACACACACACACACACACACACACACACACACACACACACACACACACACAAAGATGTTCAACATCATTAACCGTTTCAGGGATTACAAATCAAAAGCTTGATGAGATATTACTTCACACCCACTATGATGGCTATAAACAAAATAAAAGTATTGGAGAGGATGTGGAACCGTCATACACATCTCATGGAAATGTAAAATGGTGAAGTTTCTTTGCATAACAGTCTAGAGTTCCTCATAAGGCTAAATATAGTTACTCTATCACCTAGCAAGTCTACTCCTAGATATATGACAAAAGAAAAAAACAAAACTATGTCCACACAAAAACTTTAACATGAATGTTCATAGCATTATTCATAATAGACAAAGTAGAAACAATCTAAATGTCCATCAACTGATAGAATGGATAAACAAAATAAGGTATATCCCTACAATGAAATATTACTTGACAATTAAAAGGAATGAAGTACCTGGTACAAGCTACAACACAGATAAACTTGACAACATTATGTTACATAAAGTTTGTCACAAAGGATGACATATTGTATGATTCTATGTATATGAAATGTCCAGAATAGACAAATTCAGAGACAGAAATAGATTAGTAGTAATTATGGGTTGAGGGAAGGGAGAAAGTGGAGTGTAATTGCTTTATTTATACAGTGATGAAAATGTTTCAAAATTAACCGTGGTAATGGTTGCTCAACTCTGAATATACTGAATATCATTGAATTGTACATTTCAGTTGGATGAATTGTAAGGTATTTTAATTAAATTTCAAAGCTGTTAAAATTTAAAGTGGCTCCTCCCACTATTACTCTGTATTCCCTTTCTCACTTCCAATTTTCCTCAAAGCACTCAACCATCATATAACAGACTCCTTTTTATTTATTTATCTGGCTAATAAATTTCCTCCCACTAAAATACAGATTCCAAGAGAGCAGGGTCTTTGTTTTGCTTTTTTTTTTTTTTTTTTTCCCTGAAACAGGGTCTCATTCTGTTACCCAGGCTGCAATGTGTAATCATAGCTCACTGCAACCTTGAACTCCTGGGCTCAAACAGTCCTCTCACCTTGGCCTCGCAAAGTTCTGGAATTATAGACGTGATGAGCCACAGTGCCTGACCCTTTTTTTTTTTTTTTTTTTTGAGATGGAGTTTCATTCTGTCACTTAGGCTGGAGTGCAGTGGCGCCATCTCAGCTTACTGCCACGTCCACCTCCCAGGTTCAAGTGATTCGCCTGCCTCACCCTCCTGATTATCTGGGATTATAGCTGGGATTACAGTCATGTGCCACCACGCCTGGCTATTTTGTAGAGACAGAGTTTTCACCATGGTGGTCGGGCTGGTCTCAAACTCCTGATTTCAAGTGATCTGCCTGCCTCACCCTCCCAAAGTACTGGGATAGTACTGGGATTACAGGCATGAGCCACTGCCCCCAGCCTTATTTTGTTCTTATTCTATCTCCAGTGCCTCGAACAGTACAGTACCTGGCACGTAGTAGGTAGTCAATGAATGGAGCTTCCAATTCTTTTTCATACCTTCTTATCCATGAAATAGGGAAACAATAAACTATAAAATAATTCTTCACTGAGCTCACTTTGCACTGCCCCTTACTCCAGTGGCAGATAGAGATGCTGTTCTTTTGGCTGTTCCAACCACCTACATTTGAATCATGTTGGCATACAGAAAAGGTATTTGCCTAGTAGATTTCATACTGTTAAGTGTTCACTGGACAACTATTTATAAATAACACACCAAGTTCAGTGCCCTGGGAGTGTATTGTAAAGAAGTATTATATCACCCCATTCCCGTTCCTGAAGTAGTAAGACAGACTTCTGAAAATTTAAGCATTTAAATTTGTTACTGAAAGCCTGGCATACTGCCAAACAAAATATTTCTTTAGTCCCATATCCTAAAATAAGTTAGGATAGTAGCTACAAACTAGCTTACACTAATAATACTTTACATTTGCATAGTGCTATATAAATTATTAATATTTTCCTAGAAATTATCACACAAATAGCTGTGAGGGTGGTGGAATTCTCATTTTACAGTTGATGAAACCGAGGACCAAGGAGGTTGGGATTTACTCAAAATCATAGAAATGGCAGAGCCAGAACATCTAATGACTTCCTAGTGTTCTTTTTTCTGTGACATCTAGCCTCTCTTATTGATTAGTTTAGAAAAATACGTTTATATCTTGTCTTGGGAATCAAAAAATAGCCTCAGTATTCTCTTCATTTCACAGATGCAAAAACTGTGGCTTAGTAAGACTGATTTGTCCATGGCCATGAAGTTAATAAGTAGCAGACCCAACATACTTAAACTAAGTACTCTTTGCATTATATGGTACTAACATAAGAAAGAACATGTGCTGTCTTTTCAAATAATGAGTTTTGTAATTTGTCTCTTTTCTTTTTTAATCTTGGCTGCAAAGAAGCTAAGAGCCACGTACTATCCTTAACCACATCGACTCTGTTACATTTTAATACTGGTATGTCTGCTTTCCCCTTTTAGTTGAAATTTCCCTTTTGGGTCCCAGTTCAGTGACATTTTTTCCACCCTTTTTTTGTCAGCTGCCTCATTCTTTTTTTGAAAGAGATGGGGTGTGATTAAATTGGAAAATATATGTAGGGCTTCTCCAAAAAAAAGTGGACTATTTCTCTGTTTATTCTGATTTTATCTTCCTACCTGATGTTCTTATCATCAGCTCCTTTGAGGTGGGATTTATTTACATTGGTGATGGCTTGATTTCTAGACTGGTTCACACATTAGGGAGGATGTCTATCTAATGAGAGGGTTAGACTAAAAGCCCCTTTCATACATCACGGAGGGTAGCAATTTAATCAAGAAGTTTTTCTCTATTCCAATTAATACTCTGGCCAAGATGCCATAATATCATCATAGCTGAGTTCTTCACTATCTGTTACTTGATTCCAGACGAGGAATTTAGAAAGCAATGATATAATAGTGTGTTTGGATAGAATAATCCAATGTATTATTGGATTATTCATCCAGTATGCAGAAGAGACCCAGTATAGGGAATGTACTGGAAATTACTAAACTTGCTATAGCTAGAAACAAGGGTGTGAAGAAAATTGATAGCAGTGCTGAAGAAAATGCAAGAGATGTTAGAAATGTTACAAAATTATAATTATCATTACCTGGTGACTAATTGGATATAGGGTACATGGGAGAGGGAACTGTCAGTTTCAAATCTGTATAACAGGAAGAGTAATCGATTACATAATGGAAATAGGGAAGGCTACAGAAGCAAACTAGATTCCCTGGGGAGATAAGGAATTTGGTATATAGACATGAATTTAAGGCAATAACTGGATATAACTAAATGAATGGTCAACAGGCATGATAAAAGTCATTATGTATAAATGATGCTTAAAGCTTACAGTATATAAGAGATTCAAGGTTAAAGGAATATTAATACTTTTTAAGAACTTGCCAGGAACTGTTCTAAGTACTGCCCATGTATTAACTCTTAAAATTCTTAGATCTAGCTAAGTAATCCCAGACAAGAAACTAAGGAACAGAGAGGTTAAATGACTTCTCCAGGGACACACAATAAGTAAAGCAGCACTCCAGATTCAAACCTAGGCAATCCGACTCCAGAATCAGTGCTTTTTAAAAAATCTTTTCATGCCTATCCCTATCTCCTCCCCTTTCCTCACCCTGCCAGGGAGAGGAAAAGCTAACTGGGTTGGTTTTGACAGAGTCAGTGCTTTTAACACCTATATTATACTACCTCTTGAGATCCCAGAGGTAGAGTATATACACAGAAAAACAGAGGGCCAAGTATCAAATTTTAGGAACACTTACCCAAGGCACCCCCCATCACTAAAAATGATGAAAGAGGGCTGGGTGTTGTGACTCATGCCCGTAATCTCAGCACTTTGGGAGGCCGAGGCGGGCAGATCATGAGGTCAGGAATTCAAGACCAGCCTGGCCAACATAATGAAACCTGGTCTTTTAAAAAATAATAATAAATTAATTAAAATGATGAAAGAATAAGATAATGTAAAAAGGGGGATATTTCTAGTAGATCAACTGCTACTAGTGTTTCAGAGAAGTCCCTTTCATAGAATCACAGCATTGGGGGATTGTAAGTGATCTGTTTTCTCATATAAAAGACACCCGATGGCCTAGAAAGTTGTGTAATTTGCCCAAGAAGTAATGAATTTTTTTTTTTTTTTGAGACTGAGTTTTGCTGTTGTCACCCAGGCTGGAGTGTAATACATGATGTCAGCTCACTGCAACCTCTGCCTACCAGGTTCAAATGATTCTCTTGCCTCAGCCTCCCAAGTAGCTGGGATTACAGACAGTGCACCACTATGCCCAGCTAATTTTGTATTTTTAGTACAGATGGGGTTTTACCATGTTGGCCAGGCTGGTCTCAAAACTCCTGACTCAAGTGATCCGCCTGCCTCAGCCTCCCAAAGTGCTGAGATTACAGGCGTGAGCCACTGTGCCCGCCAGAATAACAGAATTAAGATGAAAATCTAGCTCTCTTGACCCTGGTACAGTTTTATTTTTAATTCACTTATCACAGTAAATTCTAATTATATGGTTATATGTATATAAAATATATGTAGACATGTTAAAAAGTAAATAAGCGTGGTTGTGTATTTTTCTAGCTGGGTTAGTTTGTGGAGAGACTGATGCACTTGTTGCAAAAATAACAGTTTTTAGCCGGGTGCGGTGGCTCACACCTGTAATCCCACCACTTTGGGAGGCTGAGGTGGGTGGATCACTTGAGGTCAGCAGGAGTTGGAGACCAGCCTGGTCAACATGGCAAAACTCCATCTCTACTAAAAATACAAAAATTAGCTGGGTGTGATGGCAATTACACGAGTGGGTCATTGCACCCAGACTCTCTAAACATGAAAATCACTGGTCTAGGCAATTAATAAGGCTCTGCCTAGCTCTCAAATATTACAGTTCTCATTTACTTTGGGTCATTGATTACTGTAACTAAAGATTTTTGCTTAGAATCGTTAGCAATGAGGTTGGCACATACATACAGTTCCCTGGCTTGACTTCTTAAATGGCTGTCATTTGCCAGATGCTTACTAAGTGATGATTTTACAAATCATCTAGTCCTCAGAATAATCCTGTGACGTAGATGGTATGTCTATTTTAGAGATGAAGAAATTGAGCCCCAGGAAGGTTAAATAACTTGTCCAGTTTCATACAGCTAGCATGTGGCAGTGCCAGGGTAAGAAACTAAGTGTACCCTGACTCTAAAGCCCATGTTTTATTTAACAAACTTTATAGAACAATGACTGGCAGATAGTAAGGCTTTATAAATAATGCGTCATCTGATCCTCCCTAACAACCCTTTAACATAGACACTTATTATCTCCATACTACAGATGACAAAGCTGAGGAACAGAAAGATTAAATAACTTACCTATGTTCTTATTTACCATCTCTCTCTTTTTTTTTTTTTTTTTTTTTTTGAGACGGAGTCTTGCTCTGTCACCAGGCTGGAGTGCAGTGGCGCAATCTTGGCTCACTGCAACCTCCGCCTCTTGGGTTCAAGCAATTCTTCTGCCTCAGCCTCCTGAGTGGCGGGGACCACAGGTGCATGCCACCACACCCGGCTAACTTTTTTGTATTTTTAGTAGAGACAGGGTTTCACTGTGTTGGCCAGGATGGTCTCGATCTCTTGACCTCGTGATCCACCCACCTTGGCCTCCCAAAGTGCTGGGATTACAGGCATGAGCCACTGCGCCCAGCCTTACCATATCTCTTCCCATAATTGCAAACATTTTAAGATTAGCATAACACACATAGCTGGGAACCTCATCTAATTTTTTTTAACCCAGTACATTCCAAAGTTAAGAATTACATATTGTTTAAGAGTAATTGTATTATGGAAAGAAAAAAAAAAAAAAAAAAAAAAAAAAAAAAAAAAAAAAGAAATAAAAAAGAAAAAAAAAAGAAACAGAAAAACAAAAAACAAAAAAAACCAAAGAGTAACTGTATTGTGTTTCCCAAACTTAGAATATTCAGAATTTAAAAATAAATACCCTGACAACCTGGAAGGTTGCTTCAGTCCTATTTCATGTTTAAAATAATTTACTTTGTCAATTATTGTGTTAAAGATCCAAGCAATGAGTCACTTTTTAGTAATATTGCCTTATCTGAAAATGTTCTGTTTTTAAATCAGCAATTTGGATTTGTATAGTCGCTTTAGAGACATTTTTTGAGTTATAATTTTTGAACTCAATTTTAGTAAATTTTGAAATCCTACTAAAATTCTAAAAGTAAGCTTTCCATTATAGGTTATGGCCATTGCACCAACACATTATATCTGGCAAAGAGAACGTTCTGTTCATCACAGTGGAGCTGTCAGAAACTACAACAGAGATGAAGTTCAGCTGCCCCGGGGACCTAGTGCCACACCAGTAGATTGTTCACTCTGTGGTAAAAAAAGAAGAGATGTTAGACTGGGATTGTCTGCATCATCATCTTTATCCAGTCATACAGCAGAGGTGATGGAAAAACATTCTCGGGAATCATACAACTCACTGTCAATGGACGTAACAGGTGATCCTTCTCAAGTTTATACCTATTCTCAAGGTATGATTTCGTAATATGCCAGAATTAGATATATGCATGTTGTTTACTGAGCTCTAGTCAGTCCTTGCTGTCATGGATACATAAATAATTTATATACTACAACAATATAAGTTAAATTAATCTTGAAACTTTCTCCCCTTTCAGTTACTTTTTGTTTTGTGTCCCTATCTGTTTTGTGGTGAACCACCTAAACAGATTTTTAATGTGACCTATGTTAAGTTGAAACCTAATGCACCATTAGCTTCAAGTATTTTAAGAGCCTGAATCATTTTGTTGAAATGTTTATTTTATTCAAAAGCGTTTCAAGAAGAAAATAAATTTACTTGTAACCTCACCTTCCAACTATTGGTTTCCTTTTGTATACTTTTCTAACAAAATTAGAACCATACTATATCTAGGCCTGCTTATTTCTTTTTCTTTTTTTTTTTTTCTATTTTTTGAGAGTCTTGCTTTGTTGCTCAGTCTGGAGTGCAGTGGTGCCATCTTAGCTCACTACAACCTTCACGTCCTGGGTTCAAGCGATTCTCTTGCCTCAGCCTCCAAGTAGCTGGGACTACAGGTGCGCACCACCACGCCCAGATAATTTTTGTATTTTTAGTACAGATGGGGTTTCACCATATTGGCCAGGCTGGTCTCGAACTCCTGACCTTATGATCCTCCCACATCGACCTCCCAAAGTGCTGGGATTACAGGCATGAACCACTGTGCCCAGCCTAGGCCTGCTTTTTTCATTTATCAGAAAGGATTTTCCCATGTCATTACTGAGTCCTCCAAAACCATTTTTTTTTTAAACAGAGTCTCACTTTGTTGCCAAGGCTGGGGTGCAGTGGCATGATCTTGGCTCACTGCAGCGTCTGCCTCCTGGGTTCAGGTGATTCTCGTGCCTCAGCCTCCTAAGTAGCTGGGATTACAGACATGTACCACCATGCTCAGCTAGTTTTTGTGTTTTTGGTAGAGAGGGTTTTCACCATGTTGGTCAGGCTGGTCTTGAACTCCTGGCCCCAAGTGATCTGCCTGCTGGGATTACAGGTATGAGCCATTGCACCCATTCCAAAACCTGATTTTTAATCCTGACATTGTATAAGTACCATAATTTCTTCATATATTTCATTTTTGTTGGAATTTAAGTGGCTTTCAACAATAGTGTATTAGAAAAGAATTGTATTAGCTGGAAAAAATTCAACTGCACCGTAATTTCATTCAAATTATTTTTATATATAGTATTCTCTGACATTTCTTTTCTAGAAATGTCTAGAAACAGTACTAGAATAATATTCTACCAGTGATCCTTTTTACTTATAAAGCCTTCCAGATTTTCACCCATCTCAAGACAGGGTAGACAGAATTTTTTATGGTCCTTTCTAATTCTATCATGAGAAATTAACACATCTGCATTATTTCAGAATTTTACCTATTTGTTTTTGCCACAAAGAGATTAATAGTGGCTACTTAAGCTTTACTAAGGGAGAAACTAGACTCTCAGATTCCTGAAGGTACGGGTCATGCCTCAGTCATTGTGCCATTTCTTGGCCATAGTAATCACTCAAAAATTTTGCATGACAGTATAGTCTCTTCCCTTTCAACACCTTCAGGCATGTTTTTTATTATGTTGAGGCAAAGGATCAGTTGAGGTCAGGAGTTTGAGACCAGCCTGGACAACATAGCAAGGCCTCATCTCTTTAAAAAATTGTCTTTTAGCATCCCTCCTCTGCCAGCTTCCTTTAGTCTTTGATCCTTATAATAGGCAAGCTTTACTGAATGTTTACAATGTCCAAGGCAATATATAATACATTATATATTCATAATATCATTTAATATTCACAGCCAACTGTAGGGTAAATACTGTATCTCCACTTAGCAGATAAGGAAACTGAAGCTTAGAGAAGTTAAATAATTTGCCCAAGGAGCTGGAGTGACATATGAACCCATGTCTCTGACTCTAAGCTAGAGCCTGAATTCCTAAATATTATGTTTTACTGCCCTTTTGATGAAATCCTGCCATTGGCAGTGAAAATAAGCTGCCACAGAAGCCTTCTAGCAGACTACTAAGGAAGTAGCAAAAGCATTAAGAACCAAGTCCCTTATGAAAGGCTACATGAAGTGAGCTGGGAGAGAATTCCAGCAATTTGAACAGATATTTACAGAAAGCAAAACAGAAGCAGTTATATATATATATTTTATTAAGACCACTCTCTGTAGAGATCAACAGTATTACCACTCCGTAGTACAGACCTTGACATCTCAACAGGAAATGTGAGTGCATCCAGAGAAGAAGGGGCTCTGCCAGTCAGTACACTTTGGAGAAAAAATAAAGGTCCTTGAGGGATTATGGATGAAAGGTAGGGTATTAACTTAGGGAGTTGTAGAAGGAACTGTGTGCTTTCATCCTGTCACTGGATGAAAGCCATGATTTAGGATTTATAGGTCCTATACAGGAAGGAACAAATATTTACCCATAGCCATTTTTTTCTGAGTATTAACCCATGGTTAACTGTAAAATTCTTTGTTTCAGGATGTCAGAAGGTAAGCAGTAAAAAGGAAAATTATTGATTGTATACATATTGGACCATTAAAAATATACATTCATTTTCCTCCAATAGTTTTTTTTTTCCCCATTTATTTGTTTTATTGCATTTTAGGTTTTGGGGTACATGTGAAGAACATGCAAAATTGTTGCATAGGTACACACGTGGCAGTGTGATTTGCTGCCTTCCTCCCCATCACCTACATCTGGCATTTCTCCCCTTGCTATCTCTCCCCATCTTCCCACCCCCCACCGTCCCTCCCCTTTTTCCCCCCAACTGACCCCAGTGTGTAGTGCTCCCCTCCCTGTGTCCATGTGTTCTCGTTGTTCAACACCCGCCTATGAGTGAGAACATGCGGTGTTTGATCTTCTGCTCTTCTGTCAGTTTGCTGAGAATGATGGTTTCCAGGTTCATCCATGTCCCTACAAAGGACCCAAACTCATCGTTTTTGATGGCGGCATAATATTCCATGGTGTATATGTGCCACATTTTCCCTATCCAGTCTATCGTCAATGGGCATTTGGGTTGGTTCCAGGTCTTTGCTATTGTAAACAGTGCTGCCATGAACATTCGTGTGCACGTGTCCTTATAGTAGAACGATTTGTAATCCTTTGGATATATACCCAGTAATGGGATTGCTGGGTCAAATGGAATTTCTATTTCTAGGTCCTTGAGGAATCGCCACACTGTCTTCCACAATGGTTGAACTAATTTACACTCCCACCTACAGTGTAAAAGTGTTCCTATTTCTCCACATCCTCTCCAGCATCTGTTGTCTCCAGATTTTTTAATGATCGCCATTCTAACTGGCGTGAGATGCTATCTCAATGTAGTTTTGATTTGCATTTCTCTGATGACCAGTGATGATGAGCATTTTTTCATATGTTTGTTGGCCTCATGTATGTCTTCTTTTGTAAAGTGTCTGTTCATATCCTTTGCCCACTTTTGAATGGGCTTGTTAGTTTTTTTCTTGTAAATCTGTTTTAGTTCTTTGTAAATTTTGGATATCAGCCCTTTGTCAGATGGGTAAACTGCAAAAATTTTTTCCCAATCTGTTGGTTGCCGATTCACTCTAATGATTGTTTCTTTTGCTGTGCAGAAGCTGTGGAGTTTGATTAGGTCCCATTTGTCTATTTTGGCTTTTGTTGTCAATGCTTTTGGTGTTTTGGTCATGAAGTCCTTGCCTACACCTACGTACTGAATGGTTTTGCCTAGATTTTCTTCTAGGGTTTTTATGGTGTTAGGTCTTATGTTTAAGTCTTTAATCCATCTAGAGTTAATTTTAGTGTAAGGTGTCAGGAAGGGGTCCACTTTCTGCTTTCTGCACATGGCTAGCCAGCTTTCCCAACACCATTTATTGAATAGGGAATCCTTTCCCCATTGCTTGTTTTTGTCTGGTTTGTCAAAGATCAGGTGGTTGTAGATATGTTGTGTTGCCTCTGAGACCTCTGTTCTGTTCCATGGGTCTATATCTCTGTTTTGGTACCAGTACCATGCTGTTTTGATTACTGTAGGCTTGTAGTATAGTTTGAAGTCTGGTAGTGTGATGCCCCCCGCTTTGTTCTTTTTGCTTAGAATTGACTTGGCTATGCGGGCTCTCTTTTGGTTCCATATGAATTTTAAGGTGGTTTTTTCCAGTTCTGCGAAGAAGGTCATTGGTAGCTTGATGGGGATAACATTGAATCTGTAAATTACTTTGGGCAGTATGGCCATTTTCACGATATTGATTCTTCCTAACCATGAACATGGAATGTTTCTCCATCTGTTTGTGTCCTTTCTTATTTCGCTGAGCAGTGGCTTGTAGTTCTCCTTGAAGAGATCCTTTACATTCCTTGTTAGTTGTATTCCTAGGTATTTTATTCTCTTCGTGGCAATTGTGAATGGAAGTTTGTTCTTGATTTGGCTCTCTTTAAGTCTGTTATTGGTGTATAGGAATGCATGTGATTTTTGCACATTGATTTTGTATCCTGAGACTTTGCTGAACTTGCTTATCAGTTTCAGGAGGTTTGGGGCTGAGACGATGGGGTCTTCTAGATATACAATCATGTCGTCTGCAAATAGAGACAATTTGACTTCCTCCTTTCCTATTTGAATGCCCTTTATTTCTTTTTCTTGCCTGATTGCTTTGGCTAGAACTTCTAATACTATATTGAATAGCAGTGGTGAGAGCGGGCATCCTTGTCTGGTGCCACATTTCAAGGGGAATGCTTCCAGTTTTTGCCCATTCAGTATGATATTGGCTGTTGGTTTGTCATAAATAGCTTTTATTATTTTGAGATACGTTCCATCGATACCTAGCTTATTGAGTGTTTTTAGCATAAAGGGCTGTTGAATTTTGTCAAAGGCCTTCTCTGCATCAATTGAGATAATCATGTGGTTTTTGTCTTTGGTTCTGTTTATGTGGTGAATTACGTTTATAGACTTGCGTATGTTGAACCAGCCTTGCGTCCCCGGGATGAAGCCTACTTGATCATCGTGGATAAGCTTTTTGATGTGCTGTTGCAATCGGCTTGTCAGTATTTTATTGAAGATTTTTGCATCTATGTTCATCATGGATATTGGCCTGAAGTTTTCTTTTCTTGTTGAGTCTCTGCCGGGTTTTGGAATCAGGATGATGTTGGTGTCATAGAATGATTTGGGAAGAATTCCCTCTTTTTGTATTGTTTGGAATAGTTTCAGAAGAAATGGTACCAGCTCCTCTTTGTATGTCTGGTAAAATTCAGCTGTGAACTCATCTGGACCTGGGCTTTTTTTGGGTGGTAAGCTCTTAATTGCTGCCTCAACCTCAGACCTTGTTATGGGTCTGTTCAGGGTTTCGGCTTCTTCCTGGTTTAGGCTTGGCAGGAGGCAAGTGTCCAGGAATTTATCCATTTCTTCCAGGTTTATTAGTTTGTGTGCATAGAGTTGTTTGTAATAATCTCTGATGATGGTTTGAATTTCTGTGGAATCTGTGGTGATATCCCCTTGATCGTTTTTTATTGCATCAATTTGGTTATTCTCTCTTTTCTTTTTTATTAATCTGGCTAGTGGTCTGTCTATTTTGTTGATCTTTTCAAAAAACCAGCTCCTGGATTTATTGATTTTTTGAAGGGTTTTTTGTGTCTCTATCTCCTTCAGTTCTGCTCTGATCTTAGCTATTTCTTGTCTTCTGCTAGACTTTGAGTTTTTTTGATCTTGCTCCTGTAGCTCTTTCAGTTTTGACGATAGGGTGTCAATTTTTGATCTCTCCTTGCTTCTCATGTGGGCACTTATTGCTGTATATTTTCCTCTAGAGACTGCTTTAAATGTGTCCCAGAGATTCTGGTATGTTGTGTCTTCATTCTCGTTGGTTTCAAAGAACATCTTTATTTCTGCCTTCATTTCATTTTTTATCCAGTCAACATTCAAGAGCAAGTTGTTCAGTTTCCATGAAGCTGTGCGGTTCTGAGTTAGTTTTTGAATTTTGAGTTCTAACTTGATTGCACTGTGGTCTGAGAGACTGTTTGTTACGATTTCCGTTCTTTTGCATTTGCTGAGGAGTGATTTACTCCCAATTATGTGGTCAATTTTAGAGTAGGTATGATGTGGTGCTGAGAAGAATGTATATTCTGTGGATTTGGGGTGGAGATTTCTGTAAATGTCTATTAGGTTTGCTTGGTCCAGGTCTGAGTTCAAGTCCTGGATATCCTTGTTAATTTTCTGTCTGGTTGATTTGTCTAATGTTGACAATGAGGTGTTAAAGTCTCCCGCTATTATTGTGTGGGAGTCTAAGTCTCTTTGTAAGTCATTAAGAACTTGCCTTATGTATCTGGGTGCTCCTGTATTGGGTGCGTATATATTTAGGATCGTTAGCTCTTCTTGTTGCATTGATCCTTTTACCATTATGTAATGTCCCTCTTTTTCTCTTATGATCTTTGTTGCTTTAAAGTCTAATTTATCAGAGATGAGAATTGCGACTCCTGCTTTTTTTTGCTCTCCATTTGCTTGGTAAATCTTCCTCCATCCCTTTATTTTGAGCCTTTGTGTATCCTTGCATGTGAGATGGGTTTCCTGGATACAGCACACCGATGGGTTTTGTCTTTTTATCCAATTTGCCAGTCTGTGTCTTTTGATTGGGGCATTTAGTCCATTTACATTTAGGGTTAATATTGTTATGTGTGAATTTGATACTGCCATTTTGGTGCTAGCTGGCTGTTTTGCCCTTTAGTTGAGCTGGTACTTGTTCCTTTATATGTGTAGAGCCTCTTTCAGGAGCTCTTGTAGAGCTGGCCTGGTGGTGACGAAATCTCTGAGTACTTGCATGTTCCCAAAGGATTTTATTTTTCCTTCACTTATGAAGCTTAGTTTCCTCCAATAGTTTTAATGGAGAGTGAGCTACTTGGGAGTGGAGGGGAGAGTGCAGGATAATAGGGACACACGATGTTACAGGAGTAGGATGAATCTCTCACTGCCTAAATAGTTACTGATTTAGTGACCTCTACTAGCAAAATTTTCCTCCTCCAGTCCACATAAGGTTGGAATCATCTGATAATATATGGTTGCAAAAAACTGAATTCAGAATTCTCCAAGAAAGACACAAAAAGTTTACACTCTTCTTTAGACTTCTATACTAAACTTAGCGTAGATGGTAATCAGTGCTTCCACCTTTCTTTCAAACACAAGTCAGCAACTTCTCAATTTTCAGGTAAAGACATGTTTTCCCACCTTAAAAATTTTTTGCTTAAAAACACATTTAAATAAAAGTTTTAGATAAATATGTTTATGACATTTATTAAGAACAAAATGTTTTTCAATGTGACAAGGTGGGGTAAAACCACTGTCAAAAATTTGACTTTTGGGGCCAGGCACAGTGGCTCATGCCTGTAATCCCAGCACTTTGGGAGGCCAGGGGGTGCAGATCACCTGAGGTCAGGAGTTCAAGATTAGCCTGGCCAACACGGTAAAACCTTGTCTCTACTAAAATACAAAAATTACCTGGGCACGGTGGTGCACGCCTGTAATCCCAGCTACTTGGGAGACTGAAGCAGGAGAATCACTTGAACCTGGGAGGTGGAGATTGCAGTGAGCCGAGTGCACTCAAGCCTGTGCAACAAGGGTGAAACTCTTTTTTTTTTTTTTTTTTAATTTTTTTTAATTTTTAGAGACAGGGTTTCACCGTTTTAGCCAGGATGGTCTCGATCTCCTGACCTTGTGATCCACCCGCCTCAGCCTCCCAAAGTGCTGGGATTATAGGCATGGCCACCACACCCAGCCTGAAACTCTAAAAAACAAAAAAAAAAATTACTTTTGGGAGGGATAGATGAAGCATTCTTTACATATTTATATACATCACAATCACCAATCACATGCTAGATACTTAATCTCATTTAATACCCAAGCCCCTAAGAAATCTTGAAGTAGCATTATTATATTCATTTTACTGATGAAAAAACAAACTCAGAAAAGTCACACCATTACCAGGTAAAACAATAACAAGATGGGAACTCAGTTCTATCTGAATACATAGCACATTTTTATAATAACTAAACTACTGTTGTTTCTCCTTATCATATGCTGTTGTAAGCTTTATGATACCTGGGCTGGTCCATGTGAAACATAGGTATATATTATGTATTACCTGAGGACCCATGAAATATTGGAGTGAAGGCAAGGGAAAAAAATACACCAGGCCTTAACCCTATGCCATATAGGCAGGTATGTAACATTCCAATTGTTAAATAATCTAAAACCAAATAACTTTTCCTCAGAAATAAATTCTTCTTTGAATTGTCTTATTTATTTTTATCATTACCACTGTTCTAGCCATCCAGGTTTTTAATCTTTACACTTAATGAAGGCATAATCAGGGCATATAAGTTAATAAGGGCTATGCTAAGTATATGATCAACATTGAGGAGCACAAAAGATTTCAGAATTCTGTGGGTGAGAGGTTTGGCGAAGGCTTTTTTATTTTTTATTTATTTTTTTTTGTGATGGAGTTTCACTGTTTGTTGTCCAGGCTGGAGTGCAATGACATGATTTTGGCTCACCGCAACCTCTGCCTCCTGGGTTCAAGCGATTCTCTGCCTCATCCTCCTGAGTGGCCGGGATTACAGGCATGTGCCAGCCACCATGCCCGGCTAATTTTGTATTTTTAGTAGAGACGTGGTTTCTCCATGTTGGTTAGGCTGGTCTCGAACTACTGACCTCAGGTGATTTGCCCGCCTCAGCCTCCCAAAGTGCTGGGGTTACAGGCACAAGTCACTGTGCCCAGCCCTGGGGAAGGCTTTTCAAAGTAATATATTAGCTGGGCATTGACTGAGTCCTGTTTTGCCCAGAGAATTAAAGGAAGGGCCTTCTGAATACCAGACAGAAGTTTGAAAATACATCTGGTCCTTGACTTACCTATGGTGGCTATGCGCATTCAGTGGAAACCTGTATCATAGTCTTTCTTGATGCTGGGCAGAGGCAGTGAGCTGCAGCTTCCAGGTAGCCAGGAAATCATGAGAGTAAACTGATTTTCAACAGTGTACTCAGCTACCAGATGATGTTGCCCAAATGTAGCCTAATGTAAGTGTTCTGAGCACATTAAGATAGTCTAGGCTAAGCTGTGATGTTCGGTGGTGAGCTATATTAAATGCATCTTCTTTAAAAAAAATTTTTTTTGGAGACAGAGTTTTGCTCTTGTTGCCCAGACTGGAGTGCAATGGCACGATCTCAGCTTACCGCAACTTCTGCCTCCCGGGTTCAAGAGATTCTCCTGCCTCGGCTTCCTGAGTAGCTGGGATTACAGGCATGTGCCACCACACCTGGCTAATTTTGTATTTTTAGTCGAGACAGGTTTTCTCCATGTTGGTCAGGCTAGTCTCACACTCCTGACCTCAGCCTCCTAAAGTGCTGGGATTACAGTGTGAGCCACCATGCCTAGCTTTTTTCTTTTTTCTTTTTTTTTGTAGAGACTTGCTATGTTGCCCAGGCTGGTGCTGGTCGCAGACTGCTGACCTCAAGCAATCCTCCCACCTCGGCGTCCCAAATTGCTGGAATTACAGATGTAAATCACTGCACCTGGCCCAAATGCATTTTTGACTTAATGATATCTTCAAATTACAGAGTTTATTGGGACATAACCCCATTGTAAGTCAAAAAGTCTCGACAGATTTTCTCTCTGCATCCAATGACTTACTAGGTTATCTGGTTCTTTATTCATAGTATTTTGTTTGAGACAGTTTCGCTCTCATTGCCCAGGCTGGAGTGCAATGGTGGAATCTAGGCTCACTGCGACTTCCGTCTCCTGGGTTCAAGTAATTCTCATGCCTCAGCCTCCGTAGTAGCTGGGTTACAGGCATGCACCATCACACCCAGCTAATTTTTGTATTTTCAGTAGAGACAGGGTTTCACCATGTTGGTCAGGCTGGTCTCAAACTCCTGATCTCAGGTGATCCACCTGCCTCAGCCTCCCGAAGTGCTGGGATTATAGGCGTGAACCACTGTGCCTGGCCTGTCTGCTCATTTTCTACTATTAATCACCTTATATATGTTATGTGAAATCTCTGATTTAACAGTTTTTTCCTCCAGCTAAATTCTCATAGACAGCACTAACAGATTAACTTACTTAAAATATCTTTTACATGACCATGGAAACGTAAGAAGTTCCCACTGCCTCTGAAAATACAAAGTTCAAACTGAAGCCCTCCCACAATCCCAGAACTATATACCATGTATACCTAAATTTCCCTCTAGAACAACCAAGTCAACAGACAAAGCAATACATGATCCTTGGCTGTGTGTGGTGGCTCATGTCTGTAATCCCAACATTTTGGGAGGCTGAGGCAGGCAGATCACTTGAGGTCAGGAGCTTGAGACCAGCCTGGACAACATGGTAAAACCCCCGTCTCTACCAAAAATATAAAAATTAGATGGGCGTGATGATGGTACATGCCTGTAATCCTAACTACTTGGAAGGCTGATGCAGGAGAATCACTTGAACCTGGGAGGTGGAGGTTGCGGTGAGCCGAGACTGCACCACTGCACTCCAGCCTGGTTGACGGAACAAGATGCCATCTGAAAAAACAAAAACATGATCCAGTGTAGATTTAAAGATATCAGCAAACTTTTAGTGACTGTATTTACTGAGTATAAAAGGTAGGGCCTCTGGAAGGCATTGGGAAGATGGTCTTCAGTCTCAAATCTCAAGTTTTACAGGACAGCCAGACAAGGACATAGAAAGCTAACATTAGAAGGTATCTGTCCCATAAACCAGAGTGTAAACATACTAATTGTTTGGAGGAGTGCTGAAGAAAGGGCTGGACCTTGATTGACTAGAATGGACAACTACCAAAGAAAAAGAAGAGAAACAGAAGAAAACTACCAAAAAAAAAAAAAAAAAAAAAAAAAGGGCAGGGGGGGGGGGGGGGGAATGGATACTGTTAAAAAGGTCTTGTTCAATTCAACATCTACTGAGCACAATGTGCCAAACAGAAACTAAGTATTCTCCATGAAACCGGAGTGAAGGGAAGAACTTTTCTTGGCTCTTAAGCCAGCTCCTTCTTCAAGTAGACATTTGGGGACTGACACGTAATAGACATTCAAAACATTAAATGAATGACAGAATTTCACTACTAGCTAAATAGAAGGGCAGAAGAAAAGGGATTATTCCATTATGGAGTTAAAAAATGAACTTCAGGCCAGGCGCAGTGGCTCATGCCTGTAATCTCAGCACTTTGGGAGGCCAAGGCAGGTGGATCACCTGAGGTCAGGAGTTTGAGACCAGTCTGGCCAACATGGTGAAACCCTGTCTCTACTAAAAATATAAAAATTAGCCAGGCATGGTAGTGTGTGTCTGTGATCCCAGCTACTCAGGAGGCTGAGGCAGAATTGCTTGGACCCAGGAGGCAGAGATTGCAGTGAGCTGAGATTGTGCCGTCGCATTCCAGCCTAGGTGATAAGAGCAAGACTCTGTCTCAAAAAGGAAAAAAAAAAAAAAAAAAAAACAAAAAAAAAAACACTTTGGAGCTTCTATATAGTCATGTGCCACATAATGATATTTCACTCAGGGTGCGACTGCATACAAGATGGTGTTCCCATAAGATTATAATGGCTGGGCGTGGTGGCTCACACCTGTAATCCTAGCATTTTGGGAGGCCGAGGCTGGTGGATGGATCACTTAAGGTCAGGAGTTTGAGACCAGCCTGGTTAACATGGTGAAACCCTGTCTCTACTAAAAAAATACAAAAATTAGCCAAGTATGGTGGCATGTGCCTGTAGTCTCAGATACTCAACAGGCTGAGACAGAATTGCTTGAACCTGGGAGTCAGAGTTGCAGTGAGGGAAGGAAGGAAGGAAGGAAAGGAGGGAGGGAGGGAGGGAGGGAGGGAGGAAGGATAATGGAGCTGAAAAATTCCTATCACCTAGTGACATCATAGTCCTGTAGTGCAACACATTGCCTTTTCTATGTTTAGATACACACATACTTACCATTGTCTTACAAATGCCTATGATAGTATAGTAACATACTATCCAGGTTTGCAGTCTAGGAGCAGTAAGCTATACCATATAGCCTAGGTATGTAGTAGGCTACACCATCTAGGTTTGTATAAGTACACTCTCTAATAGTCACACAACGATGAAACTGCCTAACTATGCATTTTTCAGAATGTATTGCTACTGGTAACCAATGTATAACTGTATCTGGAAATGTTATGAAAGTTATAAGGCATCACTATTTATAAATATTCAGCTAGTTATCATACAGAAATGTAACACCAGAATGCTCTGCTCCTGATTCAATCATGTGTCTAAATACAGCCAGAGTGATTCTTTCATTTTATTTTTTTGAGACAGTCTCACTCTGTCGCCCAGGCTGGAGTGCAATAGCGCGTTCTCAGCTCACTGCAACCTCCACCTCCCGGGTTCAAGCAATTCTCCTGCCTCAGCCTCCCAAGTAGCTGGGATTACAGGTGTGCACCACCACACCTGGCTAATTTTTGTATTTTTAAGTAGAGACCAGGTTTCACCATGTTGGTCAGGCTGGTCTCGAACCGCTGACCATGTGATCCGCCTGCCTGAGCTTCCCAAAGTGCTGGGATTACAGGCGTGAGCCACCGTGCCTGGCTCAGAGTAATTTTCAAAACACAGATCTAAACATGTCACCCCTTACTTAAATTCTTCAATGGCATCCCATTTTTCTTAGGACAGACAAATTCCTTCACAGGCATATAAGAACTTGCATGGCCTGATTCCTGTCAATCTATCCGGTCTTTTCCACTAGACCCCAGCATCACTTTTTATTCTCATTTTCCCTGCTGTAGTTAAGTCTTACTTACCATTCAGTTCTCAGCTCAATTGTCACTTGCTAGAGCAAAGTCCCCCATTATGGTTACTCATAGTAACTGGCACTTCTTTGGGGCATTTATAACAGTTTTAGTTTTACATCTGTGTGATTATTTAATGTCAAGCTGTATCACAGACCATAAACTCTAAAATGGCAGAGGTTTTACCTTAAAATATTCTATGTTCCATAATGTTATTTAATAAAAAATTTACACACATGTATAATTTTAAATACTTCTAGCCTAAGAGATAAATCCAGGAATAGTAGCATTTACCCTCCAAGGCATTACTATCTTTTTTTTTTTTTTTTTTGAGACGGAGTTTCACTTTTGTTACCCAGGCTGGAGTGCAATGGCACAATCTCGGCTCACCGCAGCCTCTGCCTTCTGGGTTCAAGCAATTCTCCCACCTCAATGTCCCGAGTAGCTGGGACTACAGGCCTGCGCCACCATGCCCAGCTAATTTTTTTGTATTTTTAGTAGGAACGGGGTTTCACCGTGTTGACCAGGATGATCTCAATGTCTTGATCTCGTGACCCACCCGCCTCGGCCTCCCAAAGTGCTGGGATTATAGGCGCAAGCCACCGTGCCCGGCCGGCATTACTATTTTAAGTCCCATAAAACAGGCCAGGCATGGTGGCTCATGCCTATAATCCCAGCACTTTGGGAGGTCAAGGCAGGAGGATTGCTTGAACCTAGCAGTTTAGACCAGTGTGGAAAACATGACAAAACCCCATCTCTACAAAAAAAACAAAAAAACACAAAAATTAGCTGGGCATTGTGGCATGTGCCTGTAGTCCAACTACTTGGGAGGCTGAGGTGGGAGGATTGCTTGAGCCTGGCAGACTGAGGCTGCAATGAGCCATGATCATGCCACCGTACTCCAGCCTGGGTGACGGAATGAGAATCTATCTTTAAAAAAACAAAACAAAACAAACAAACAAACAAAAACCTTTATTACGCATCAACAGCAGAAAAAAATAACCAAAAACCTATAAAACATCCATATTTAAACAGTAACCTAATCATCTGTCACTGTTTATCTGTAAAATATGAATAACTTGAAAGATAAGTGAAAAACATATAAAATTTTCAAAACAATGTATGGTATGTGTTAAATGCTAAATAACTGGTACCTATGAATAATAAGTCCTATTTGTTTGTTTCTAAAATGCATTCCCCGAACTTTTTTTTTTTTTTTTTTGAGACAGAGTTTCACTCTGTCTTAGCTGACTGTCTTAGCACGATCTTAGCTGACTGCAACCTTCGCCTCCTGGGTTCAAGCAATTATCCTGCTTCAGCTTCCCAAATAGCTGGGATTACAGGTGCCTGCCACCACACCCAGCTAATTTTTGTATTTTTTAGTAGAGACAGGGTTTTGCCATGTTGGCCAGGCTAGTCTTGACCTCCTGACCTCAGGTGATCTGCCTGCCTTGTCCTCCCAAAGTGCTGGGATTACAGGCGTAAACCACTGCCTGACCTCCAAACACTGATTTATGTAGTAACACTGAACAATTATTATGTTCTTTCAAGCTGGTTAAAAAAACTCTGAAGGGAATAAAATAGATTCAAGAGCTGTTACATCTTTTGTTACAATTTTTAAGGTGATTATATCATTCTTAAGTTTCCTCCCATTATTTACTGTAACCCAGATTTCCTTATTATTTTGTAAGACATATATAAGCCATTATAACATGTATTTAAAATGGACAGATACATAAAATTTATCTTTAAATGCATATTTTATATTTCAGTAGTCAATGACCATCAATCAAACAAAGGAAAAAAAACTAATTTCTTGAAGAAAGACAAATCTATGGAGTGGTTTACAGGAAGTGAAGAATGAGATGGCTCAACTAAACCAGTCTGGAATCATTTACTACAAAATGTCAAACTAACTGCAAGACAAGTGTCAAATGGGATGTTTAAGCAGTTTTGCCATGTTGTACATCTTTATTTTGTTATTTTCAAAATTATATGTAAAAGTTATATAAGTCATAGTAATAGCTAAAAATACCAATCTATGAAAGTAGTAATTTTCAATGTAAAGTTCTATTTTGATACTTTTCCATCTTCAAGTCAGTTGCTGTCATCTGGAGTACTCAGTTAAGTTGTGGTTTGACCTTCCTCAACTTGACAAGGAAAGCTAATTTAAGAGAAGAAAAACGTAAAGTCATTATATTAATTAGAAGAAAAAACACCATTTAATATGGTCTGAAAACATTACTCACCTGTATGACCAGCTTGCCAGTGTACTGGTCTAGCAATATAGGGAAATGATCCATATGGAAAATCAGAATGTGATTCTTCTGTTGTAAAAAATATATGTACTATAAGCTACATAAAATATTTTATAATGTTTTCATAAAAACTGTTAAAATATGAATTACTCTCTTATAATAAAGTTTTTTCTCTCATAGCTACTTTGCCAGTTACTATACAGAAACAATTTGTCAATGATTATATAATAAATATAGATGATTTTATAACCAAATGGATAAGCCCATATTATAAATCAATGGATACTTGAAAACATGTTCATGGCCTAAAAATCTCTATATACAAGGAAGACCTAAACTTAGTTCTTTCAAGAATTCCAGCAGCATCTTAGAAGTTGCTTTTTGGAATATTAGCTATTTGCCTGTCAGGTCCTATTAAATTCATTCCCTTCAGTAATAATCACTTATCTAAATTTAAAACATCCTTAGCATATTTAAATTATTTCACAAGTCAAGCTCCTTGTGACAAGTAAAATATGAATACTATAAAAAGCTCAATCCTAGGCCTGGTGCAGTGGCTCACACCTGTAATCCCAGCACTTTAGGAGGGCAAGGCGGGTGGATCACCTGAGGTCAGGCGTTCAAGATCAGTCTGACCAACAAGGCAAAACCCCGTCTCTACTAAAAATACAAAAATTAGCTGGGTGTGGTGCGCGCCTGTAGTCCCAGCTACTCAGGGGGCTGAGGCAGAAGAATTGCTTGAACCCAGGAAGTGGACGTTTCAGTGAGCTGAGATCGTGCCACTGACTCCATCCTGGTGACAGAGTGAGACTCTGTCTCAAAAAAAAAAAAAAAAAAAAAAAAACCCCACAAAAAAACCCACAAACAAAACTCAATTCTTCAAAGGTATGAGTTTTATGTAAAAGGCAGGAAAAGTCATTTTTCTGTCCCTTATATATTTTAGCAGAATAAAAATATCACACTTCAATTTCTATAGAAAATCACTGAGGAATATTTTCATAACCTATTCATCAGGATACTCAGGAGCTCATTCTCCATTTATTACTGCATGCATAAAGTAAAACTGAAGCTCACCATCGTCATCCTCTTCAAACAGCTCACCTTCAACTCCAATTTTCTCTTGAGAATGTAGTTGTGCATTTGTGTTGATTCCAGGTTCTACTCTTTGAGCTAAAATTCCATTTTTCTGTTTTGCAAGGCAAACCAACCAATCTCTGACAATGACCTCACTTATCTTTTCACACGAAAGAGCAAGTTCACAGATGCGAATTCCATCTAAAAGTTCAATAACCTGTGTGATGCTTTCAGAAAAGTGAAAAATGTACTTTACATTTCTACTAAAATAATAACATTACATTTATTTAACTTCCCTATACCCTGTGTCCAAATTTAAATGCTATAGTTAAATTAAGGCAGGAGAGGGTTTAAATATGCAAGTTGGAAGGCAAAATAAGTACTTTCACAGATTTCCAAGTAAACGAATACAGAGACTATAACATTACTGATCAATCACATTATACTTTTAAAACTTTTCTCCCAGATTATCAGAAGAAAATATGCATCTTATATTACTATTTATGTAAAGAATGATTTAAACAGTAACATAGGGTCGGGTGTGGTGGCTCAGACCCATAATGCCAGAACTTTGGGAGGCTGAGGCGGATCACTTGAGGTCAGGAGTTTGAGACCAGCCTGGCCAAAAGGGCGAAACCCTGTCTCTACTAAAAATACAAAAATTAGCCAGGCGTGGTGGCACGTGTCTGTAATTTCAGCTACTCCGGAGACTGAGGCAAGAGAATCATCTGAACCTGGGAGGCAGAGGTTGCAGCAAGCCGAGATCACAACACTACACTCCAGTCTGGGTGACAAAGCAAAACTCCGTATCAGAAAAAATAAAATAATTAATCCAAAAAATTAAAAATAAGCAGTAATATAAACGAACTTGGGACTTGTCATTTTATAACAGTTTTAAAAGATGCCACATACACTTTATTCAGTTACAAAGGAATATTTTGGCTAGGCACAGTGGCTCATGCCTGTAATCCCAGCACTTTGGGAGGCGGATGGGCAGATCACCTGAGGTCAGGAGTTTGAGACCAGCCTGGCCAACATGGTGAAACCCCATCTCTACTAAAAATACAAAAATTTAGCTGGGTGTGGTGGTGGGCGCCTATAATCCCAGCTACTCGGGAGGCTGAGGAAGGATAATTGCTTGAACCCAAGAGGCAGAGGCTGCAGTGAGCCGAGATAATACCACTGCATACTACAGCCTGGGTGACAGAGTAAGACTCCGTCTCCAAAAAAAAAAGAATATCTTAGTTTGGTACTTCAGCAAAAGTGCATTTAAAAGTCACATTGCAAAGAAAAACAGTTCTGTTACTCACTTTGCTAGATATACAGCACATACACCACCATGCTTAAGATGTGGGTAAAAAACAGGCAAAGCAACATGAGGATTTAACATATCCAAAGCTACCTGTGTGGGGGAAAAAGAGAACTGAATCAGTCTGATTCTGTTTAACTAAAGCATAAATTTTCTTACTGTGGTGAAATGACACACTTTTGGAAAGCAATTACTCAAAATTATTTCATTTTTTAGAATGTTGTATTATTAACTATCATTTTACCATTCCCAAAAGGATATGTTAGTTATTATACAGCTGTGCCAAGTGGCTCATGCCTATAATCCCAATACTTTGGGAGGCTGAGGCAAGAGGATCCATTTGAGGCCGAGTTTGAGACCAGCCCAGGCAAAATAGTGAGACCCTGACTCTACCAAAAAAAAAAAAAAAAAAAATTAGCTGGGTGCCGTGGCGGAGCCCACAGTCCCAGCTACTCAGGAAGCTGAGACAGGAGGGTCACTGGAGCCCAGGAGTTCGAGGCTATAGTGACTTATGACTGTCCCATCACACTCCACCCTGGGCAAGAGTGAGATCCTGTCTCAGGGAAGAAAAAACAATTTGTCATAGTACTTCATACTGAAAAATCAAAATGATATGTCTTATACCTGGCAATATTAATATGGAAATATTCATTTGGCTATGTATGTATATATGAATATAACCAAAGAAAGATTCCTGTATTCCTGTATTATCAATATTGAGAAGTGTAAAACATGCCATTATAACATAAAAAGTTAAAACATTTAAGATAATGTGAATTTATATATTTGTGAATATATATTTGGTTTTTCTTTTTTGTTTTTTTGAGATGGAGTCTTGCTTTGTTGCCCAGGCTGAAGTGCAGTAGCACGATCTTGGCTTACTTGAACCTCCACCTCCCAGGTTCAAGCATTTCTCCTGACTCAGCCTCCTGAGTGGCTGGGATTGCAGGCTCCCACTACCAAGCCTGGCTAATTTTTGTATTTTTAGTAGAGATGGGGTTTCACCATGTTGGCCAGGCTGGTTTCGAACTCCTGACCTCAGGTGATCCGCCCACCTTGGCCTCCCAGAGTACTGGAATTACAGGCATGAGCCACCACACCCAGCCCAGAAGTATATTTTAGGAAGATTAATCTAGAGATGAGGGGAATGGATTAGAAGAGGGAAGGCCCAGGAGGTGAGATGGCAGCTAGGAGAAGAATTAAGTAGACAAAGGGAGCAATTAAAAAAAAAATGGTGGGAATGTAAAAATAAATTGATGTTTAACATATGCCTTTTGATCTTTGATCAAACACCTACCCACAAGCAGTACTGTTACCAATGTGCAATTTTTAGAAATGTTCTTAAGGAAATTATTCATGATCTAGCTTCTATTTAACAGTTCTGTATTATATTTATGAACACCAAGTATAATTCTTTGGCCCTAACAGTATATAACTCTCCCCCAGAGGCCGACACCCTCCTCCTTCTCTATTCCCTCATATTGAGTAATCATCTGGCACTATTATTCAAGAGAGATTAACTGAATAAATCTAAAAAGGCGTATTCTTTTTAGATCAGGAATGGTTCAGCAGGCTTCTACAAAGCTTCAATGATATCATTAAAATCCTTTGTTGTGTTTCATGCTCATCAAGCAAAATTCTGACGACCAACTTAATCTCCCAGGTACTTCTGACATTCCTATGGATGACCTAACAGAGCCTTTTCCCTCTTATTAAGCTGTAACACGCAACCCAAAGATGAGAAAAAAGAACTGAGGTCTTTGTGTCCAGTAAGCTGTACCACTAAAACTATAGGCTTTAGTTATATCAGAGCTAGAAGTCAGTGTTGATAAAAATCATTTTCGTGGCTAGGCACAGTGGTTCACACCTGTAATCCCAGCACTTTGGGAGACTGAGGCAGGCAGATTACCTGAGGTTAGGAGTTCAAGACCAGCCTGGTCAACAAGGTAAAACCCCATCTCTACTAAAAATACAAAAATTAGCTGGCCATGGTGGCATGCATCTGTAATCCCAGCTACTTGGGAGGCTGAGGCAGGATAATTGCTTGAACCTGGGAGGCGGAGGTTGCAGTGAGAAGAGACTGTGCCACTGTATCCAGTCTGAGCAAGAATGAGACTCTGTCTCCCAAAAAAAAAAAAAAAAAAAAAAGATTTTCTCTCCTCTTTGAACTTTGCTTCATTTCTCACCAAAATAGTCCACCACCCTTCCAGGGGCCAATGAAGGAAAGCAAGGAAGACTCCTGACCAAGGCTTCAGTCCATAGTGTAAAGCTAAGAACTGTGAAGTGGCATCACTAAAGACAGGGCAACTTACACTGGAATTCTGAAACTCTGAAGCCAGCAAATACCTCCATGTGTCAGATCTCCACCATGTTTGATCACAGCTTGCCATCTATCTTTTTTTTTCCTTTTTGAGATGAAGTTTCACCCTTGTGGCTTAGGCTGGAAAGCAACGGCACAATCTCGGTTCACTGCAACCTCCGCCTCCTGGGTTCAAGCGATTCTCCTGCCTCAGCTTTCCGAGTAGCTGGGATTACAGGCATGTGCCACCACGCCCAGCTAATTTTGTATTTTTAGTAGAGAATGTTGGTCAGGGTGGTCTTGAACCTCCGACCTCAGGTGATCCACCTGCCTCGGCCTCCCAAAGTGTGGGATTACAGGTGTGAGCCACCACGCCTGGCCTCTTGTCATCTATCTTTTTACCTTCATCTACTCTACTTCTTTTCCCTAAGTCAACCTCCTGCTATTTCTCTTCCTCACAATCTCTCTGCTCCACTTTCTGGAGCTTTGTTCACGACAAACACCTCTGTCCTCAACATCTTCAATGAACACACTGCCCTTACATCCTGACTTTACCTGTCTAAAGCCTTCTGCCTATTTCCTGTCAAATGGAACCTACTTATTTCCCCAAAATCTCACAATTCAGGTGAGGTGCTGGGTTCAATATGCTTCCAATGCTGCTTCCAGAGTACGATTTCTTTTTCTTTTTTTTCTGAAACTGATATCATAGGAGCCATGAAGTACAATTTCTTTATCCTGGGAAGGCTGAGGTTCATGGTGCTCAACTTGCCTTTGGTCGTAGTTTTTGGTCGTTATCCCACATTTATTGATAATTCTATCACCCAACTTGCTAACTTAGTATGTCTCTCTGCCCCAAATTCCACCATGAGATTAAAAGGCATGAAACAAAAATATTCTTTCCATCCCTAGAGACAGACATGAAGCAAATGAAAGAAGACCTTTGCCCATACAAAAGAAGCCTGACCCCTATTTTCTTTGCAGTTAAAGTAATAACACAGGACCCATGTTAGAAAACTTACTGCGTCAAATGTTAAAGATTTTATGTCTTCAGCCGCTCTTGAGAAATCCTTATGAATAAAATCCACATTGTCTGGCCACTCTTCTACATGACTTAATTTCCATGAATCACGCCAGTGTTTGTAATTCTTCTTAGCCAGATTATGGTGGTCTTTTCGTACCTCAAAACTTATGACTCGTCCTTGTGATCCAACTTAAGTAAAAAATAATTTGATATTTCATAGTATTAATCATTTTATTAAAAAGTGTCAAAAATTTATTTTGCAAAGGTACTACATGTACGTTGAAAAAAAAATTCAAATAGTTCAGTGTTACGAGTCTTCCTCCCATCCCTGATCCCCAATTAATCTCCCTCTTCAGAGGCAACCACATTACCAGTTATTTACCCCTCCCATGATGGTCACTGCCCATACAAGCATGCGAGTATCTCTCTCTGTTTTTAATACACATTGTGGTGTATTATACACACTGTCTTGTACCTTCCTTCTTACTTACTAGTGTCATTTCAGCCATTCTAGATGTACTGCATTCTTTTTTTAAACATTTGCATTCTTTTTAACAGCCATTATATTCCAGGGTATGGCTATGATGAACATTTAGCTTGTTTCTAGTCATATGCTAATACAACAATACTACAATGAAAATTCTTGTACCTAAGTCTTTGTATCAAGCCAGTATATCTCTACAGGATAAAGTCCTAAAAATGGAATTGCTGGCTCAAGGGGTATGTGAAGCTATTCATATAATATTAAATTGTCCTCCACATAAGTGGTATCAACTTATATGCCAACCAGCAATGCATTAGAATGCCTATATCTCTATACTCTTCCTGACAAAGAGTTATTGAACTTTTTATCTGTGTCAATCTAAAAAGTGAATAAAGTTTACATTTTTAATGTAGATTTTTGAGTTTTGTTTCATTTTTTCTTGAGACAAGGTCTCACGCAGTCACCCAGGTTAGAGTGTGGTAGTGGAATCACAGCTCACTGCAAGCTCTGCCTCCCAAGCTCAAGCAATCCTCCCACGTCAGCCTCCTGGGGAGCTGGGACAACAGGTATGCCCCACCACACCCAGCTAATTTTTTTATATTTTTGGTAGAGATAGGTTTTCGTCATGTAGCCTGGGCTGGTCTCAAACTCATAAGCTCAAGCAATCTGCCTGCCTCGGCCTCCCAAAGTGCTGGGATTACAGACATGAGCCACCACAGTCAGCCTTTTAATGTAGTTTTTAACTTGCATTTCTTTATTATGGGAGGGGACATAAGGAGGCGTCTGTGGGGCAGGGACACTCCTTACCTTGATCTGGGTAATAAGTACATGAGTGGTCACTATACAAAGATTCATTGAGGTATACACTTATGATCTGCACACTTTTCTGTAGCTATGTTATATTCCAATAAAAAGTATACTTAAGAAAAAAGCAGCAGCATTAGAGAGCATGGAGGAAACAAGACAGAGCAAAGAAAACGGAGGGAGGATTAGAAAGAGACTGACTGGAAGGGCCGGACACGGTGGCTCATACTGTAATCCCAGTACTTTGGGAGGCCAAGGTGGGCAGATCACAAGGTCAGGAGTTTGAGACCAGCCTGACCAACATGGTGAAACCCGTCTCTACTAAAAATACAAAAACTTAGCCAGGCGTGGTGGTATACACCTGTAATTCCAGCTACTCAGGAGGCTGAGGGAGGAGGAGAATCACTTGAACCCGGGAGGTGGAGGTTGCCATGAGCCGAGATTGTGCCACTGCACTCCAGCCTGAATAACAGAGGGAGACTTCATTTAAAAAAAAAAAAAAAAGAAAAGAGAGAGACTGACTGGAATAAATGTACAAAATGGAAAGAAAGACAGTTGCGGCCGGGCGTGGTGGCTCACGCCTGTAATCCAAGCACTTTGGAGGCCAAGGCGGGCAGATCACCTGAGGTCAGGAGTTCAAGACCAGCCTGACCAACATGGTAAAACCCCATCTTAATAATAATAATAAAAAAAAACAGTTGCTTACATTCAGTTTTTAGGAGAATGCTATCTCAGTATTAGGTATTTTCCCAAATATCCTTATAACTTTCTGTTATTATGAATGAATAAATTGAATATTTTCTTTGTTATCGAGATTCAGCTCAATCCAATCTCTTACCTGCTTTGGATAAAAATAAGCTCATTCCACCAGAGCCTGAGCCAGCTTCCAAAACAGTATCACCTGGGTTGATATCCATCATTGAGAGAATCATATTAATATCCTATGATTGAAAACAGTATGGGTGACTCAGAGACCAATAAATATGTACTAAGCACCTTATCTTACACTGGGGAAAATGAAGAAGGGAGTGAAAAACAAATTAGGCTCTGGACCTGCCTACAGAGGGTATATTTTGCTTAACGAAATGAGAGATCCAAGAATCAATTAACAAATAATGCAACACTTCAGAATAATACCAAAATTACAGACAATAAGTTCAGGAAGCGCTCAGAGGAAGGAGAAAGCAGCAGGACGGCCAAATTTAAAGACAAAGAGTAGACAATTTATGGGAACAACCACAAGGTAAAAACAGCTTTAAACAGAGCAGATGTAGAATGAGCCCAGTTTGTTCATCTCAGGAGAGATAGGGAGAGAACTAAATGCCAGTACAAGGCATTAGAACTCAGCCCTGTAAGCAAATGGGATATGTCACTGAGGTGATATAAATGGCATTTTATGAGAATTAATCTGGCAGAAGAAATATAGGATCTACTGGAGAAAAATCAAGAGGCAGGAAGACCTCTTGATTTTTCAAGTTAAGAATATACTATATAAGGCCGGGCGCGGTGGCTCAAGCCTGTAATCCCAGCACTTTGGGAGGCCGAGGCGGGTGGATCACGAGGTCAAGAGATCGAGACCATCCTGGTCAACATGGTGAAACCCCGTCTCTACTAAAAATACAAAAAATTAGCTGGGCATGGTGGCGCGTGCCTGTAATCCCAGCGACTCAGGAGGCTGAGGCAGGAGAATCGCCTGAACCCAGGAGGCGGAGGTTGCGGTGAGCCGAGATCGCGCCATTGCACTCCAGCCTGGGTAACAAGAGTGAAACTCCGTCTCCAAAAAAAAAAAAAAAAAAAAAAAAAAAAAAAAAAAGAATATACTATATAATCTCTGCATAAAATTATGTACTTCCTATTTATTTGTATATTTATTTATGAGACGGAGTCTTGCTCTGTCGCCCAGGCTGGAGTACAGTGGAGTGTTCTCAGCTCACTGCAACCTCCAATTCCTGGGTTCAAGCGATTCTCCTGCCTCAGCCTCCTGAGTAGCTGGGATTACAGGCACCTGCCACCACGCCTGGCTAATTTTTGTATTTTGACTGGAGATGGGGTTTCACCATGTTGGCCAGGCTGGTCTCGAACTCCTGACTTCAGGTGATCTGCCCGCCTCACACTCCCAAAGTGCTGGGATTACAGGTATGAGCCACCGTGCCTGGCCAAATGATGAACCTCTAATTTAGAATGAAGACACTATATAGCAGTGGTCCCCACCTTTTTGGCACTAGGGACTCGTTTCGTGGAAGACAATTTTTCCACAGATGAAGATTGTTCCACCTCAGATCATCAGGCATTAGTTTGTCATAAGAAGTGTGCAACCCAGATCCCTCTCGTGTGCAGTTCACAACAGAGTTTGCACTCCTATGAGAATGTAATTCCATGGCTGATCTGACAAGAGATGGAGCTTAGGTGGTAATGCTGACTACCCACTGCTAACCTGCTGTGTGGCCCAGTTCCCTGTTACAGGCCACGCACTGGTACCAATCCTCCACCTAGGGGTAAGGGAGCCTTGCTATATAAGAAAAAAAAAAGAGACTATGCTAGAAGTAGATCAGAGGACCCGTTTGCCAAACATAATTGGAAGAATTGTTTTTGTTAACACAACAGGAATATCATGGATGACAGTAATAACAGCTGTTTTTTAAATTAAAAAAAAATTTTTTTTGAGACAGAGTCTAACTCTGTTGCCCAGGCTAGAGTGCAATGGTGCGGTCTTGGCTTACTGCAACCTCCACCTCCTGGGTTTAAGCGATTCTCCTGCCTCAGCCTCCTGAGTAGCTGGGACTGTAGGCACATGTCACCACGCCCGGCTAATTTTTTACATTTTTAGATAGAGACGGGGTTTTACCATGTTAGCCAGGCTGGTCTCAATTACCTGACCTCGTGATCCACCCACCTCAGCCTCCCAAAATGCCGGGACTACAGGCGTGAGGCACTGTGCCCAGCCTAAAATTTATTTTAAAAATGATTTTGATGACAGGGTCTCGCTCTGCTGTCCAGACTGGAGTGCAGCGGTGCAACAGTAGCTCGCTGCATCCTCGAACTTCTGGGCTCAAGCAATTCTCCCACCTCAGCCTCCCAAGTAGCTGACACCACAGGTATTTACCACCATGCCGGTCTAATTTTAAAATTTTTACTTTTTATAGAGATGGGGATCTGCTATATTGGCCAGGTTAGTCCTGAACTCACAGCCTCCAGCAATCCTCCTGCCTTGGCCTCACAAAGCACTGATAGTATAGGTGTGAGTGACTACACCTACCCCCCAACATTTTTTTTGAGACAGGGGCTTACACTGTTGCCCAGGTTGGAGTGCAGTGGCAAGATCATGGCTCACTGCAGCCTCAAACTCCTGGGCTCAAGCGATCCTCCCGTATCAGCCTCCTGTGTAGCTAGGACAACAGGTGTGTGCCATCACACTGGCTAATTTTTTATTTTTTCTAAAGACAAGGTCTTCCTATGTTGCCCCGGCTGGTCTCAAACTTTCAGGTTCAAATTATCATCCTGCCTCAGCCTCCCAAAATGCTGAGATTACAAGCGTGAACCATTGCACTCAGCCTCTGGTCATATTTTTAATACTAAGATGGGATTACAGGGTGATCAGTTTTTAAAAATCAGTACAGGTATTCTCTTAAGCATTTCAAAGTTGTAAAAGTTGAAGTTAAAACTATCTGCAGCCTATTTGGAGGCCACAAAGAGAAGTCAGCACCTAGCAAATTCAGTACTTAAATTCTTCCTTAGAGTTGAATTTTATCTGTGACAAATGGAAAGGCAGAAAGTACATTAAAGATGTATATTTATAACTTCATGAAATATAACTAATCTCTCTTGATTTTGTCTAACGGGGAGAAAGCAGACATGGGGAAGCAAGATAAAATTACAGAAGTCTTTTAGTTTTCTTCAAGAGCTATGATACCATGGCCAGGAGCAGTCGTTCTCACCTGTAATCCCAGCACCCTCAAGGGAGGATCCTTTGAGCCTAGAGAAGTTTGAGACCAGTCTGAGCAAATTAGGGCGACCCTAACTCTACAAAAAAATATATTTTTTGATTAGCTAGGCATAGTGACATGCACCTGTGCTCCCAGCTACTCAGGAGGCTGAGGTGGGAAGACTGCTTGAGGCCAGGAGGTCAAGGCTACACAGTAAGAGGTGATTGAGCCACTACACACAGCCTGGGTGACACAGCGAGACCCTGTCTTTAAAGACAAAAAAGCTTATGATACCTCAGCCACCTAAGTTTTCTTAGTCCCTGGGTACACCTTTTAAAATACAGACTGGATTCCTACTCAGAACCTTCTAATGGTCCTTCACTACAAACGGAAAAAAATAATCCAACCACACCTCATACTGGGTCCCTCACCTGACCCACTCAGGCACAAGAAGAATGCTGCAGTATTCCTCCCTTTGCAAGAACAATTCTGTTCCTCGATCTTTACAAGGCAAGCTCTTCCTTATTTAGGTTTCCTATCAAATGTACCTCCTTAGCAACCATCTCTACTCACCTGACATAATTTTGTTCCTACCCCAGGTCACCCAAAACGATGTGATTGTTAATGTTATTTGTCTTCGTGACACTTAATACTACTGAAAATGACCTTATTCTTTCATTTGTTTGTTGTCACCCCTTCGAGAGTGTAAGGTCTACGTTGAGAGCAAGGACTGCAGTTCAACACTATACCTCCCTAAATAGTGCCTGGAATATGGAAGGCAGTCAATTATTTGCTGAATAAATAATAAATGAATCCTGATCTGGAGAAGGAGGGAGAGTTGTGTTACACAGGAACATTCTACTCAAGGACTGTAACTATGACTAAGGATTGAAACAAACTGCTAGCAATAGATGATTATCATAAACTTCAAACTAGGGCTGGGCACGGTGGCTCTCGCCTGTAATCCCAGCACTTTGGGAGACTGAGGTGGGCGGATCACTTGAAATCAGGAGTTGGAGACCAGCCTAGGCAAGATGGAGAAACCCTGTCTCTACAAAAATTAGCCCGGTGTGGTGGCACACGCCTATAGTCCTAGGTACTCAGGAGGCTGTGGTGGGAGAATTGCTTGAACCCGGGAGGCAGAGATTGCAGTGAGCCAAGATCAAGACACTGCACTCCAGCCTGTATGACAGTGAGAACCTGTCTCAAAAAAGACTGAAAGTAGGCTCTAGGCAGTTAACTTTTTAATAAAGAATAGTCATTTTATGTTTAGTGTTGACTGTTAGCTATTTTAATACAAAACTCTATTTCTTCCCTAACAAGAAAAGCACCATAACGTATCTATTGTTGATAAAATACACTCTCGTAACATGCCTTACTGAATATGATTAAAATATCACCATAATAGCGTTACAAAATTGTTCTCTAAGAGTTCAGCATTCTCTTGAGTCCTGAGTAACGGGGAACAAAATTAGTGCTTATTATGTACCTACTGAGTTCACATCACACTAACAGAAAGTTGAGATATTACCCCCATTTTACAAATAAGGGAATCGAGACTCCCAGTTAAAATTAAAATCTAGGTGTTTGCTAATTCTAATTTTCATCGTGATATGTAAAAGTTATATCCATTGGTTTATTTTAAAAGGTTAAGTATAATTTAAAAAATCCAAACGTTCTGAGATGTCCTTTGAGTACACTGATCAGGACTGAGTACTGCATCTGTCTTTGCTCCTCCTGGAACCAATACACACCTTACCTCCATCGCATTACCTTTGGGTACGTTATGGCAGCCCCTCTTTTCATCAATAATATATAGTCTTCTAATGCTGGCCTCCTCAGTATGAACTGCTTACCGGAGGAACTCCTCAGTATCTGGCCAGGGAACTTCCCCACGATCTTGCTGAACGGGACTGCCCCCCAGTTACTATTTAAGAGTCCGACGTTGCTCAACCTAAATAATTTCTTAAATTGTGTGTCTCTCTCCCCAGTCTCAGCTAAAATCAGTTCCCCAGCCTGAAAGGGTCTCTCTCTGGAAGCTGAACAAGAAGGGGAGACACAAGGCTCTTCGACCTCGGCAGCGCACTGGGCCTGCGAGAGCATCGAGGGATCTTCCGATCCCTGGTGTGCAGGACCCCACCGGCCCTGGTCTCCGCTCGAGTCCTCGCGCTCTTGAGGGGATGACTCTTCCCGCGGCGTCGGAAGTCTGAGGCTTTCCACTGACGAAAGACATCCAGTCCCAATGTCCGAGATGGTCAGAGGGAGGGATGGGCAACAGTCTGCTCCTGGGGCTTTCCTCTGTGCCGCCTCGTGCTCTCTTTCTCTATCTCTCAGATCTCTAGGCGAGGACCTGCAACAGAGTGACCGAGTTCCCTTGAAGGGCTCTTGCCCCAGGCCGCGCAGGAATGAATTGGTTCCGAGACCCTGCCGCAGGGATAGCAAGACGGGACCGCAACGCCCCGCCATCAGCATACTGTTTCGCGCAGGCGCCGTCGCAGACGAGTGACGCAGGCCCCCGCGCGACCACTCCTTTCCCCGTCGCGCGCACGGCGCAGCAGCCCGAGGCTCCTACAGTTGCGCAGGGCTCTACAGCTCCGCGACTGCGCCTGCGTCGCGAAGGGAGCGGTCCGCCTAGTCGAGCAGGGGCGGGGGGAGTTGCGGGGGGCGCGGGAGTCGCGGGTTAGTGACCATTCAAGGAGTAAGTCCTCGTGCTCAGGCGCCCGTGTTCCCTTTGGGAATGTGGGCAGAGAGAAGAATTTACCGCTAACAGACGTCCTCCCGGTTCGCTCTGGGACCGGAAGATTGAGAGACAAAACTTGCCAAAGCGCTGTGCAAACTTGTGAAGTCCCAGGCTTAGCTCGCTGTGTTCTTGAACACGGAAGTTACCTAGTCACCCCCAAGATGTTTGAGTAGGGCTAACCCCGACATGCATTTGACAGACGGCGTGGGACGGGCTACTCGCTGACCGGCTCTCCTCTCCCAGTTGACCGGGACATCCCCCAGCCCCAAGTCCTTTTAGACGGGGCAGTGAACACCTGCCGGTCCCCTCACCCACCCCTCACACTCGAGTCCGGGAAGGTCGATTCGAGTATTCACTATGTGCTTATGTAATAGATGTTTTTATTATTAAAATATAACTAGTTTACCTCCCAAAACTAAATAGAAGCGGCTTAAAATGGAAACAGATACTTTTGGAGTCCAAAGTTATTTAACATTAAAAATATCACTAGCTTCCCAGCATTTTGGAAGGTCTAGGCAGGCGGATCACTTGATGTCAGGTGTTCGAGTCCAGCCTGGCCAACATGGTGAAAGCCCGTCTCTACTAAAAATACAAAAATTAGCTGAGCGTGGTGGCTTGCGCCTGTAATCTCAGCTACTCGGGAGACTGAGGCAGGAGAATCGCTTGAACCCAGGAGGCAGACGTTGTAGTGAGCCAAGATCACACCATTGCACTCCAGCCTCGGCAACAGAGAATCCATCCCGCGGGGGAAAAAATTAGTCTGGAGCGATGGTGCATGCCTGTAATACCAGCTACAAGAGAGGCTGAGGGACGAGAATAGCTTGAAACCTGGAGGCGGAGTTTGCAGTTAGCCAAGATGGAACCACCTTTGCACTCCAGCCTGTGTGGCACAGCAAAACTCTGTCTCAAAAAAAAAAAAAAAAAAAAAAAAAAAAAAATTCACTAGCCTCTTTGCTGGACATTGGTTTACTGGGCAAAAGTTTATGGAGAGTCTGTTACAATTCAGTAGCAAAGCCACTTTATGAGTAAAAGAACTAGCCCAGGGAAATTAAATAATTTGGGCAAACAGGCATGTTGGCTCACACCTGTAACCCCAACACTTTGGGAGGCCTAGGCCGACGGATTGCTTGATCCCAGGAGTTCAAGGTCCGCCTGTGCAATATAGGGAGATTGCCATCTACAAAAAAAAAAGATAAATAATAATAATAAGTTGGTCAAGATCCATAGCTGACTAGTGGCATGGCAGAGTTTCCTATTTGGGTAGTCTGGTTCAGCAGCCCATGCCCTTTGTACTGTAACACGGTTTGGAAAGACTGGTCAACAGTACAGTTGAACTTAAATTCCAAATATATATATATTCATTACATTGCACTCCAGCCTGAGCGACTATATATATAGTTGTGTGTGTGTGTGTTTTTTTTTTTTTTGAGATGGAGTCTCCCTCTGTTGCTCAGGCTGGAGTGCAGTGGTGCCATCTGGGCTCACGGCAACTTCTGCCTCCCGGTTCAAGCTATTCTCCTGCCTTAGCCTCCCGAGTAGCTGGGATTACAGGCGCCCGCAACCACACCTGGCTAATTTTTGTATTTTTAGTAGAGACAGGGTTTCACCATGTTGGCCAGGTTGGCCTCAAACTCCTAACCTCGTGATCTTGTGATCTGCCCTCCTCGGCCTCCCAAAGTGTCCATGGTGCCCAGTCATTATTAGTTTCTAAGACATAAATACTTTCTAATTGGTACTGTCTAGAACATCAGCCACCATAAACTCCATCAACAGGATTTCTCCCTTCTTTTTTTTCTTTCCTTTCTTTCTTTTTTTGAGACAGAGTCTCACTCTGTTGCCCAGGATGGAGTGCAGTGGCATGATCTCGGCTTACTGCAACCTTTGCCTCCCCGCTTCAAGCAATTCTCCTGTCTCAGTCTCCCGAGTAGCTGGAAGTACAGGTATGCACCACCATGCCCAGCTAACTTTTGTATTTTTAGTAGAGATGGGGTTTCACCATATTGGCCAGGCTAGTCTCAAACTCTTGACCTCAGGTGATCCACCCACCTCAGCCTCCCAAAGTGCTCCAATTACAGGTGTGCATCACCGCACTGGGCCAGATTTCTCCCTTCTAATTCGAAAATGAATAAAGAAACTGCTCCCTCCACACCCCAACTGCATGTCTCACTTTAGGAAAAGTTCTCATGACCAATGTTTTCTAGAGTCGTTGGCTTTTCTCACTACTTTTTCTTGTGATAGGCTTTCTATAACCAAAAAGTCATTTTTGGTTATAAAATTCTTGAAATTAAGGAGATTATCACTGCCAAATATGGGTCTGAGCCGGAATCTCCTGAACCCTGAGCCCTATGGTGGTTTTAAAATTTATCATACCTACTTTATTATTTCTTTTTTTTTTTTAATAAGCTTATGGCACCGGGTCCTACTTTATTATTTCTTAAGTATTATCGGATGATACTTAGCTGTTATTTCAAAGGAGCAGGAATTGGAAAAAAGAAGATACACTAACAAAATATGGGAATTAAATTTACATATCTTTGATTTTTAAAATAAACTATAAATGGAAAATGACATCACTTTCCATTGTTTGAATAACTGCCACAATGTTATAAGTATTTTGTTTTATACACATCTAATGAAATGCATTAGTATATTTTGGAAAATAATATTTATTCATAATTTCAATGCTCTGAAAGCATTTAAGTCAAAAAAGAAGTCACTATGTATGCCTATTTCTGGCTGTTCTTTCCTTGTGTTTTCCCTGTGAAATTGTCAACCTGCACTCTGAAACTATTATCTTGAAGATGAATTAGTGATAAATCATCAAGTTATTGTTTATTTATTTATTTATTTATTTTTGAGACTGATTTTGCTCTTGTTGCCCAGTCTGGAGGGCAATGGAACAATCTCAGCTTGCTGCAACCTCTGTTTCCATGGTTCAGGCGATTCTCCTGCCTCAGCCTCCCGAGTAGCTGGGATTACGGACGTGGGCCACCACAGCTGGCTAATTTTTGTATTTTTAGTAGAGATGGGGTTTCGCCATGTTGCCCAGGCTGGTCTTGAACTCGACCTCAGGTGATTTGCCCACCTTGGCCTCCCAGAGTGCTGGGGTTATAGGCGTGAGTTACCGCACCTGGCCCAAGCTTACATTATAAGGCTAAGAAAGATACTGCTGCAGCCGGGCAGGGTGGCCCTGACCCTGTGGATGCAGTTCCAAAAGTTCTTTTTTAAATTCCTAAAGTTTCAGAATCATTTGAGCTTGCTATGGACACACTTCATAGTACCCCTATGTTACTATATATGCCAGTGTTAAAACAGGAGGTTTAAAATAAGCAATAATAACACATCAATTATAAAGAAGCAGCAGAATTTGAGGTATTTTCATCCTGTCATACTGTGGCTGTTTGGTGTTTTTATTTGCAGTTAAAATATTTTAACCATAGAGACTTCTGTAAGTTACCTAGCGACTCAAAGAAACAAAGGCATAGACAGTATTACAATTACTAAAATTTTTGAGAAACAGGATTTGTATGAATCTGACAAATTTATCTTTAAAACTTTTCTTAACTATTTGTATATATGTTGTTTAATGTAAAATAAATTGTTGAATGGGCGCGTGGCTCACACCTGTAAACCCAGCACTTTGGGAGGACGAGGCAGGTGGATCACCTGAGGTCAGGAGTTTGAGACCAGCCTGGCCAATATGGTGAAACCCTGTCTATACTAAAAAAAAAAAATACTCACGACGCTCTTACAATCTACCATTTAGCCAGGCATGGTGGTGGGCACTTGTAATCCCAGGTACTCAGGAGGCCGAGGCACAAGAATCACTTGAACCTGGGAGGCGGAGGTTGCAGTGAGCCAAGATGATCTACCCGCCTGCGTCTCCCAAAGTGCTGGGATTACATCTGTAAGCCACCGCACCTGGCCGTGGCTAACTTTTATTTATTTATTTTTCTTGTAGAGAAGAGGTCTCACTATATTGTAAAAATGTTTCAATATAATTAAAAAATATTAACCCACTTTTTTGTGCTATGATATCTATTATTAATTTATGTTTTTTTTTAACTGGCAGGGCTTCAAATGTGAAATTTAATAAAAGAACATTACAATGTGTTTCTTTCATGATCTTTATTATTATTTGTTTCATGTTGTGATTATTACTAAAAATATTTTTGCTTTATAGAAAAAGAGGTTGATTTAAAAAAAGATGACCCACTCAGGTATTGAGTGTGCTAGCTACCACTGGTATGAGTGGCTCGGGAACAGGCTCTTTTAATGCAGGGTGGGAAATGAAATGATTGCAATGTACATAGTGCTGACTCAGACAATTATTCCCTAAGCAGGTGGGGCTTGTGGTTGGGGGGGCATCAAAAAAGACTTTCTTGTAATTTTTGTGTTGATACAATCTCAAAAGCTGCATAAAGGCCTCCCATACCTGCTTTCCACATTCACCATCTGTTTACATTTTCATCCCTTTGCTTTTTCATTCTTTCTCTCTTGCTTTCCTTCTCCTTCTCCCTCTCCCACTCCGTCTTTCTCTATGCACACAACACACACATGAACATTTTTTCTGAACCATTTGAAAGTAGATTAGAGATATGGCATCCCTTTACCCCTAAATACTTCAGTGAGTATATCCTAAGAACAAGAACATGTTCCCACCTAACACAGTACAGATCAATGCATTAAGGATATTTAACATTGTTATCATGCTATTATTTAATCTACAGGCCACATTCAAATTTTGTCATTTTGCCTAATAATATCTTCCACAGTTTTTTCCAGCCTAGGATCCAATCCAGGTTGACACATTTCATTTAGTTGTCATGCCTCTTTAGCCTTCTTTAACCCGGAAAAAACAGCTCCTCAGCCTTGCTTTATTTTCTTCACCTTGACAGTTTTGAAAAGTACACATCAGTTATTCCATAGAATTCTCCTCGCTTTGGGTTGTCTGATGTTTCTTCCTGATTAGATTTGGATTATACATTTTTGGTAGAAATATCACCGAAGCCTGGGCACAGTGGCACACGCCTGCAATCCCAGCACTTTGGGAGGCTAAGGTGGGTGGATCACTTGAGCTCAGGACTTTGAGATCAGCCTGAGCAACATGGTGAAACCCTGTCTCTACTAGAAATACAAAAATTAGCCAGTTTTGGTGGCACATGCCTGTAGTTCCAGCCACTTGGGAAGCTGAGGTGGGAGGATCACTGGAGCCCAAGAGGTTGAGGCTGCACTCCAGCCTGGGTGACAGAGTGAGACTCTGTCTTAAAATAATAATAATAGGCTGGGTGCAGTGGCTCATGCCTGTAATTCCAGCACTTCGGGAAGCTGAGGTGGGCAGATCACCTGAGGTGGGGAGTTTGAGACCATCCTGACTAACATGGAGAAAACCAGTCTCTACTAAAAGTACAAAATTAGTTAGGGGTGGCGGCGCATGCCTGTGATCCCAGCTACTTGGGAGGCTGAGGCAGAAGAATCGCTTGAAACCGGGAGGTGGAGGTTGCAGTGAGCTGAGATCGTGCCACTGCACTCCAGCGTGGACAACAAGAGGGAAACTGTGAAAGAAAGAAAAGAAGGGAAGAGAAGAGAGGGGAGGGGGGGGGAGGGGAGGGGAGGGAGGGGAGGAAGGAAGGATGGGAAGGAAGGAGGGAAGGAAGGAGAAAGACTGACTACTGAAGTTTTTCTTTCTAAGACGTCATATCAGGAGTCATGTTACCAGTTTGTACCTATATTGGTGATGTTAACTTTCATTGCTTAGTTAAGTCAGACTAATTCTAGTATCTGCACTGTAAACTTACTATTTTAACTTTGTAAATTAATAAGTTATTTATGGGAAGATACATTGAGACTAGTTTTACACTCACTGATGATTCTGTATAATTAGCACTCTACTATAAAAAATGATCTTAGGAAAGATTTTCCTTTTTTTCTTAAGCTTCATTGAGGTTAATTTATATACAATAAAAATTAACAATTGTAAAATTTTAATAAAATTTAGACTTTTAGCAAGTGAAAAATCCAGTGATTTTTAGCAATTTAATAAAATTGTGCAATCATTACCACAAACCAATTTTATTTTATTATTTTTAATTTTTTTTGAGACAAAGTCTCCCTCTGTCCCTCAGGCTACAGTGCATGGCATGATCATAACTCACTGCAGCCTTGAACTCCTGGGCTCAAGGGATCCTTCTGTCTCAGCCTCTTGAGCAGCTCGGACTACAGGAGTGTGCCACCACACATGGATAATTTTTTATTTTTGATAGAAATAGAGTCTCACTACATTGCCCAGGCTGGTCTCAAACTCCTGGCCTCAAGTGATCCTCCTGCCTTGGCCTCTTAAACTATTGGAATTACAGGTCTGAGCCACCCCAGCTGGCCACAGTCCAGTTTTTGAACATTTCTATCATCCTAAAAAGCTTTCTCATGCCTGTTTGCACTTTATCTTCATTCCCACCCAGCCCCAGGCAATTAGTCACCTGTTTTCTACCTCTAGAAATGTGCCCTTTCTGAACATTTCATATAAATAGAATTGTACGATATGTAGTTGTTTTGCATCTAATTTCTTTTACTTAGCATAAGATTCTTGAGCTACATCCATGTTGTAGCATATATCGATATTTCATTCATTTTTACTGCTGAATAATTATATTTTTGAGACAGAGTCTTGCTCTGTTGCCCAGGCTGGAGTGCAGTGGCACCATCTCAGCTCACTGCATCCTCCACCTCCTGGGTTGAAGCTGTTCTCATGCCTCAGCCTCCCCAGCAGCTGGGATTACAGGCGTGCACCACCACACTCAGCTAAGTTTTGTATTTTTAGTAGAAACGGTTTTCACCATGTTGGCCAGGGTGGTCTCGATCTCCTGATCTCAGGTGACCCGCCCGCCTGGGCCTCCCAAAGGGCTGGGGTTATAGGCGTGAGCCGCCTTGCCCAGCTTCTTGCTGAATAATATTTTATTGTTTGGATATATCATATTTTGTTTATCCATTCACTAGTTGATAGACGTATGGATTGTTGACCGTTTTTTTGCTATAGAAATAATATTCCTGTAGGGATTCATGTATAGGTTTTTGTGTGAACATATGTTTTCATTTCTCTTGGGTAGATACTTAGAAGCAGAATTGCTGGGTTGCATGGGAAGTTTATGTTTAATTTTTAAAAAGAAACTACCAAAGTATTCTCCAAAGAGGCTCTACCTTTTCACGTTTCCCTAAGCAATGGCTAAGGGTTCCAGTTTCTTCACATCCTCACCAACACTTGTTATTGTCCGTCTTTTATTATAGCCATATTAGTGGGCATGAAATTATATCTCATTAATGTTTTTATTTGCATTTGCTCAATGGCTAATTATGTTGAGCATTTTTTCATGTGCTTACTAACTATTCATATATGTTTGGTGAAATGTCTATTCAAGTCTTTTGCTGATTTTTAAACTGACTGTTGACTTTCTTATTTATTTATATATTCTTTGCATGTGGTTATCAACTGGCCCAGTGCCATTTATCAAAAAGACTATTCTTGGCCGGGCACAGTGGCTCGTGCTTGTAATCCCAGCCCTTTGGGAAGCTGAGGAGGGCAGGTCACTTGAAGTCAAGAGTTTGAGACCAGCCTGGCCAACATGGCGAAACCCCATCTCTACTAAAAATACAAAAATTAGCTGGGTATGGTGGTGCACTCCTGTAATCCCAGCTGCTGAGGCAGGAGAATCGCTTGAACCCAGGAGGCAGAGGTTGCAGTGAGCTGACATTACACCATTGCACTCCAGCCTGAGCGACAGAGTGAGAGTCTGTTTAAAAAAAAAAAAAAAGGTGGGCAGATCACGAGGTCAGGAGATCGAGACCAGCCTCGCCAACATGGTGAAACCCCCATCTCTACTGAAAACACAAAAATTAGCTGGGCGTGGTGGTGGGGGCCTGTAGTCCCAGCTACTCAGGAGGTTGTGGCAGGAGAATCACTTAAACTCGGGAGGTAGAGGTTGCAGAGAGCTGAGATTGTGCCACTGCCCTCCAGCCTGAGCAACAGAGCAAGACTCCATCTCAAAAAAAAAAAAAAAAAAAAAAAAAAAAAAAAAAAAAAGCAGCAGCAAGTCAGGTCAGGGTCTAGAATGTGATATGTGATGCTTGAGGTAATCCACAGTGAGTGATGCTGGGAAGGTTGGCAGGGACCAGATTACAGATAGTTTTATAATCCACGTGTACTAAGTGGTGTAGATTTTTCCTGTACATGCCAGCAAGGTTGGGAAGGAAGTGCCTAAATTAGAGAGAGATGACATGGTTACATTCAGAATTTGCGAAGACCATACCTAATTAAAAGCAGTAGTGGCAGCTTAGGTAAGAGATGTAAAGGCTGAAATAAGAACAGAGGTGATAGAATTGGATGGACGTAAGGAAATGAAATGGGGAATTACTTTATTTATTTTTTTGAACAGGAGTTTCACTCTTATTGCCTAGGCTGGAGGGCAATGGCAGGATCTCAGCTCACTACAACCTCCACCTTGAATGGGGAATTATTTTATTTATTTATTTATTTATTTATTTTTGAGACAAGAGTTTTGCTCTTGTCGCCCAGGCTGGAGTGCAGTGGTGTGCGATCTCAGCTCACTGCAACCTCTGCCTCCGGGTTTAGGCGATTCTCCTGCCTCAGCCTCCCGAGTAGCTGGGACTACAGGCACACACCACCACACCCAGCTAATTTTTTGTATTTTTAGTAGAGACGGGATTTCACCATGTTGGCCAGGATGGTCTCCATCTCTTGACCTTGTGATCCAACCGCCTCAGCCTCTCAAGTGCGGGGATTACAGGCATGAGCCACTGTGCCTGGCCGGGAATTATTTAAAAGATAAAATAGAACTGATGGTTTATCCAATGTGTGTATGTGTTTGGGTAGGTGTGAGATGTGGGGCTGAGGAATAGACAGGACTGACTCCTGGCCTTTTGCAGTGCTAACTGGACATCTGGTGGTAGCACTGACTGGCTCTAAGAACACAAAAGAATGAGCAGAATTAGGTTCAGCTGCACAACCTAATATATAGTACTTGGAGAAGGAAGTTCATTTTCTCTTATCTAAAAGAAGTGCAGGCATGGTGACTCACACCTGTAATTCTAGCATTTTGGGAGGCTGAAGCAGAGGATTGCTTGAGCCCAGGAGTTCGAGACCAGCCTAGGCACAATAGTAAGACTCTCCCCTACCCCCACAACATTCCTACAAAAAATAAAAAATTAGCCAGGAGTGGTGGTGCACACCTGTAGTTCCAGCTACTCAGGAGGCTGAGGTGGGTGGATTGCTTGAGTCCATGAGGTTGAGAGTGCAGAGAGCCACAAACACACCACTACACTACGACCTGGGAAGCACAGTGAGACCCGATCTCAAAAACAAAAAACAAAAAAGTCCGAAGGAATTGGTCCAGGGCACATGTAATGCTTCTGGGTTTCTAGGACCTTCAGTCTTACAGCTCCGCCATTCTCAGCGCGTTATTTTCTCCTCAAAGCCCAATATGAATGTTCCAGTTCTGGCTATCACATTTGAGTTCCACTGCTTAAAAATGAAAAAGCAGTGAAGAAAAACATACAGTTTCATTTTAGGAATATTATTCTATAGGCCCATCTCACATAAGCTCACCTTATCTCAAAAAAGTTTGGACAGGGTGGGCGTGGTGGCTCACACCTGTAATCCTAGCACATTGGGAGGCTGAGGAGGGTGGATGACTTGAGGGCAGGAGTTCGAGACCAGCTTGGCCAACACGGTGGAACCCCCATCTCTACAAAAAATAGAAATGTGAACTGAGTGTGATGGCGGGCACCTGTAATTCTAGCTACTTGGAAGGCTGAGGCAGGAAAATTGCTTGAACCAGGGAGGAGGAGGTTGCAGTGAGCTGAGACTGCACCACTGCACTATAGCCTGGGTGACAGGAGCAAAACTCTGCCTAAAAAAAAATGTAGTCTTTGTTATGGAAAGCTTTATGCCCAAGTAACAGTGGAAGATTTCTTAATATAGTAGAAAAATTTAGAAAAATATGGAATTTAGGGTACAATTAGTAGCCCCTGCAGCAAGATGTTTTAGAGGGAATTACGGGGACTTCTGCTAGGACTTGTTGAGCTGCTTGCGGTAAATTGTTCCTGTGTAAATGCCTTGCAGACAGTTGGATATGTGGCTCCTTTTTCTAAAGTGCAATTCTCATAAATTCGCTTGTCTGCGCCAAACTTTCAATGACTTTTCACTGGTGTTGAGCACCAGGCTACACTTCCTTTGAAGGTATTAGCTGACAGAACCACCCCCTATTCTTTGAATGTGCTCCTACTTTTCTGCTTGTGTGCTTTTGCTCTTCTAGTTCCCTCTGCCTGAAATGCCCTTTCGAGAACTCTTATTCATACCTTATAAATCTACCTCATCGAATCCTCAAAAACTGAATTAGGCCAGGTGCAGTGGGTCACACCTGTAATTCCAGCACTTTGGGAGGTCAAGGCGGGTGGATCAGGAGGTCAGAAGTTTGAGACCAACCTGGCCAATATGGTGAAACACTGTCTCTACTAAAAAAATGAAAATTAGCTGGGGGTGGTGGTGCACACCTGTAATCCCAGCTACTCGGGAGGCTGAGGCAAGAGAATCACTTGAACCCAGAGGCAGAGGTTCCAGTGAGCAGAGATGGTGTCCTTGCACTCCAGCCTGGGTGAAAGAGTGAGACTCCATCTCAAAAAAGAAAAAAAAAATACAAAAATTAGCTGGACATGGTGGCATGCACCTGTAGTCCCAGGAGAATTGATTGAGCCTGAGAGGTGGAGGTTGTAGTGAGCCGAGATGGAGCCACTGCACTCCAGCCTGGGCAACAGAGCAAGACTCAGTCTCAAAAACAAACAAACAAAATGAAAACAAAAACAAAACTGAATCAGATGCTACCATCTTCTAAATTCCTCTAACAATTTGCGTACACTGCTGTGCTTAACATCACCTTTGTACATAAAAAGCACTCAACAAGGGCCCAGTGTAGTGGCTCATGCCTGTAATCCCAGCATTTTGGGAGGCCAAGGCAGGTGGATCACCTGAAGTCAGGAATTCAAGACCAGCATGGGCAAGATGGTGAAACCCTTTCTATACTACAAAAATTAACCGTGCGTGGTGTTGCACATCTGTAGTCCCAGTTACTCGGGAGGCTGAGGCAGGAGAACTGCTTGAGCCCAGGAGGCAGAGGTTACAGTGAGCTGAGATCGCGCCACTGCACTCCAGTCTGGGTGATCCAGTGAGACTCTGTGTCAAAAAAAAAAAAAAAACTCAATAAACATTGGTGAATTGCATTGCCTTTGGCTTTGTAATTTGTCCCTCAAAGTGGCTGAAAGATCTATATAAGATTTTCTATGTGAGAAAACAATGTACTTTGCACAAGGGTGAAATACTCCCTTTCTAAATGTCTTTGATGTGTTTCCTTAGAGAGTGCTTCCCTGACCCCATCCCTCCATGCCAGCCTACTTTCTCTTATACCCTGTACTTTCCTTTGTTAGTATTTACCACAATTACTCTTTTTTTATTTTTGAGATGGAATCTTGCTCTGTTGCCCAGGCTGGAGTGCAGTGGCGCCATCTTGGCTCACTGCAACCTGCGCCTCCCGGGTTGAAGCAATTCTCCTGCCTCAGCTTCCCAAGCAGCTGAGACTGCAGGTGTCTGCCAACACACCCAGCTAATGTTTGTATTTTTAGTAGATACACGGGTTTCACCATGTTGGCCAAGCTGGTCTTGAACTCATGACCTCAGGTGATCTTCCCGTCTTGGCCTCTCAAAGTGCTGGGATTACAGGCTTAAGCCACCATGCCTAGCCTGAGTTTCATTTTAATGGAAACATTGGGACAGTAACTGGAGGGGGAAGTGGAGTTAAAGGAATTTTTTTTTTTTTAAGAAAGGATAAATAATAGCATGTTGATATCTTGATCAGAAGCATGAAGTTGAGACGTAAAAACTGATGTTTGCAGAGAGGGAAGGCTTTTTGGGTCACATTTTTGACTAGGTGAGAGGGGATGGGACCTAGAACTGAAGTGGGGGGCAGCCTTTACCAGGAGCACAGACTGTTCGCCCAGAGCAGCAGGAGAGATGGGGCACAGGTGGGTGGAGCCTGTGGGACTAGGAGCTCGTGGAAGTTCTTGTGATTGCCTCTATTTTCTCAGGAAATTAGCAAAGTCATTTGCTAGGAGTGAGGATGGAGGAGTAGGTTTGAGGTGACACATAATATGAATTAATGGAAATGAATGAACTGCAGCTAACAGTTGTTTGATAACTTCGCAGTATTGACTTCCATGTGAATTTCAAGTGGATAAGAGTCAGAATCCCAGCACTTTGGGAGGCCGAGACGGGTGGATTGCTTGAGCTCAGGAGTTCAAGACCATCTCAGGCAATGTGGCAAAACCCTGTCTCTAAAAAAAAAATGCAAAAAAATCTAGCCAGGTGTGATGGTGCATGCCTGTAGTCCCAGCTACTTGGGAGGCCAAGGCAGGAGAATAGCTTGAGCCTGGGAGGTGGAGGTTGCAGTGAGCCAAGATCACACCATTTGCACTCCAATGTGGGTGACAGAGCAAGACCTTGTATCAAAACAGAAACAAAAGAAAACCAAGAGTCATAACAGAGTAGCTGTGTCTTCTCTTTACTAACCTTCAGGTGTTTGCAGTTGGAAAGTTGACTTTCCCAGGCTTGTCACTTTACCTATGAAGGAACATGGTAAGAGAAAGAGGCAGGGGAATTGAGGGTTATAATTATATGATTTAAGTTACATAGAGGGAGAAGAAATGAAAGATGGTGAAAAGATTGTGGGATCAATGGTAGAAAGATGGGCTGGAGCCTGAGAACTAGAGGGAGCTAGCTGGAAAGACAGGAATTGGTGGTAAGGGGGGGTGTGGAAATTGAGATTATGGAGGTGATGCCGTTATTATAATGACAAGATATGGGACATGACCATGGGAGTGAGTGGCTGATGTAGGGTAGAGGCTGAGATTGTTGAAGAGGAGCAAGTCAAGGAATTGCTATGCATGGGTATAGGAGGGTCATATAGGTGAACCCTACATGTACTGATTGGGTAAAGTTATCAGAACCCAAAGATGACTTGGGTTAGAAATCTAGCTCCTCTCCTACTTCCTAGCTCTACACCTTAGTTTTCTTATGTGAAACATGAAGGTATTAACAGTTTCTACATTGCAGGGCTATTGTGAGGACTAAACGAATTAATACACATAAAACACTTAGAACAGAGAGTGACATATAATAAGTACACAATAAGCTTTTACTTTTATTTACATATTTATGATTAACAAATCTTACAATTTTAGTTCAGAACTTTCTTCATGCAAACTCATATCTGCTCTTTTATAACCAAAATCCTTGAAAGTTGTCTATACTTGTCTTCACTTTTCCACCTCCCTTTTTCTCCTCCACCCTTCACAATAAAAATTTCTCCCACCTTTCTACGAAGAGTATTTTGTTGTTGTTTTGAGACATGGCCTCATTCAGTAGCCCAGGCTGGAGTGCAGTAGCAAGATCACCGCTCACTGCAGCCTTTACCTCCCCAGCTCAGGTGATCCTCTCACCTTGGCCTCCCAAATAGCTGGGACCACAGGCACATTCCACCACACCCGGCTAATTTTAAATTTTTTGTAGAGATGGGATTTTGCCATGTTGCCTGGGCTAGTCTCGAACACCCGGGCTTAAGCGATCCTCTTGCCTTGGCCTCCCAGAGTGCTAGGATTACGGGAGTGAGCTGCTGTGCCTGGTCTAAAAATGCTTTTGAAGGCACCAACGACTCTGATCTTAACAAGTCTACCAGTTAGTTCTTAGTTTTCGTCATGCTGCATTTGACATGGCTTTATCATGTCTTGCTTCTGAAATTTTTTTTCTTATTTTTTTTTTTTTCAAAAACTTTTGAAAGTATTCCAAGTAAGCTTCTGAAATTCTTACAAAAATTTGGTTTCTGGGTCACCTCCTTCTCCTGGGTTTTCATCCTGCTTTGCTGTTATCTCTTCTCAATTGCCTCTGCAGGATCCTCATCCTCTCCCTGACCTCTAAAGATTGGCACAGTTTGGGGCTAAATTCTTTTCTATCTATTCTCACACTCAATATCATCTTTCCAGTCCCATGGTTTCAAATAGCATCTGTATGCTAATACATCCCAAATTCGTATCTCTAACTGTGATGTTTTCTCCAAGTCCCAATTCATATATCTAACTTCTTACTGAACAAGCCTACTTGAATGTATGGTAGGTATCTCAAACTTAACTGTCCAAAACTGATTACATTCTAGTCAGGGTAGTAGATCATAAACATATTTAAAAATGAATCTAGGCCGGGTGCGGTGGCTCACACCTGTAATTCTAGCACTTAGGGAGGCCAAGGCAGGCAGATCACCTGAGGTCAGGAGTTCAAGACCAGCCTGGCTAACATGGTGAAACCCCATCTCTACTAAAATACAAAAATTAGCCAGGTGTGATGGCAGGTGTCTGTAATCTCAGCTACTCGGGAAGCTGAGGCTGGAGAATCACTTGAACCCAGGAGACAGTGGTTGCAATGAGCAAAGATTGTGCCATTGCACGCCAACCTGGGTGGCTCAGCCAGACTCCATCTCAAAAAAAGAATCTCCAATTCAGCTAGTGCAATAGTGCAAACTGCCGTAAGGAGAAATAAAGCCAGAAAAGGGAAACGAGAGCTTAAGTATTCAAAGGAATTAGGCAAAGCCTCTCAGGCCCTGCGAGATCAGAAGGAAGAGCAGTCAATGTGCAGAGAACAGCATGTGCAAAGACTGATTTTCGTTCACCCAAAACTCTTTTCCCAATTTAGCGAATGGTATCACCATTCACTTACATGCTCAGGCGGCAGAGTCACTCTTCGCTCATCTGTTTTCCTCACCCTTCACAGTCAATTCATTTAGCAATTCCTGTTGGCTCTAACTTCAGATTTTATCTGGAATCTGATCATTTTTCACTACCTTCATTGCTTTCATCAGAGTCCTACCCATCATTGTCCTTGTCCCAAATACGACTCCACTGCCTTCTACCTTGTCTTTCTGCTTTCATTCTTGCCTACAGACTTCATCTAGCAGCCAGGAGGTCTTTCAGCAATATAAATCAGATCATGTTATTTCATTGCTCAAAACTCTGCAGTGGGGCTGGATGCAGTGGCTCACAGCTGTAATCCCAGCACTTTGGGAGGCCAAGGCAGGAGGATCCCTTGAGCGCAAGAGTTTGAGACCAGCCTGGGCAACACAGAAAGACCCCATCTTAAAAAGAGAAAACTCTCCAATGACTTATTTCTATCATACTTAGAATAAAATCCAAATAGTTTATTTATTTTTATTTTTCCAAATACTTTATTCTGGTTTACGAGGTACTAAACAATCTGGCTCCCTCTGAACTCAGCTACTACCTTTGATTTTTCTAGTTGTCACTACCTTAAGTTTCTCCAAAGCTTTTTCTTTCCATTAGTCAAGGTCTTTGTTGCCTCAGGCTTTGCCCTTGCTGTTCTCTGCACATTTCTGATGTTGCATGGTCTGAGTGAGGCTGTCTCTAATTCCTTCCAATATTTAAACTGTATTTTCTCTCCTCCAGATTTATTTCTCTTTATAGCAGCTTGCACTAGCTGAAATAGAGTTTTATTTGTTTATCATGTGCTTCCCTGACTAGAATGTAAGCTTCATGAAAGCAGGATCTTGTCTCTCATGATCACTAGTGGATTCCTGGTACCCTAGAACAGTGCCTGGCACATAGCTGGCATTCAGTTTGTTTGAGTGACTGAATGAATCCAAGTGCCAAATTAGATGTCTCAAATTTAGCATTCCCAGACTAAAGACACTATCACCTTCTTCCACAAAAATCTTCCAGGATTCACTATCCTAAATGAATTAGGTCACCAACCAGTCCCTCCGTGTAAAAGCTCAGTGAGTAATCCTCGGCCCTTTCTCTTTCTCTATCTTGGCCACTTGAAATCTGGTTCATTGTACATAATACACATCTCTTGAAACTTCCTTGCATCACCATTTCTCCAAGTCACTCACCATCAACTCCACCTGGGTTTTCAAGCCCCAACCTAACTTCCTTCTAACACATTCATTACACTGTCTCCATGTAATCTTTCTAAAATGCAAATCTTGGCCAGCATGATGGTTCATGCCTGTAATTCCTGCACTTTGGGAGGCTGAGGCGGGTGGATTATTTGAGGTCAGGAGTTTGGGACCAGCCTGCCCAACACAGTGAAACCCTGTCTCTATAAAAATACAAAAATCAGCGGAGTGTGGTGGTGAATGCCTGTAATCCCAGCTGCTTGGGAGGCTGAGGCAGGAGAATCGCTTGAACCAGAAGGTAGAGGTTTCACTGAGCTGAGATGGTGCCACTATACTCCAGCCTGGGCAACAGAGCAAGACTCCATCCCAAAAAACAAAAACAAAAACAAGAAAACAAAACAATACAATACAATGCAAATCTTATCACGTCATTCTCTAGCTGCAAAAGCTTGAGCCTTCCCATGGCCCTGAAAGTGGTTTTTATCTTTCCTGGCAGGCAATAAGCTCTGTGTGGGCTGAACAGTACCTGGCATTCCTTGAATTAGAATGCATTGATTTGGCGAAATATTTAGGAGAAATACAAAAATCTGCCCCCTTTTTTTTGGATATGGGATCTCACTATGCCTCCCAGTACAGTGGAGCAGTCATAGCTCACCGTAATCTCGACCTCGTGGGCTCAAACCATTCTCCTCGCTCTGCCTCCAGAGTGGATGGACTCTGGGCATCAGCCTAAAAATGTCTATTTGATGTAGCAACACAAGATAAATCTGGAGAAACAGGAGGGAATAGCCCCTCTGATCATTACTTTTACATTATTATTATTATTATTATTATTATTTTGAGTTGGAGTCTTACACTGTAGCCTGGGCTGGAATGCAATGGTGTGATCTTGGCTCACTGCAACCTCGGCCTCCCGGGTTTAAGCAACTCTCCTGCCTCAGCCTCCCGAGTAGAGGGGATTACAGGCGCCCACCACCATGCCTGGCTAACTTTTTGTATTTTTAGCAGCGATGGGGGGTTCATTAGGTTTGCCAGGCCGCTCTCGAACTCCTGACCTTGTGATCCGCAAACCTCGGTCTCCCAAAGTGCTAGGATTACAGGCGTGAGTCACCGCGCCCGGCCACTTTTACATTATTATAATTGAATAAATTGTTATGTTGTAAACGATTACAGCCTGGAAGTGAATAGGGGAAAAATGAAACAATTGTTACAATCATGAAGTTGAAAGTGAAGATTTCCCTTCCTCCCTTTATCCTTCCTTCCTCTCCTTCCCTTCTCTCTGTCGCCCAGGCTGGAGTGCAGTGGCCTGATCTCAGCTCACTGCAACCTCCCGCGTCCCAGGTTCAATTCTCCTGCCTCAGCCTCCCGTGTGGTTGGGATTACAGGCGCGCGCCACCACGCCAGGCTAATTTTTGTATTTTTAGTAGAGACGGGTTTCGCCATGTTGGCTAGGCTGGTCTCGAACTCTGACCTCAGGCTATCTGCCCGCCTTGGCCTCCAAAAGTGCTGTAATTACAGGCGTGAGCCACCGCGCTCGGCTGAAGCTTTCCTTTAACCCTTTCGTTCTAACTCATCTTTTTTTTTTTTTTTTAAGATGGAGTCTTGCTCTCTCGGCTGACTGCAACCTCCGCCTCCTTGGTTCAAGCAATTCTATGCCTGAGACTCCTGAGTAGCTGGACTACAGGCGCCAGCCACCACGCCCGGCTAATTTTTTTTGTATTTTCGGTAGAGGCGGGATTTCACCATCCTGGCCAGGCTGGTCTCGAACTGCTGAACTCTGATCCACCCGCCTCGGCCTCCCAAAGTGCTGGGATTACCGGCGTGAGTCACGGCGTCCGGCTCATTTTTTTTTTTTTTTTTTTTAAAGGAGCGGGGCTTGATCTTGATTGTACAGTTACGCTCCGATATGCCCACTCCCGCCCAAGAACAAGTTAGTGGCAGGCCCTAGAGGGCCACCGTCCAGAGGGTGGGTCCCCCCATGCTCGCTTACGACGCTTAGAGCCACTTACCTCAGCTCTCGGTGCTCCCTCGCCTTACTTCCTCCTCCAGGCTCCGCCCCGCGTCGGTGCGCCTGCGCACGGACGAACACGTGGCTGCAGCGGGGCTAGAGCAGCAATGGCGGCGGGCGGCGGCGGTAGCGGCGACCCCCTGGCCCCAGCTGGGGTACCTTGCGCCTTCTCCCCGCACAGCCAGGCCTACTTCGCTTTGGCGTCTACCGACGGTCATCTACGAGTATGGGAGACGGCCAGCAACCGGCTGCATCAGGAGTACGTGCCTTCCGCGCACCTCAGCGGTACCTGCACCTGTCTGGCCTGGGCGCCAGCGCGGTTGCAGGCCAAGGTAAAGCGAGCGGGATGGCGCGGAGCGGGCGCCTTCCCGGGCTCGGCTTCGGGCCTTGGGACAGGGTGGCGCGTGGCCCGGCATCGCGCGTGGCTGTCGGCTGCCGGGGGCGAGAAGGTACGGAGCGCGGCGTCGGCGCGCACTGGGCCCAAGCCGCCAGCCCTGCGTGCGGCCTGCCGGGAGGGCAGTGAGGGAGGGCGCAGCTCGACCCGGCCGGCCGCGCACCCAGGCGCTGTCGGCTGGCCCCATGCGGCCTGCGCCCCACTCTTGACGGGCCGCCATGTTCGCCTAGGCCCCCGGCCCTCCAGGGGCGGCTTCCCTCTGCGGGGCCTTGCTCATCAGAGTCCTGATTTTTGACAGAGCCGCCTTTTGGGACCATCTAACTTTCTTCTGTCTCTGATCCAGCTCATCGGTTTTGCCGTGGGCCTTTGGTGTGGACTAGTCTGTACTTGTTTCCGGACCTCACTCCTCCTACCCCCCCCCCAACACTTTGGGTGCCGGCTCACCACGTGTTCTCGTCCACATCCAGGTCGTGGGAATCTCAATAACTTTTGCCTTTTCCAGGCACCTCTGCATTCTCAGCCTTTTGTACTTACTGCTTTTTTTTTATCATCTGCTCGCCCCTCCCGCCCCGCTGAAAGCCCGTCACCACCACCCCTCTACCCCAATCTGAAGTCTGTGTTAGGATGTGGAGGTAAAGTGAAGTAGTAGCTTGATTTAGTGAATGTTTTATGAGTCCAGGTGAAGTTACTCTTTGATGGAAAGCTGCCGAGTTAGGCAAAGCATTTCCCTGTTAGGGACCTGTGTCAGATAAATGCCATTCACTGTTGAGTCACTCCGCTGCATCTCTCTAACTCAGCACGCACGTGGTTATTGCATTTATAGAGTAGCCAAACCGAATCACTGCAAAGTGATTTGGAAGCATCAGGTATCCTGAGGTGTGTGGTGTGAGCTGTAAGTATGCAGGACTGTAAACTCGTATTTAGGATAGATCTTACTCTCTCTGACGTCTCTCTGACGACTCTCTTACGACCTGGGGAACTTTTGCTAAATTTTTGGGTTGGGAGAAGGGTTATATCTAAGTTGCCATACTTTGGGTATGTTTAGATATTTTTCAAATTTTAAGCTACGTTCTCATAGTTTAACCTGTTGATTTATAAAAGAAACCTATCAGGGCTCATAAGTCAAACACACAACTTAAAAAACAAATCAGAGTTTTTACAGCGCTCTGCTTATCTTTTATTTTCAAAGTTGTTTTTTATATTTGTATTTTAACAGTCCTGTAAAGTGGTAATAGTAGTAATGCTGAGAGAAACACGGAGCAGTGGTTAGCTAGGTGCATGGACCCAAGCTAGCTATACTGTCTACATTCGAGTCCAGCCTCTGCTTCATAGTGGTAATTGGGCCTCTGGTTCCTCATTTATAAAATGAGGATAATAATACCTACTTCATAGAGCGGTTGTGAAAATTAATATATTTAATAATGCAGAGAACAGTTAGAATAGTTCTTGACAGTAAGTGCTTTAAGTATCCTTAATGTCTGATATTTGTATGGTTAGCCCTGCAACGTTGGTAAGGAACTTTCTGCCTCATTTGGAGGGAAGAAACAAACTCTGGGAAACTTAGCAACTTGAATAAACAATGGAACCAGGATTAGAACTCAGGTTCTTAAGAGCTCAGTTCTTGGTTATCTGCAACAAATAGTTAATATTAGGTTGGAAAAAAGTCACCCACTTTGCTTTTCTCTTGACTTTCAATTGCATTGTATGCTCAAGAGAAACTTCCTAATCTCATATTAAAAGTCATATTTTTGGATTATGTACACTATGGTAAATTAGAAAAAATAACTGGATTTGTTTTCGTAACTAAGACTCAAAACTTGCTTTGCCATATTGAGCAAGTTCCTTTAATTTTGAGAACCTCATTGAAAAATGAGGGTTGAGCTACATTAAAAAAACTTTTTTTCTAGGTTTCAGCATCGTTTTACCTTCACTCTCTCCTTTTAACCACATGACTATGGAATGCCCTGAAACTACTGAATTTTAAAAAAATGATTGAAAATCAGAGCTAAGAAACGTAAATGACTTCACCAAAGCCTTAATATCCAGTAAAGGAGTGTGGCCTCTAGAGTCAAGGTGCCCTGAACTCCTGGTCCAGTGTCCCGATTTTGTTGATTTCAGTCTTGAGTCACAGAGCTGAGAGAGCTGGAAGGAATGTAGAGAATCCCCACTTTGAGGATGTGTCCTCCTGGAGCATTAGTTTGACTTAAAAACTAAGGAGAGGCAGCTTTCTTATATTTAAACAAACTTGCACATATATTATGGTATAAAATTAAGTCACATATGCTGCAGCAAGATGTCTTGGGAAAAAAAGATATATGTTAAGGTGCTCTCATCTTATTAAACTCTTCCTTTTATTTTACGTCTTTGAGCCTTAGTGTATGGAGGCGTGAAAAGGATGTTACCCACTTTCCAGTTTTTTATTAAGGTCCTGGCATATGATGACATATAGTACTCTTAAACTTGAAATAGAAGTAACAGCACCCACCTTTTAGGATCCTCAGGATCAAATTAGGCAATGTATGTGACTGGTGTAGCATGGCCTAGCATACAATAAGTGCTTAATAAGTGTTATTATTGAATGAGTCTAGACTCAATTTATCATTTAATATGGCATTCCCCGTTGTAAATCAGTTTGTAAGAAAAGTATTCTACCCTTGGTTTAGTAATTAGCAGTTTGCTACCCAAGGACAAAGTGTGGTGATGATAACTTAACCAATGGAGAAAGATTAGTTAGTGCTGGGTGTCTTGGGTGACAGGGGTTAAGTTTGTGGTTCACAAGTATTTAGAAAAATCAGATTGTCACCTCTTGTTTTTGGTCACATAATGATTACAATACTTTGCAGTCATGCTGAAATAGTTTCTAGAGCGTTTGTATATGATATGTAGCTGAGCGTTCCATTCAGTCTTCGGAGCCTGGGGGAAGAGGACCTTTAATGAGGACAAGAAGATATTCTAGGAAAGTGCAAAAATACAAATGGCTGGACTCTATCTAGATGGTGCTATTTTTAGAGTTACTCAAGTTTATGTAAACTGAGGCAGAAATGTTAATTATATGCTCTCTTCTTCTTTTTTAAACACTAAGCTTTAGGGTAAATTGTTTTTTAATTATATTCTCTACCAAAGCCACACAGTAAAGTCGCTGAGCCATCCAGGAACTGATGCTGCTGTTTGATTGTCTTACAACTTTTGAAAGTCTTCCAACTTTTCTACTTTTCATTCTCTAACTGCTTTTGAGCCTTGGAGAAACAGACCTTGTTGACTATTGGCTGTCACAGTAAATGTGTTTATACTGTTTTGCTGTCGCTGCAATTAAGATGACCCAATACAGCTTAGTAGTTGTTGAATGAAGCACATGGCATTTCAGACATTGGACAGGGCATCTGAGCTGGTGTCTGTGTTGCCATCCCTTAGAGATGCAGGGCACCTTACATGTGCTATGTGCAGTGCTCTGTCTTGAGGTCTCACTAATATTTAAACTTCCTAAGAAGTAAAGGTTGCAGATTAGATCTGACTGGCAGAAATAGAAGTTTCTGTGTATTAGGACTTAAGTGATTTGTTATAAATACTGTGTGTGATTTTATGTAATATGTACATGTTTTATTCACTGTTATTTGTGAAACTTAAACATATGCAGTGGCAGTGAGATACACCAAGAAATGAAATAGGAGGTCAGTTGCAGAATGACACTGGAAACTTGGCATACTTTTTGGTGTCTAGAGTTAAGCATTTTTCAGAACAGATTTTGATCCATTAGTGGATTGCGTAATAGGTTAGTAGGTTGTGACATTAAAAACAAAATAGAATGGAAAGTATCAGAGTGCTAGTACCTGCGTAAGTTTCTCTGTGAAGCTTGTTTCAGTTATCTATATGTGTGTTTTTATGAGAGTGTAGTGGCTCTGCATGTAAAACTTCTTTCTCTGGGATCTCAGCCTAAAAGTCATTGCTTTAATTACTATACAAATTCAGACGTCTCATCACCTGAATGTGTTTTTTTTCTGTCTTCATCCCATCTGTACAACTCCTTGCTTTTATAAATCATGCATGTGTGCCATTCAGATTCTCCCTCAGCCTTCCCATTGTTTCAGGAACAAATGCTGATAATGGATCAAATGCTGATTAGCTTTTCTCATAAGACAGGTTTCGGTATCCATTATTTAACTCAGTCTGCCGTTTGTGGTGGAAAAGACTCCATAGTCCGAGAAATCACCTCCTTAGGGTATTCACTCCTGCTGCCTTCAGGAATTGAGATTTTCCATTTACAAATATATGAACTAAATTTATTAGCCTACCTTTTTTTTATTACTTTATGTATTTACCCATATAATCTGTGCTGGACACTTAGGAAGAAACATAACTGACTGTGACTAAGGTGTAAAAGAAGAAATACATTTCATATTTGCAGTGTCTGTAATGCAGGGTATGACCTGTGTCTTAAGGGAAAGAAGTTTCCGTGGAGGAGATGGTATTTGAGGTGGGCCTTAAAGCATGGATAGGATTTTTAACCAATGAAAATTGAAAGGTCCCCTCCCAAGCGAAGGGAAAAGCAAAAGCAAAATGGGAAATGTGTATACATAAGAGTGTTAAAATAAGGGTGGACTTGGAAATAAGACTGGAGAAGGTAGGTTGAAGGCAAATTGTGGATGCTTTTGAATGCCACAGAACTGTTTATATTGATTTATTCTCTGGAAAGTCATTGAAGTTTTTTGATCACAGGAATAACATGTTTAGATAGTAAATGCCAACAAAGGTGTGTCATCTATAATCAGTAAACTCTTGGTTTCAAAAATAAACTCTTGGTTTCAGAAATATTTAGTATGGGTAATACTTGGAATATTAGTTTTCATTAAAATGTGCATTGGTTATATAAACTTCTGATTTGATTGATGTGTTGTTACCTTTTTAGATGTTCTTATCCTGGTGAATAAAGACCATCCAACCTGAGAAATAAATGAGTCATGAGTTCTTTGAGATTAATAAATTGGAGTATTATTTACGTTTAGACCAGTGATCCTCAAAGTTGGTCATAAATCCTGTAGATATTCCTTCCACCTGACCCTGCTTGCTTCTACCAAAAAATACAGATTTGCAGTTGCAGAAATTAAGGCTTTGACTATGTTATGTTTGATATAGGCTATGTAAATTTATTTGGACCTGTCTTTGTTTCACATATCAATAAACTTCCATGTAGATAGTTTTGATTTGGCAAAACCAAGAGTAGAAGAAAGACTTCCTGGAATTTTTTTTTTTTTTTTTTTGAGATGGAGTCTCACTCTGTCTTCCAGGCTGGAGTGCAGTGGTATGATCTCGGCTCACTGCAACCTCTGCCTCCTGGGTTCAAGCAGTTCTCTGTTTCACTCTCCTGAGTAACTGGGATTACAGGCACCCGCCATCATGCCTGGGTAATTTTGAGTCCCTTTTCTTGACAACGAAGCTAGAATTTGTGGGTAAATTAGAAGGGGAAAAGAAAAGGATTGGCTGCTTAGGATTGATAGATTCTTGGGTATGAATCTCTTTGGCTTTGCTTAGGTTGGACCTGTCAGGAGGGATGGTCCATTTCTGAGAAGTGGAAGCAGCATTGAGGCTTCTTGGACCTGTTAGGAGAGTACCAAGAATATACCAGGTTTTCCTATTTGCTGCCTTTTTTTTTTTTTTTTTTTTGTAGGGGTAGGAGATGCGACAGAGAATGATGAGTTTCTCTTCCCATTGGAGGGATTTCTTTTTAAAATAGTGAGAAATAAATTACCCAATAGCTTCTCTCTTCCTCCCTTTTAAAATGTCTTTTGTGGGCTGGTAGGCATTTGTATTTGTTCATTAATGATGTTTTAGTGTTTGAAATACTAAATAAAAACATTGTTTTTTTCTTTTTCCAGGAAAGTCCCCAGAGGAAAAAAAGGAAGTCAGAAGCTGTAGGAACGAGTAACCAGACTGACTTACTGGCTCTTGGCACAGCAATTGGTAGCATTTTATTGTACAGCACAGTAAAAGGAGAATTACACAGTAAATTAATAGTAAGTGTGTATATATTTTATTTAAAAGTGACAGGGAAGCTGATTATTAGAGATGATTGAAAACAAAAACACTCCAAGGTATGTGATGGGATCTGTGTTATAGGGACAGTTTTCTGTCTCATCTACGTTTAAATAACTGAGTAGTAATATTTGAGAAAAGCTGTAATAGTTAACAGCAGTCCTTAGTATGGGTCAGAGTATGAAAACTTATTTATTTATTTATTTTTTTGAGACAGAGTTTCACTCTTGTTACCCAGGCTGGAGTGCAATGGCGCGATCTCGGCTCACCGCAACCTCCGCCTCCTGGGTTCAGGCAATTCTCCTGCCTCAACCTCCTGAGTAGCTGGGATTACAGGCACGCACCACCATGCCCAGCTAATTTTTTGTATTTTTAGTAGAGATGGGGTTTCACCATGTTGACCAGGATGGTCTCGATCTCTTCACCTCGTGATCCACCCGCCTCGGCCTCCCAAAGTGCTGGGATTACAGGCGTGAGCCACCGCCCCCGGCGAAAACTTATTGACTAGGTTTAAAATAAGGAAGGGTTACAGGAGCTCTAAGGAATCATAGATAGCAACTGAAGGAAGCAGCTCACCACCTCTTGACCTAGGGGAATAAAGGAGGCAGTTGGAGTTATTGCTGACACAGATCTTTTAGGAGCAGGTGTTGTGCTGCTGCAGTTGTCTCTTGATGAGTGGCCCCATGGGTTGGGATCCAGACCCCAAACTGAGAAGGAGGCTTCAGCTGCCTGGTGCTAGTGTCTCTGACAGACGTGATGAGACTGGTTCTCCTAGGGTTGGAAAAATGGCATATTGTGTTCAGCTGCTGCTATGGGGAATTACCACTGTTGGGGTGATGCAAATAAAGAGACAGAAAGGAACAAGTCCCCTCTCTCTCCATCCTATTGGCAGAGCCTATAGATCCAGCTAGGAAATCAGAAATCAGGTTTGCTGGGTCCCAACATCACAGCAGAATATAAAGGGTGGGTTTGGCTTTGGAAGACAGTAATTGAACTGGTTTAGTTGGTTCAGACGACATCTGTTGCAGTGTGTTTTTGTTCACTGGAATCCTGTATATAGGAGTGTTGTAAATTTTTTTTAAGTAACACCTATGGAAAATTTGGAACTACATAAAGTTGAAAAGGAAAAATAATTTATACCTGTCTGTCACCAAGAGATTTTTTTAACAATTAGTATATTTCTTTGCTTTACACATATATTAATAAAACATAGTTGGCCTTCTGTCCATCTAGTTTGTATCCTGATTTTTTTCGTTAGATTACAGCATAACCATCTTTTATATTTGTCAATAACTAGTTATTGACATTTTTAATGACTGCCTGAAATCCCAATAAGTGGAATAGTCCATTGCATTACTTGCTGACCATTTAGGGGTTTCCAAATTTTTAAATTGTTGTAAAACAATGAATTTCTTTTTTCTTACATGGATTCACAGATTACTAACCTATAATTAGTGAGCCACAGGGTTACTATATGTGTAGTATGAAAATACTTTCTGGGATAATTTTTACTAATTTATACTTAATAACAGTGGTAGGAGGTAAGTACTTTATCTCAGCAGTGTCATTACCACTGCTGAATAGCACGTTAAAACAACAGCAACAACAACAAAGAAACAGATCATTTGTTAGAGAACATTTTAATCTGATTTTAAGTTTGCATTTGTGAATGTATTACTTGTTTTTATATTAAAGATTACAAAAATAATATTCAGCTATAAATGAATTTTAAAGCATTTTGTGATCCATATCACAAGAAAGTATTCTTCTCCCTCCTCCAAGTTCAGTGTAGTCTTCAGGTGAGCTCCTACCTGCTGTAGGTAGGAGCCTATCCTTTAATTTGATAGTTTTTTTTTGTGGTCAGCAGGTACCTTGCATCTTGTGCAGTGTGATTGCTGCTCAGCTGCTGTGGCTGCTGGAGCCTAGAAGTTTTGTTTTTTTTTGAGACAGAGTCTCCTTCTGTCACCCAGCCTAGAGTGCAGTGGTGCGATCTCTGCCTCCTGGGTTCAAGCGATTTTCGTGCCTCAGCCTCCTGATTAGCTGGGGTTAACAGACATGCGCCACCATAGCCAGCTAATTTTTGTATTTTTAGTAGAGTTGGGGTTTTGTCATGTTGGCCACACTGGTCCCGAACTCTTGGCCTCATGTAATCTGCCTGCCTCGGCTTCCCAAAGTCCTGGGGTTACCGGCATGAGCCACCGTGCTCAGCCTGGAACACCTTTTTAAATCATTTCAGTACCTTATAAGAGATTGTAAATGCATCTTCAACAGGGATGAATTTATCAAAAAGGAGTCAAGAGGGTCAGGGGTGAGGGGTGTTAGGATGGGTATGCTGAAGTAGAAGGGGTTTGGAGCTAGTCTGTCCTACTAGTTGTGTGATAATGTGTGAATAATATAACTTCTCACTCCTTAAATGGGTATTAACGACCTACCTTGCTTGATTTTATTAAGACTTAGATGTAATAATATATTGAAAGTGCTTGGCTTGTAAGTGGTATTTAGTAAATATTTGTTGAGTGGGTAAGTGAACAAGTGAGTGAACACATTGCTAAATGCTTTCCAAAAAGGTGTGCCGGTTTTCACTGCTGCTAGCAATAGTATTATGTAATCTCACCAGCATGGGCATCCTAAGGCTAAACAAATTGCTACAGGACCAGACTAAAAATGCCGCTTTGTTTTGATTTGTATTTCTTTGATAACTAACAAGGTTGAATATTTTGGTATATTTTCTAACTGAATTCTTTCTATGGGATGTATCTGTTCGTATCCTTTACTTATTTGCATGTGTATGATATAAGACTTAGTACTTTGAGTAGACAGCTGATAGGAAGGAAAGTAACTGAACTAACTTAACATTTAAAAATTTTTCTTTTGAAGTGGAAACAATGCTATTTGGAAGTAGCTTTAGTAATTTTGAGTAATCATGTTTATTCTTAGCTTAGATATGTACATAGTGGTGTTTCATTGTATATTTATTTATTCCTGCAAAATTTTAATACGTAAAGCTATAAATGGTACAAAAGTAAAGTAACTGTAGGAGCGATTTCACGAGGTAGCATGTGGCTATTTGTCAGATGAGTACAGTAGTGTTTGGAAGGCCTGGAGGAGGAGAAGGGACTGGTTGGACCTTCTAGAATAGGTAAGATTCTGATAGAGGAGGGTGGGAGAATCCTTTCAAGGGTGGAGAGAGGAAGTTGGGGAGATGTCAAGAGCAAATGCTGGGAGACCGGAATGTAGAAGATTTACGTGGCACCGAGTGAGTTAATTTAGAGGAGGGACATACTAGGGGATAATAGATAATGGATAATGGATAAATGTGACTTCAGGTAGAAAGAAGGAAATGCTTGCAGTGTGGGTGATTTAGCACCTCATTCTGCTAAGTAAGTTAGTCCTGGAATGTTTGTGAGATGGGAAACATGAATGAGCTCTTCTCAGTTTCTATTCCTATGTGCCTCTTAGTGAGTGGACATCTTGCTATGCTGTAAATGGATAAGTATTGTTTATATGCTGTGGCCCCATAGTACAGGGAAGCATTTAGTGTTTACCTGAATTAACAGTGATTTCTTTTTTTGAGACATAGCTTTGGCAGTCTTTTTTACAAGAGATTTTTCAAGGATATTTTTGACCACACTTGATTTTTACCTTAAATTTTGACTTGGGGTGTGGAAGTTGTTTGTTTGTTTGTTTAATTATTTTTAAACAGAGAAGGGAAAGCTAACATTTTGAAGTTCTAGCTGTTTATCTCCTTTTTTTTTTTTTAAGACGGAATTTCGTTCTTGTTGCCCATGCTGGAGCGCAGTAACGCCATCTCGGCTCACTGCAACCTCTGCCTCCCAGATTCAAGTGATTCTCCTGCCTCAGCCTCTCAAGTAGCTGGAATTATAGGCATGTACCACCGTGCCCAGCTAATTTTATATATTTTTATTTCTTTTTCTTTTTTTTTTTTTTTTGTTAGATGAAGTCTTGCTCTGTCACCCAGGCTGGAGTGCAGTGGTGTGATGTTGGTTTACTGTGACCTCCACCTCCTGGGTTCAAGCGATTCTCCTGCTTCAGCTTTCTGAGTAGCTGGGATTATAGGTGTGCACCACCATGCCCAGCTAATTTTTATATTTTTAGTAGAGACGTTATATCACCTTGTTGGTCAGGCTACTCTTGAACTCCTGACCTCGTGATTCACCCACCTTGGCCTCCCAAAGTCTGGGATTACAAGCATGAGCCACTGCGCCCGGCTGTTAATCTCATTTTTGATGTTGGAAAACGAAAATGGATAGATATAGGTTAAAGCTTTTAGTTAAGGCCTAACATTTTAATTAATTATTTGGTGATTACTCTAGGGTTCTTATTATCATAATGTATAAGGCAAGTTTTATTTTCTTCTTTAAATTTTTTTTTTAAATCTACAGAGTGGTGGACATGACAACAGAGTCAACTGCATACAGTGGCATCAAGACAGTGGCTGTTTATATAGTTGTTCAGATGATAAACATATTGTGGAATGGAACGTACAGACGTGCAAAGTAAAGTGGTGAGTAACATTCGTGGTATCGGGTGACTCAGCTTGGAAATGCAGTAGACGCGGACAAATGCTGGACTTGCGGGGAATGCAGAGGTTCCCTTTTCAAAGAACTTTTAATCAAATTGGCATGCAAGATTTTAATACATAAAATACATAAAAGCTAAAAATGGTACAAAAGTAAAGCAACTGTATGAGAGGTCACGAGGTAGCATGTGAGTATTTGTCAGATGAGTACAGTAAGGACGGCCTGGAGTTGGAGAAGGGATTTCAGCCGGACCTTCTGAGATAAGTAAGATTTGGATAGAGGAGGGTAGGAGAATCCAGGGTGGAGAGAGGAAGTTGGGGAGATGGCAAGAGCAAATGCTGGGAGACAGGAGTGTAAAAGATTTACATGGCACTGAGTAAACTAATTCAGAGGAGGGGCATACTAGGGGATAATGGATGATAGATGATGTGGGTCAAAGTATCCTAAGAGCCTGGCCTTGTGTTGTAGATAAAGATCATAGACAATTGATTGTAGTTCAACCACCTGATCCTGGGATTGGCCGCGTAGGAGATGCTTAGTAAATGTGCTGTTGAATATAGTTCCACCTACTGTCTAGTTGAGGACCGTCATGAGGATAATGATGCCCGCGGTCCTGCAGCTGCCAGAGAAGTGATTCTAATCCTGCTATTTTGAGTTCTGGTACAGTGTTTTCCTATTACGCTTCTTTGTTGGGGTTTTAGATTCTGTCTGGTATGCAGGAGAGAGCCACTGACCAAGTGTAGTGGTTCATGCCTGTAATCCCAACACTTTGGGAGGCCAGGGTGGGAGGATTACTTGAGACCAGCCTGGACAACATAGTGAGAACCCCTTCTCTTTGTGTTTTTTTTTTCTTTTCCTTATTTTCCACCTAATTTCATCTTGAGAGAACCCACTCTCTACCAAAAAAAAAAAAAAAAAAAGAGAGAGAGAGAGAGAGAGAATTACTTGTTGGGTGTGGTGGCATGCATGGCCTATGGCCCCAGATATGATGGAGTCTGAGGTGGGAGGATTGCTTGAGCCTAGGAGGTTGAGGCTGCAGTGAGCCGTGATTGTGCCACTATACTCTAGCCTGGGTGACAGAGCAAGACCCTGTCTTTAAAAAAAAAAAAAAAAAAAAAAAAGGCCACTGCAGGCCAGTGTCTCTAGGATAGACTATTCAGAGTAATGCTTTAGGAAAAAGTTATCTGTCAGCAATGTGTAGAATTTAGGGAAAGGAGCTAGTTCAGAGGCAGAGAAGGCAGATAGATTGTTACTGTAATCTGGTTGTAGGATAAGTGTGGGAAGTGAAAATGGGAATGATCGAAACCACTCGATTGCAGTAGAGGAGCGATATTGAGTTTACTGTTTTCAGCTTTGCTAACTAAGCAAGTAACCAATTTAGAGGGAGGACATACTAGGGGGATAATGCATGGTAGAGGATAGAAATTATGGTCAAAAGAGAGAAATGGTTTGGGGGTTTTTAGACAAGGTGACTTTTTTTTTTTTTTTTTCATTTTGCGTTGACAAGTTGACTTTGAAATAATGGTATGTGAAAGATAAGTTCCAGCAGACATGGTGGTGATAGAGACTTAGAGTTTAAAGTGGGGTTTGGGGTTGGAGGTGCAGGTGAGTAAATCATCTCCGTGATGGCTCAGTGAGTATTTGTGCTCCATTTACTTGTAGCAGGCACAGCAGTTTGTATGCTAGTTACCTGTCAGAAATGCCTGCAGAGATTTTGAAACCGTGAGTTTGGGGTGGGGCCTTCGTTATCATTTCTGGATGAGAGGTTACAAAGATAAGTCCTTCACATAGGGACTAGTAATGTTCAAGGAGCCGTTCAACACATTGTACGTCTTAATATATTTAATCATAAGCCTGTGAGGTGGAGTGTAGCCCCACTTTGTTGTTGTGAGGTAGGTTAAATAAGAGCCTGGCCCCTCATACACTAAACTGTGTTGTCTCATAAGATCATTATGTTTTTAGCTTCATCCTTAGCATTCTTAAGTTGCTGTTACTTGATTTTGTTTTCTGTTTTCGATGCTATGCATTGCTTTTCTACTGTGGAAGATGAGGATTTAGCTCTTATCTTCTTTTCTCCCTCCCAAATCTCCCGATATTGTTGTATCAGTGCTCGATAAGCAGCATTTGTTTACATTATAACTCGTTAAATGTTGTTACAACTGAGCCTTAGACTTTCCTATGTTTAATATATTTTTTTGGTACAAAATTTTGCTTTTCTTGGGGTTTATAATTGCTTTGGTTTTCATTTGATTAGTTTTGTATGTGCCTGTTACTAGGTTATTTTCAGTGGCATAAACCTTCCCAGTTATTTTCTAGACACATCAGTCAGTTTTATTCACTTCTTAGAAGACTTCACAGTCTTGTAAGTTCTGCTGAATGATGATTACCCTGAGATTTTCTTTTTTATTATTATTATTTTTGAGTCTTGCCTTGCCACCCAGGCTGGAGTGCAATGGCATGATCTCGGCTCACTGCCACCTCTGCCTTCCAGATTCAAGCAAATCTCCTGCCTCAGCCTCCCGAGTAGCTGGGATTACAGGTGTGTGCCACCACACCGGGCCAATTTTCATATTTTTAGTAGAGATGAGGTTTCACCATGTTGGCCAGGCTGGCCTCAAACACCTGATCTCAAGTGATCCACCAGCCTTGGCCTCCCAAAGTGCTGGGATTACAGGCATGAACCACTGCACCTGGCCAAAATTTTCTTTCACTATCATCCTGGAGAGGTTTTTCTTGTCAGATTCCTGGATTTTATTTTCTCCTTTTTTGGTTTACTCTTTTTTGGTGGGGCACATCAGTTGGTAGATTCCTGAGAAGGTAGGAGAGAGATTTTGCCTGTTCACCAGTGTCTTTAATTATACCTCACAGTGAGTTGGTAGTTAGAGGATATAAGGTTTTGGGTTGCACGTATATTTTCCTCACTAATTTTGGAGACATTTTTCCATTTTTTAAAAAGCTTTTTAGTGTTAATTATTTGTAGTATTCTCAAATTTTCCATGCTTTAAAAATATTAATAAATTACGTTGGCATTTGATGGGGTCATTTAGCATGGAAATTCATGTTTCCTCTCCTTTTTTTTTTTTGAGACAGAGTCTAGCTCTGTCACCAGACTGTAGTGCAGTGGCGTAATCTCAGCTCACTGCAACCACCGCCTCCCGGGTTCAAGCGATCGTCCTGCCTCAGCCTCCTGAGTAGCTGGGATTACAGGCACGCACTGCCATGCCCAGCTAATTTTTGTATTTTTAGTAGAGACAGGGTTTCACCATGTTGGACAGGATGGTCTCAATTATCTGACTTCGTGATCTGCCCACCTCGGCCATCCAAAGTGCTGGGATTATAGGTGTGAGTCACTGAGCCTGGCCCATGTTCTCATTTTTCTTGCACTATTTGATAATTTCATCTGTTTTTTCTTAAGCTTTCTCTAGTGTTACATACTGTTATCTAGATCTTGCATTTCCTGGACTTATTCTTTAAAATTCTGGCTTTTTTCTCTTATTTTCTCCTTTTACTTTTCTGTTACCTGTTAGATTGTCTCAATTTCATTTTCCAAATCTTCTACTTCTAGTGATTTTTTTCTTTTTTTTTTTGAGATGGAGTCTTGCTCTGTTGTCAGACCGGAGTGCAATGGTGCTGTCTTGGCTCACTGTAGCCTCTGCCTCCTGAGTGGCTGGGACTATCAATACATGCCACCACGCCCAGCTAATTTTTGTAATTTTAGTAGAGACTGGGTTTCACCATGTTGGCCAGGATGGTCTCCATCTCTTGACCTTGTGATTTGCCTGCTTTGGCCTCCCAAAGTGCTGGGATTACAGGTGTGAGTCATTGTGTCTGGCTAAAATTTCTTTTACCATGGTTTACTTTAGAAGCTATTTTTTGCTTACTGCTTTTTCTTCTTTTCTTTTTCTTTCTTTTTTTTTGAGACAGATTCTCACCCTGTCGCCCAGGCTGGAGTGCAGTGGTACGATCTCGGCTCACTGCAGCCTCCACCTCCCAGGTTCAAGCAGTTCTCCTGCCTTAGCCTCCCATATAGCTGGGATTACAAGTGCCTGTCACCATGCTCAGCTAATTTTTGTATTTTTAGTAGAGACAAGGCTTCATTATATTGGTGAGGCTGGTCTCAAATGCCTGATCTCGGGTAATCCACCCGCCTCGGCCTTCCAAAGTGCTGGGATTACAGATGTGAGCCAGCACACCTGGCCATTAATTATTTTCTTTTGTTCCTTACATCTCTATTGATTTGTTCTTTTTTATGTTTATGTTTTATCCTCCAGCCCACTGGAGATCCTGGGCTGTCTGTCACTATTTGGAAACAAAGCATTAAAAAGCTGATTGGGGCCAGGCGCGGTGGCTCACGCCTGTAATCCCAGCACTTTGGGAGGCCGAGGCGGGTGGATCATGAGGTCAAGAGTTCGAGACCAGCCTGGCCAAGATGGTGAAATTGAAACCCCATCTCTACTAAAAAAATAAAAAATTAGCCAGGCACGGTGGCACAAGGCTATAATCTCAGCTACTCAGGAGGCTGAGGCGGGAGAATTGCTTGAACCTGGGAGGTGGAGGTTGAAGTGAGCTGAGATCTCGCCATTGCATTCCAGCCCGGGCAACAGAGTGAGACTGGGTCTCAAAAAAAAAAAAAAAAAAGCTGATTGGTGGCTGGGTGCCGTGGCTTATGCCTGTAATCTTAGCACTTTGGAAAGCTGTGGTGGAAGGAATGCTTGAGCTTAGGAGTTCAAGACTGTCCTAGGCAACATAGTGAGAACCCTCTCTCTACAAAAAAGAAAACAATTAGCCAGGGGTGGTGGTGTGTACCTGAAGTTCCAGCTGCCTAAGAGGCTGGGGCAGGAGGATCACTTGAACCCAGGAGATTAAGCCTGCAGTGAGCTGTTATCTTGCTACTGCGCTGTCCCTGGACAACAGAGCGAGACCCTGTTTGGGGAAAAAAATACTGATTGGAAGGCTTAGGTGTGAGTGTGTGACTTTTTAATTGTTATGCTTCATTTATAGAGTGATTAGGAAGCCTTCAAATATTAGTATGTATAGGTCTGGAACCATTTACGTTTCCCAGAGAGGAATTTTTTCATCTAGTGCTTCTTTGTACATACAGATCTGATTTAGTAGGTGTAGCTAGGTTGGAGCTTGAGAGCATAATTCTCACAAGTTCCCAGATGGTGCTGATTGGTGCTTTGAGTTGCAAAGCTCCTGAGGGATTGGGGTGTGGGGAGGATAGAGAGAAGGTATTATTAGCCTAACTAGCATTTTCAATGCTGAGTGGCGGGCTGGGTGCAGTGGCTCACACCTGTAATTCCAGTGCTTTGGGAGGCTGAGGTGGGTGGATCACCTGAGGTTGGGAGTTGGAGACCAGCTTGACCAATATGGAGAAACTTCATCTCTACTAAAAATATAAAATTAGCTGAGTGTGGTGACATATGCCTGCAATCCCAGCTACTTGAGAGGCTGAGGCAGAATTGCTTGAACCCGGGAGGTGGAGGTTACGATGATCCCAGATCGTGTCGTTGCACTCCAGCCTGGGCAACAGAGCAAAACTCTGTCTAAAAAAAAAAAAAAAAAAAAAAAAAGCCCATAAAACCGAGTGGGGAAGTAGATTCAGGAAGTTTATCAGCCTCCTCTAGGTAGTATGGTGATTATGTCTTTTTTATATGTCTCAACATAGTGAATATATGTTGAATATTGAATATAAATGAGAATTGAAGTTATAGTAATCGATGATAAATTGACAAAAATTTTAGAAACCAATAAGGGTAAAGGAAAAGTTCTCCTTATAGCTGGATTTCTTTGATTACCAGTGACGTTGAATGTTTTGTGTTTATCAACAATTTGTATTTTTCCTACGAATTGCCTGTTTATATCCTTTGTCTATTTTTATTTTGAGTTCCTTTTCTTACTGATATGAAGGAGCTATTTGTGTATTGTGAGTATTAATCCTTTGTAGTATATTTTTGGTACTTTTGCCTAGCTTTTTACACACATATATACGTATATTTTTTTTTTGAGACAGGATCTCATTCCGTCATCCAGGTGGAATGCAGTGGTGGCATCTCAGCTCACTGTAACCTCTGCCTCCGGGGTTCAAGTGATCCCCCCATCTCAGCCTCCCTAGTAGCTGGGATTACAAAGTGTTTGCCACCAGCCTAATTTTTGTGTTTTTAGCAGAGACAAGGTTTCACCATGTTGTACAGGCTGGTCTTGAACACCTCAAGTGATCTACTGATCCACCCGCCGTGGCCTCCCAAAGTTTTGGGATTACAGGTGTGAGCCACTGTGCCTGGCCACTTTTTACTTATATTTTAATTTTATGACTTATTTTTATGTAATTAAATCAGATCTATTTTTTTCTTTATATTTTCTGGTTTATAATTGCTGTGGAAGGCCTTTCCACAGGATTAGTTTTTACAATCCTAACCCCAGGATTGTAAAAGCATTCTCATACTCTGTTTAAATACTTTTAAATTTGATCAATTAATTTTTGCATGTTTGTTTGTAATGTAGGAATCTAATTTTGTTTTTGCAATGACTAATTTGACTTATTCCAGGGTTGACTGGCAGAACCATACATTTTCCTTTTTTTTTTTTCCCAAGACGTGGTCTTGCTCTGTCGTCCAAACTGGAGTGCAATGGCACAATCTCGGCTCACTGCAACCTCTGCCTCCTGAGTTCAAGCAATTCTCTTGCCTCAGCCTTCCAAGTAGCTGAGATTACAATTTTTTTTGTATTTTTAGTAGAGATGGGGTTTCACCATGTTGGCTAGGCTGGTCTTGAACTCCTGACCTTGTGATCTGCCTGCCTTAGCCTCCCAGAGTGCTGGGATAACAGGCATTAGCCACCGTGCCCATCTTACATTTTCTTCCACTTGATAACCTCTTGTTATTAAGGTTCTTACTGTTCTCTCTCTTTTTTTTTTTTCTGTAAGACAGTCTTGCTTTGTCACCCAGGCTGGAGTGCAGTGATCGGCTTATTGCAATTTCTGCCTCCTGGGCTCAAGCGATCCTACCACTTCAGCCTCCTTTAGTATCTAGGACTACTACACCACGCCTTGCTAATTTTTGTATTTTTTGTAGAGACAGGGTCTCACTATATTGCCCAAGCTGATCTTGAACTCCTGGAATCAGGCTGTCTGCCCACCTCGATCTTCCAAAATGCTGGGATTATAGGCATGAACCACCATGCCCAGCCCCTAATGTTACTTCTTGATTTTATAAGTGAAAAGCCAAGTTCCTTGTTGTCTGTGACAGCATTAATATGAGTAACAGACAGGAAAGACTCGTGCTTCTAATCATATTTGAGGTAATGAAAAGGTAATGTGAATTAGCTGTTCCTAATTCATATTACCTGTCAGATTGGGGTGCATTCGTGTGGATTTGGTGTGGAAATAACCTTTTTGTGTTGCAGCTTTTGAGAAATTATTTGTGTTATTAAGGGATTTAAAGGCCAACCTTCCAGAGAAAGTGAGAGTTGAGGTAGGGTTAGGAATGGGCTTGGCGAGGTCTAGCCAGTGTGGAACTTTCCTGGACATTCACAAAGTTCATCTCCTGGGTCACACACAGGATGTACAACTACCCATTTTATATTGGTATAACTCTTACTCACCCATTTTCTGATACTTCTTGAGAATCTATCCCATGCCTGCCAAAGGGAGATTGTGCTTTGTTAAGGAGCCCTTTCAATGAGTCTTTATCACAGTGGTATGTCCAGGGTTAGTTACCTGACACAGCTTTTAGGGAATGTAATTGGCATAGGACATGAGGCGGTATTTTTAATGCTCAGTTTTTTTGTTATTTTCCGCTCTGAGTAGGGTTTTTCCTCATTTATTGAGATGCCTTTGTCTCTCTTCACAATATAGCAAATGGAAAGGCGACAATAGCAGTGTCAGTTCCCTGTGTATCAGCCCAGATGGAAAGATGTTGCTTTCAGCTGGTCGAACAATCAAACTATGGGTTTTGGAGACCAAAGAAGTCTACAGAGTGAGTGAATAAAATTATTTATAAGCATAATAATCAAAGAGTAAACGCGGAGAAATGCAGAAGTTTGAGCCATGAGATATTATTTTAAGAATACACATTCTTCATTGTCAGGTACATCTAATAGTTTAGTGGAGAAAATTTAGCCTACTAATCTTATTTGTTGATGTTAAAAAGACTAGACATGTCTACTTCATATGTATTGGAAAAATGAATAGAACCAATATTCAAGAAACAAGATTTTTTTTAAATTTAAATTTTAATATATATACCAACTATGTATCCACACAAAAAAAGTTACCTTATAAAAGACAAAATAGATTTAGAGACAGGGCCTCTCTGTCATCCAGGCTGTAGTGCGGTGACACTATCATAGCTCACTGTGGCCTTGACCTCCCAGGCTCAAGCGATTGTCCCACCTCAGCCTCCTGAGTAGCTGGGAATATAGGTGCTTGCCACCATGCCTAGCTCAAAAAAGATTTTCTTAATAAAAACGTTTTTACCCTACTATGTGATGATTATGGTAATTTTGATTTCTAGCCTACATTCAGCATTTAGTCCACTTACTGTATTTGACTGGAGATTTGGATTGTATGTTTTTTTTTTTTTTTTAGTATTACTGTATATATAAAATATAATTGTACTTTTGGAGGAGGAAAAAACTTTCACTCAGGGCTTACTGAACATTTGGTGCTGTGATGATGCCTTAATATTGTGGTTTCGACTCACTGAGAGTAAAATGAAGACCTACAATTCCTTGGCTGTGTCTGAGCACCCAAGTGTACCCCATTTAAAATGGATAGAATTAAGTGAATCTTTAATTCAAGAATGTAGGAAATAAAGGTGCGGAGTGGTAGGGTCGTGGGAGTTAGAAGGAACATCTAAATTTTCAGTACTTTCAGATGGGGTTTTAAAGAGGAGAATTAAAGTACAAATAACCTTATTTGCTTAGAACTGAATTTAACAGTTTATCATGTAGCTCTTCTTTCAGATATGTGTCATGTGGCTTGTTGATGATACATATACTATTAATTTTTGTCACTGCTTTGAATCTGCTCTCCTAACTGAGATTTAACTTTTGCTAGCATTTCACAGGACATGCGACGCCAGTTTCGTCACTTATGTTTACCACTATCAGACCTCCTAATGAGAGCCAGCCCTTTGATGGAATCACAGGTCTTTATTTCTTATCTGGAGCAGTTCATGACCGGTTACTTAATGTCTGGTATGTAGTCCTTTTGGATTTTGGAGGTAGCATTGAAAGAATTTGTCAGAGCTTACGTAATTAATGTAAATTATGAGTATGGGACTTTGTTGTACTTACTGTTGGATTTACATTGACTCATAATAAATAAAGAATTGAGCCTGCCTACAAAACAGATCTTTCTGAGAAAAAATTAAGTGCATTATGTAATAAAGTCTCCTGTGCTTGTTTAGTGATACAGTGGACCGAATATTTTTGTGGTTGGGCAATTTAGAAGTAACTTTAAAAAAATTTAGGAAGACCATTGATTTTGAAATATGTGGCACCACTGGGTTAATGCAGTAGTATATATTTACAGAGGGCATAAAATTCCTTGGCTGTGTCTGAGAATTCCCAGTAACCCCTTTTTGCAGTAGCCGTTATTGACTATAACTCTTTGAAATCACTTCTAAAAGTAAAAATCAATTCAGTGATACAAAGCCATCAGAGGTTTTTAAGAAATTTCCAGGCCGGGCGCAGTGGCTCACACTTGTAATCCTAGCACTTTGGAGGCCAAGGCGGGCGGATCACCTGAGGTCAGGAGTTCAAGACCAGCCTGACCAACATGGTGACATCCCGTCTTTAAAAAAAAAAAAAAAAAAAAAAAATTCCTGGATTTTATGGCAGCATCTGATGGTGAAGTTGGCTAGAAAAAACCCACCCTGCTGTTTATGAGCAAAATAAGTAGAGATCTTTCTAGATATCTACTTTTCTCATTTTAGTAATAATTAGTTGAGCATGCTTTTCATCATATAAAGTTACTATGAATTTATACAAAGTGATACTCATTTAGAAGTGGGACTCGTCCAATATGTATTCCTTAAAAAGGTGGTTGTGTAGGAGTCATAAGTCAAAATGTGGACCTCTGTTTACCTTCAAAACCACCAGCAAAGCTGTAATTCCTAATTACGACTCTTATAATGAAACAGATATGGTTTTCTGTTTCATGTTTGATTTTTGAGGAGAGCCAGTGGAGATAAATTCCTTTAGAGGGTCTAATAATTGCATAAGGAATTAGTAGTGCTAAAAAATTAAAATCTACCAGAGTCCCCTGCCATGACTGACTGAGTTGCTTCAATTTCAAATGTTTTACCACTTAGACTTCCTTGTACCTAGGGGTCTCTAGCTACAAAATTTCATAATATAAAATAAAAGTTGGTTTATGTTAATCTTAACCTGAATAGTATCTACTATATGTGGGGGCTTCCTGGTAAAAAGGAAGTAAATGTAAAATTAACCACACACACAAAAGAAAAATATTAAAACCCATATTGAAAAGTTGCCCAATGAGCTCTGTAATTGCATGGGGATAGGTAGAGCAGGCCTAAGGCCCCCTGATAATTCCCTTTGAAAGACACATTTCTGTGAGCACATAACATGCAGAGGCTTCTTGCTGCCTTGCATTTAGCTTCTTGGTGAATGAAGATTAACAGATAAACCCCAGTACTATCTCTTATTGATTGGTTAAGATACTGTGTATAGTGGTCTGATGATAGAGATACTGAACATAGTTGAATGGCTTCATGTTAGAATGAATCTTACTAAGAATTTTTGCATGAAAACATTTAGAATTTATCAAATCAACTCTTAATTTTCTTCTGGACCGCAAAGAAACTGATTTGAATCTTGTTTGTAAATCATGTTTGTTATATAATTATTTTTAAAAATTTGTACCTAAATTTTAAAAACAGCTATATTGAAGTATAGTTGACATGTAATAAACTGCACATACCAGAGTGGTCAAACTGATGAGTTTTAACATACATATACATTGTGAAACTCTCACCACAAACAAGATAATGGATGTCTTTCCTCATGTCTTGTAATCTCTCTGTTTCCAGACTTGTTGACAGGTTTTGGGTCATTACAAATAAAGTTGCTGTGGACATTTTTGGTGTACAAGTCTTTATATGGACATGTGATTTCATTTCTTTTGGGTAAATAGGAGTGCAGTGGTTGGATCATATGATAGGTGTATATTTAGCTTTTTAAGACATTGCCAGCTTTGTTTTAAAATGGTTGTAGCATTTTGCATTTTTACCAGCAGCCTATGAAAATGGGAATTCCTTCACATCCTCATCAGCACTTGGTATAGCATTTAATTTTGAGCCATTCTAATCGGTGGGTAGTGGTATTTCGTGGTGTTAAATTGACTTTCTCTAATGCCTCGTGATGTTAAGATTCATGCTTTTGCATTATGGATATCCAGGGATCCCAGTATCATTTGTTGAGAAGATCTATGCTGACTTGGTTTTACATATATCCCTCCTCCCATAACCCCCAACACCACACCCACACATCCCTGCACCCACATTCTTATCCCTATATCGGTTCTCATTATTTGTAGTTGTTAAGTTCTATAAAGTCCCTACGAACACTGATTTAGTCAATAACATTATTCCTTGGGGAAATACAACATTAGGTTCCTATGAGCCTTCAGTTACAACATTTTTGTCATCGGTTTTTGTGTTTATATCATTTATATCATAATGGTAGCCAGTTTGTAACATTTTTGTCATCAATATATAAAACCCTGTTTTATGTTTGTTTGTTTGAAGATATCTTATTTAATGCGTGTTTTTGATTCATTAATTTTGAACTCAGAGCACTACAACTCACATCTGAGTGAAGCCTATTTAAGACATATTTTCACTGTGAGGCACATCACAGCCTTCTTATGCATAGGAACACCATAGAGCACTTCAGAAGTATATTTGGGGACATTTTAAACATGAAATCTCCAACAAAGCACAAAACTGCCAAAAACATGGTACTAGGTTGACGGTGGAACTACTTGTTGATAGTATGAGAACAGCAATGAGAAGACAGAGAGTAGCCTTGTTCTAACGTAGCTGAAGATGTTGAGTTTGTTAGGCAACTCAGATTTTTCACTAGTCTACCTGATTGAAGGAGCATAAAATACAGTGATTTTGAGGTTATAAATAAAATTTTGCAAACCAATTTGCAAATAAGAAATCCATGGATAATGACAATCAGCTGCATATGTGTGTACATACAGGTCTGTTTCTGTGCTCTCTACTCAATATCATTATGATGTTTATTCTCCCCAAATTGACCTGTAGGCTTAACGCAGACCAATTCAAAATCTTAGCAGGCTTTTTTTTTTTTTTTTAAGAGATTAACAAACTGATTCTAAAATTCAAATGGAAAGACAAATGACAAGAATAGACAAAATCATTTTGAAAAAGAAAAAATGTTAGAGGACTAAGGTTGATTTCAAGGCATTATCAAGCTGTACTCATCACGATTCCGGTGTTAGTATCAAGATAGACAAACAGATCAACAGAAAAGAACAGAGAATGTTACTCATTGTTTAAGTCTGCTACAAATGCATTACTGCTTTCCCTTTTCTCAAGCAACCATGTTATGTGGTAGTGACATGGATGCTTCCCTTGTGTTGATCTTTAGTTACTTTATTAGTTTTCAAAAATGACAAAGCTCTTGGGAATCTCATGCACTGATCTCCCTGTCCCCTTAGGTGTTTGCCTTTTTAGAAACAAATTTAAATGTGTCTTGCTATCTAATTTGCTGCTTTTGTTACCTAGGCAGGTCCGATCAGAAAACAAAGAAAAGAGTGCAGTGATGTCATTTACAGTTACCGATGAACCTGTCTATATTGACTTAACATTGTCAGAAAACAAAGAAGAGGTAAATGGCTCGATTTTTGAGAATTTGTTTTTTGATTTCACAGATGTTGTTTCTACAATCAAGGTTTTGATGATTTAATGACTTGAGAAATAGAAGGGACCTGAGGGAGTAACAACAAACTGTAACAAATTTTAGACCGTTCAAAGGAACTTAAATCACGATGATAATCTCTTACGGGGAAGGGAAAATTTTGTACAGGAAGGTAGTACAGTCAGAAATTCATTATGTGAATTAAGAAAAGTTGTTGAGGGATTTTGTTACTAGGAGTATGTATATATGATTCTTTTCTCAGATGCAGTATTTTTGGTGCTAGCTTCTGATGTCCTCTTGTTTGTTGCCTATAAAAAAATAGTTATTCACTGGGCGAGGTGGCTCACGCCTGTAATCCTAGCACTTTGGAAGGCTGAGGCAGGTGGATCACGAGGTCAGGAGTTCGAGATCATCCTGGCCAACATGGTATAACCCCGTCTCTACTAAAAATACAGAAAAATTAGCTGGGCATGGAGGCAGGAGAATCACTTGAACCTGGGAGGCAGAGGTTGCAGTGAGTCAAGACTGCGCCACCGCACTCCAGCCTGGGCAACACAATGAGACTCCGTCTCGGGGGAACAAAAAAATTTTTTTTCATGTAAAAATCAGGGATTTGATGATTATAGCATTAAATCTGATGTCATCAAATTACTTCATGTTTCTCTTTGACTAAAGCTATGTATGATTTTGATTTGCACAGAATCCCACATTTTTAATGCAAGTTAAGGGTATTTCACTTTTAACTCAGATTAGTTTTCAAATGCAGATTTTGTATTAACCCCTAGGATTTAGAGATGATTTAAAGGTTTTTCATCATGTTTTAATACTTTAAAAAAAATGTTTTAGTGGAAGAAGCATTGGTTTAAAAATAAAAAGATTTTGGTTTAATGTTGCTTCTGGCTGGGCTTGGTGGCTAACGTGAGCCCAGGAGTTCAGGACCACCGTGCCCAGCTAATTTTTTTTTTATTTTTTGTAGAGACAGGTGCCCAGCTAATTTTTAAAAAATTTTTTGTAGAGACCATGTCTCTACAAAAGGGTCTCTACAAAAAATAAAAAAAAAAAATTGGGTGGGCACAGTGGCATGTACTTGTGGTCCCAGCTACTTGGGAGGCTGAAGTGGGAAGATTGCTTGAGCCCCGGAAGTTGAAGCTGTAGTGAGCTGTGATACTGCCACTGTACTCCAGCCTGGGTGACAGTGAGACCCTGTCTCAGTAATTAAGTAAATAAATAAATAAATAAATAAATATAGCTTCTGTTGCTAATAAACTTGGCCTTCTAATATGAAGTGGGGGCCATTGATATTAGATCAGTGATTCTCTGTAAATATTTTTGTCTTTAAGAAAACTAGTAGGAATCGTACACTTAATTACAGTAATCTGTGTTTTAATGTCATAAAGCTGTTGGGCACACTTGGGTACATTCAGTGTGATCTGTAGTCACTATTCTGATGATCGGAAGTTCTGATCATAGGGAACTGATGAGAAACATTTTGGTATTTTCCCCTATAAGTTGTTTTTTTTTTTTTTTTTTTTTTTTTGAAATGGAGTCTCAATCTGTCACCCAGCTGGAGTGCAGTGGCTCGATCTTGGCTCACTGCAGCCTCCGCCCCCTGGGTTCAAGTAGTTCTCCTGCCTCAGCCTCGGTAGTAGCTGGAATTACAGGTGTGCACTACCATGCCTGGTTAATTTTTGTATTTTTAATAGAGACAATGTTTTGCCATGTTGGTCAGGCTGGTTTCAAACTCCTGGCCTTAAGTGATCTGCCCGCCTTGGCCTCCCAAAGTGCTGGGATACAGGCATAAGCCACTGTGCCCAGTCCCCTATAACTGTTAAATAAAGAAGTTGATTTAACGTGAAGTGACTTTCTAAAAAAAAAAAAAATCTTTTTTTTTTTTTTTTTTTTTTTCGGGAGACAGGGTCTTGCTGTGTCACCCAGGCTGGACTGTAGTGGTGCTAACTTGGCTCACTGCAACCTCTGCTTCTCAGGTTTAAGTGATCTTTCTGCCTCAGTCTCTCAAGTAGCTGGGCCTATAGGTGTGTACCACCATGCCTGGCTAATTTTTGTTTTTTTTTCTAGTAGAAATGGAGTTTCGCCATGTTGGCCAGGCTGGTTTTGAACTCCTAACCTCAAGTGATCTGCCCACCTTGGCCCCCCAAAGAGCTGGGTTTGCAGGTGTGAGCCACTGCGCCCAGCCAAAAGTTTTTAACCTTTATTTGTGGGCGTGTTTTTTTTTTTTTTCTTTTTGAGACAGACTTTATCTTGTTGCCCAGGCTGGAGTGCAGTGGCACGATCTTGGCTCACTGCAGCCTCCACCTCTTGGGTTCAAGCGATTCTCCTGCCTCAGCCTCCTGAGTAGCTGGGATTACAGGTGCCCACTACCAAGCTCAGCTAATTTTTTGTATTTTTTAGTAAAGATGGGGTCTCACCATGTTGGCCAGGCTGGTCTTGAACTCCTGACTTCAGGTAGTCCACCCGCCTCGGCCTCCCAAAGTGCTGGGATTACAGACATGAGCCACCGTGCCCTGCTGTGTGTGTAATTTTTAGAGGTAGGTTCTTAAATATAAGTAATTTATGGGAGAAAAATCGCTTCCTTGGAGTAGCAAAACTTGCCACTACTCTATGTAGAGAATAGACCGAGTTTGTTTATTTGTTTTGTTTTTGAGATGGAGTCTCGCTCTGTTGGCCAGGGTGGAGTGTGATAGTGTGATCTCTGCTCACTGCAACCTCCACCTCCCATGTTGGAGCAGTTCTCCTGCCTCAGCCTCCCAGGGAGCTGGGACTACAGGCACGTGCCACCATGCCCGGCTAATTTTCGTGTTTTTAGTAGAGATGGAGTTTTACCATGTTGGCCAGGCTAGTCTTGAACTCCTGACCTTATGTGATCCACCTGCTTCCGCGTCCCAAAGTGCTGGGATTATAGGCATGAGCCACCGCGCCCAGCCAAGACTGAGTTTTTACTTTCTCTTTTTCTGACTGAATTCTGTTGCTACTTTTAGATTTAATTTTAGGTTTGATTCAGATGTCATCTTGGATTATTATTGGCATTATATTGAAAATTATCAATAATAAAGGAGCAGAACTGTTTTTTTGAAATGATTTTTTTCTTTTTTTGAGACGGAGTCTTGCTCTCTTGCCAGGCTGGAGTGCAGTGGCGTGATCTTGGCTTACTGCAGCCTCTGCCTTCTGTGTTCAAATGATTCTCTTGCCTCAGCCTCCGGAGTAGCCGGGACTACAGGCACGCGTCACCACACTGAGCTAAGTTTTGGATTTTTAGTAGAGACGGGGTTGCACCATGTTGGCCAGGATGGTCTCAATCTCTGCTTTGTGATGTACCTGCCTTGACCTCCCAAGGTGCTGGGATTACAGATATGAGCCACCATGCTCGGCCTTTTAAATGATTTTTTAAGACATTAAACCAGGAAGCCAGTTCTAATTCGGACACTTCATATGAGATTGTAGTTAACAGCAATACGTTAGAATTAAACAAAACCTTAGTTATGGTATTGCAGAGCAATCTGCTTATTTTGTCTTCAAAGGTTACCAACTGCTCTAGACAGGTTAGATTTCCATGCCTGTCAATTGGAGTTGCACAAGGGGGAACTAGAACATTGGATGGCATGGAAATGGTCTCTCCCCTGATAACTTTTTCTTTTTTGAGATGGGGTTTCACCCTGTTGCCCAGACTGGAGTGCAGTGGTGCCATCAAGGCTCACCGTAGCCTTGACCTCCCGGGCCTAAGTGATCCCACCCCAGTCTTGTGAGTAGCTGAGACTACAGGCATGTGCCCTCTGTACTGTGCTAATTTTTTTTTGTATTTTTTTGCACAAACGGGGTTTCGCTGTATTTCCCAGTTTGGCCTTGAACTCCTGGGCTCTAGCTATCTTCCCGCCCCAGCCTCCCAAAGTGCTGGGATTACAGGCCTGAGCCACTGTACCTGGCCCTCCCCTGACAACTGTCATATAGCACTAAACCTGAGAAAGAATGAAATTTTCTTTAGTAAAACTCCCCTTTCTGAGATTTCTTATTTTTAAATATACCAGTAAAGAATTTTAAACATTTTCAAAGTTGTTTTCACAATGAATGTTAGTCTCTTTTTTCTAGTTTTTAATTGATATATTACAGTTGTGCAAAGTTGGTCTTAAAACATTTTGTATACTTCATTTTCTTTCAATGTATTGGCTACTCCCTGAATTCTCTCATTACCTTTATAACTAAAGTTATAGCAGTATTTTGGAAGTGCTTTCATTTAAGCTTTCCTTAAGAAAGCTTCAGAACTTTAAAACATGAGCTTTAGGGAGGCTGACAGCAAGAGTATGGTAGGTAGGAGCATGCAGAGAGCGTAAGCCACTCACACTGACAGTGGATGGAGGGAGAGAGGTGGTCAGGACTTTACAACACCCCTTCCTAGGTGGATGGGGGCGTTTCCAGACAGCCTAGGCCACTTACATTGACAGGGATGGAGGAAGAGAGGCAATGAGGGCTTACAACGCCCCTTCCTAGCCATACATGCAAAATGGCTTTTTCTGTATTCCCGGCATGAGGGGCATGTCAGCTCCATGTTACCAGCCTTTGCACTTGGTATTAACTTTGCTCATCTAATTTTGAGGGTTCATTCTCCTTGACTATTATCTTCTTGGCATAAACATTTATCTAGAATGTTGACAACCCTACTACTAAGGGTTATTTTGACAGAGGTAATTATTTTTAAATGGATTCTTGCTATTTTTTTTTTTCTTCTGATTATGTAAAGGGGTGGGGAGGAGAGCTGAGTTTTCATAAGTTATATTGGGGACTGGAATATGTTTTCCTTTATAATACGTTGGTTACATTTTTGTTTTAGCCTGTCAAGTTGGCTGTTGTTTGCAGAGATGGTCAAGTCCATCTTTTTGAACACATATTAAATGGGTAAGTAAGAAATTTTCCAAGTACAAAATTTCTTTCCCTGGCTTGTTACTTGGTTATTTTCCCAGCTGGTTATTCTTTGCATCATATTACTATTCAGTTAGACTGTTTTGATAGCATTTTTCTTTATCCACATGACTACATACATTCCCAGTTAAAGCTGGGTATCAGATTTATTTATATATTTGTGATTAGGAGAGTGGCTCTTTATGATGTATCCTTAGTAAATGTTGGTAGTTTTTTTTTTTTTTTGAGATGGAGTCTCACGCTGTCATCCAGGCTGGAATGCAGTGGTGTGATCTCAGCTCACTGCAATCTCTGCCTCCCGGGTTCAAGCGATTTCTGTCTCAGCTTCCCAAGTAGCTGGGACTACAGACGTGCACCGTCATGCCCAGCTGATTTTTTTTTTTTTTTTTTTTTGTATTATTAGTAGAGATGCGGTGTCACCATATTGGCCAGGCTGGTCTCGAATTCCTGACCTCGTTATCTGCCCACCTCAGCCTCTCAAAGTGCTGGGATTACAGGTGTGAGCCACCAGGCCTGGCAGTGTTGGTAGTTCCAATGATAAATTTCAGAAGAAAGTGGCTCAGTTAGAGAGATTCACTTGTGAACTTTGATGATGTTTTATTTGTCTTTGAGAGTACTTTACTTCCCCTTGCCAGTGCTGCTGTTTTCTTAGACAGAGAGGAGTATTGTTGTTAGGTTGTGTAGCGGTCGTAGATCAAGAGTCCGCAAACTGGCCTGCAGGCTGCATTCAGTGGAGACCGTATATGGTCTGAAGAACCTGAAGTATTTATTATTTTGCCCTCTTCAGAAAATTTGCCAAACGTTGTCGTATACTGAAAACACGGCTTGAGACTCATTATGCACACAATTTTGTTAAGCTTTAAAATGGTTTTAACCATTTGTTGTCAATTGGTATCCTTCTTTTAAAATACCATTATAGGAATTTATTTAATTATAAACAGATTATATAAAAAGTCTGCTCATTTTAAAACATCCAGGATGCCCAGACACTTGATTTTAAAACCTGAGTCTCCCTCCATTGAGTTCTGCTCCTATAGATAACTGTTTACATTTTAGTGTGTTACTCTTGAAGCTTTTATTTATAGAATGATGTATGTACCTGGAGTGTACAATTGAGACTCAGAAGAAGTGGGGCTCAAAGGTAGTGGGCCACAGTGAGGACTCGGGCATCTCTTCCTGGGCAGTGGCAAGCCATTGAAGGATTTCAAGCAGAGGATTTCATGAGCTTTGACCTAAGTTTTAAGATAGTCATTCCGTTTAGAATAGACTGTATAGAGGGGGAAAGGCTAAAGCAGAAACTCCAAAACTTGGGTCTAGAGGTAATTGTGGAGTCGGGGTGATAGGAGGAGTAAGTTGGAAAGATAGGGATTGTGAGATGCTTAGACCTGGGATATTATGCAGGATGTGTATTTTAGAGAAGAAGGGTTAATAAGATGTGTAGGGTGTGAGGAGTTTGTGGCTGAAATACAGTGAGTGAGGGACATGTTTGTTTGAGAAAGTTGACAGATGAGAGTGTCAGAAGTGTCCTTCCACCCATCAACCTGGACACTTGAGTGTGGAAACCACTGAGAAAGGAATTCATTTGGTGTAATGTTGGAAGGAATAACCGCAAGCCACTGAAATCTTTAAGAAATGTGGGGAAATGACCCAGAGATCATTGGATGGCAGCAGGGGGGAGGGGTAGCTGGGATTGGTGTCAACAATTTGAAAGATTTTAGGGACAAAAGAGGGAGAGATTTTTGTCTTGAAGTGTCAGTGAAGAACAAGGAACTCATTTAAATCACGTCCAAGGCCCCTGGCACAAAGAGTATGGGAGAGAAAAGAGGTACAAGTTGGGAGTGCTGCAGGGCCAAACCAGGGTAGAGGAAGAATGTGAAGAAAGCCCCTAGAGAAGCCATTGAGGACATAATTTTGCTGCTGGAACTACAGTCCAGAGGCTTGCTGTGGCTTCTGGGGGTTGGGAGCATTTGGAGATGGGACTGTCTGGAACAGGGCTGGACAGAACAACACAGGACCTGAAGTACAGGGTGGCGACAGAACGTTTGACAGCTTGGGGCTTCTTCATGGGGCCTGAAAAAATGGGACAGAGGGGCAAGTAGGTCTCAAGGCTGATTTCGGTGGTGAGGAAGGTGAGGTCTTGAAAGGGAGTACTCATGGTCCAGAGACCCAGGTGACTCCTGATGGCAGTGTAGAAGCTACAGGAGGGTCACATTTCATGACTTGATGTCAGTCCAGAGAGTTAGTGTGAAACATTTTTTCAAATTCTCTAATTTCATTTTCCTCCCTCCATTTCCAGATACTGCAAAAAGCCTTTGACTTCAAACTGCACAATTCAGATAGCAACACCTGGGAAAGGCAAGAAATCAACACCAAAACCCATCCCTATTCTAGCTGCTGGTTTTTGCTCAGACAAAATGTCATTGTTGCTTGTATATGGCAGTTGGTTTCAGCCTACTATTGAGCGAGTGGTACGTAGCTGCTACTCTGGAGTAAAGCAATATAGCATCCCTATGTCCACGGAAGATAGTGATTGGTCTTTAAGATAAATAATGTATTCTTTTTAAATTAAAGGATTTTTCATGGAGTGCTTTAATTTGTGAGAGCTCTATATCCAACGTATTTTAACACCTGGTTAGTATAAAGCATTGTTTGAGTTATTTATCTCAGCCCTCTCCCTTGGTACTGTGTTTTTAAAATCTGGTGTGTATTTCACACTTGCAGCAAATCTCAGTTTGGACTAGCCACGTTGCAAGTGCCCAGTAGACACATGAGCACTTGAAATGTGCTCTAAGTAAGTTCCTAGTGTCTTACTAATTGGTCAGTACAGGTATGACTTATGTTGAATTTTGCTTAGTTACGCAAAATGTAAATCTTAATAAAAGGGCCTCTTAGTATTAGCACTCATTGGATTTTCTAAGTGGAAATGTAATGGGCAGTGCAGTGATTTAACAGTGTTCACTGCAGATGTTTCTATGAAGACTTGGGAATTATTGCAAGCACATACAATAAATAGGTTATTTCTTTCTTTCTTTTTTTTTATTTTTGAGACAGAGTTTCGCTCTTGTTACCCAGGCTGGAGTGCAATGGCACTATCTCGGCTCACCGCAACCTCCGCCTCCTGGGCTCAGGCAATTCTCCTGCCTCAGCCTCCTGAGTAGCTGGGATTACAGGCACGCACCACCATGCCCAGCAAATTTTTTGTATTTTCAGTAGAGATGGGGTTTCACCATGTTGACCAGGATGGTCTCGATCTCTTGACCTCATGATCCACCTGCCTCGGCCTCCCAAAATGCTGGGATTACAGGCGTGAGCCACCGCACCCAGCCCTAAATAGGTTATTTCTTAAGCTAGCGTTAAAATACTTTTACTTAGTATGGTCCTCAGCAAGACTATGAGTGGAATATTACATGCCTACACAAGCATACATGCATATGGTTTAATAAAAGCAAAAAAGAAAAGTGTTAAGCTGTAAACATGGCTCCTTGCCGTATGTGCATTCCCCCTCTCTGGTTGAAGCCATTGTTGACTATTTGGTTTGCATCTTTCCCAATATTGATTAATTACACGGGCATATAGAATTATGTATCACTTTAAACCTTTATTGTTACATATGTAGTTTGCTATATCTGACTTCCCCATCCCATTTAATATCATGTCAGGACATACAGATGTATTTTGTGAATCAGCAGTGTGACCTTTGACTTGCTTATGAAAAGGACAACGGGAGAGTTAAGGGTAGAACCATTTACTATTTTGAGCACAAACTATTTCTTAAAAGGATGATGAACTGATATGATTTCTTTAAAACCTGTTACATTTAAAAAGTCTGTTGACTTTTAAAACCAATAAATGTGAAAATTTCAAACAGTTCATAACTGAGGAAAGTAAACCTTGGTACCCGGTGTCTTCAGAGTTACCATTTTTCTTAACTGCCATCAGTCTGAGTGGTGCTCATGGTTAACAGTTGAGTGTGGAAAGCTTCCTTACTTTTTAATGTTTTACAAAAATAAGCAGTCATTTAGTTTTCATTTTGTTCTTATTCCCAGTTGCTTTGTTTGACACTTTCTTTCCTTTCATCTCCTCCTTTAAAAAAATATATTCTCAGGCTTTAAACACCAGAGAACCTCATATGTGTTTAGTAAGAGATATTTCAAACTGCTGGGCCCCCAAAGTGGAAACAGCTATAACAAAGGTAAGCACATTAAAAATTTGAAGTTTTAAGAAAAAGAATATTTATTTGGGTGAATTTGGGTGAATTGAATTGTTATGTAGTATTATGATTAAACTGAGTTTATCTATTCTTTAATATCTTTATTCTCTTATAAATTTTGTGGGATTATGGTTTTAGATGTCAAGATTGTACTCCTGCTTTCTTAAGTGAATAGAAGATTAGCAGTTGAAGATCTTGGATGTGGTTCTTCCCTGCCCACCATGCATCATCATCTGGGCAAGGAAGAATGTAGGAATAAATATCAGTATCAGGTTTATCAATTGATGGCTTTTATCAGTCTCAGTACTTAAAAGAGCATCACTTTGCTGAGAGGAATGCTGTATTTCAGGGTGTGATAAAACCATCATGGGGCTAGAATTAATACCACAAGCATAGGAGGAGCATCATGGTGCTCTATTTTGCATATCACTTGGTGTCTCCATGTAGATACCATGTTCCGTGGTTCAGTGAGACAGGGAAAGCCAAGACGTGCTATGATGACATCCATATGGTTTCGCTGCTATCTGAGTTTCAGAGATGACACCTTTCTCTTGGCTGTCTGAGCATTTCTGGCAAAGCTTGAATTCTAGAGGTGGTTATAAAATGTGTAACTTTAAAATTTTACAAAACCATTGTGTCCTTATGTAATCTGTAGATTTTGTTTGTATTCTTTTTTAAGCCAGTCAAATTTAGTAGTGGGGGCTTGTAAGCCAACATTAGTGACACTAAATAGTGATAAGCTTTGATAACCCACTGCCATCAGACCAGTTGGGTTTTACTCTTACCTAGTATTGTAAGATTTTATTTATTTATTTATTTTTTTAAAGACGAGGTTTCACCATGTTGGTCAGGCTGGTCTTGAACTCCCGACCTCAGGTGATCCGCCCGCCTTGGCCTCCAATAGTGCTTGGATTACAGGCGTGAGCCACCACACCCAGCTGTATTGTCAACTTTAAATTCAGTCTTCCAGATTGTCACTTAAAAAATTTAGTCAACATTCAATTAATAATGTATCTTTAATTCATATCATATTAAATTACTTATATTGCATTTTTCCAATAGAAGAGCCCTTTAAAAGCTGTTTTCTCATTGAGGATACATAAGGACTAAGGTATGATTTCCTTTTTCATGCCCTGGCTATACCTGTTGAACAGGTGAGGACACCAGTGATGAATTCTGAAGCAAAAGTTCTGGTGCCTGGGATTCCTGGTCATCATGCAGCTATCAAGCCTGCTCCTCCACAAACCGAGCAAGTAGAGAGCAAGAGGAAATCAGGGGGAAATGAGGTAATGCAACCACTCTGTGTATTTGAGTTTGTGATTTAAAATTACTGGGAGATTCTATCAGGTGTCCTGGATAGAGCCAAAGTTAAAGCTTTAGAAATTTACTGAGATTTCTGCTCTTATGCTCTCTTTTATCTTCACCATCATAGGTTTCAAAATTCTAGATTGTCCCCTTTGGGCTCTGTTTAACGGAGAAGACGGAACCTTTAGTAACTAAAGAGAGTGCGGTTTTGGCCATTAGTTAGTAGTTAGCTGGGCAACATAAAATTGAATAAGTCAAGCCAGGACTTGCTGTGATGACTATCATTGGGTTTCGCATGTTGCTGAGTTCCAGTGATGCCTCTTTTCTCTTGGCTGTCTGAGCAATCCTGGCTAGCTTAGTGCCAGTTGGTATCTAAAAGTGATAGTCATTATAACTCCATAAGTGTTTATGATCTTCATTTTCTTCCCAAACCCCAAATCCATTGTGGTTACTGTACATATCTGTGCAGAGTTTTTTTTTTTTTTTCGTCTGTTCACATTCTTCCCTGTTATATAAGGCATCTGCAATTTTAACTGTTTTATTCTTACAGAAATACTATGGTTCTTTAGCTGATTTTACTTTAATTTTTATTCTTTGTCCACTTTTGAAGATAATTTAGCTGATTTTAAAGGTGTTTATTGGGTGGTGGGGGTGGGGATAACATAGCTTCGTAAAACATGGTCATAACATAGTCATAAAAATTACTCCTCAGCTGACTTTAAATAAAGTACCAACTTTCTTTGGCTTGGCCTAGATTCAACTTTATAATTTCTCCATGTCCTTTTTAATATATTTTGTGTTAGGATAAACCAAGCACACCTGTTTGCTTTGTTAGTCATAGAACAAATTTCTTTTTGAATTAGTTACCAAGGGGCTGACAGAACATGTTAGAGTTGCTTTAATCAGGGATCAGTTCTATACAATTGAGGGTGGTGGTTTTTTTTTTTTGTTATTGTTGTTGTTTTTATTTCATTTTTGAGACAGGGTCTCATTCTGTCACCCAGACTGGGGTGCAGTGGTTTGCTCTCAGCTCACTGCAACCTCTACCTCTTGGGTTCAAGTGATCCGTCCACCTCAGCCTCTTTAGTAGCTGGGACCACAGACGCATGCCACTATGCCCGGCTAATTTTTTTGTAGAGACAGGATTTTGCCATGTTGTCCAGGCTGTTTATCAGACATCGGGGCCCAAGTGATTCGCCTGCCCCAGCCTTGCCTAGTGCTGAGATTACAGGCGAGAGCCACCACACACAGACCATAATTGAGTTTTTGTATAGCATATTGCATCATGTTTATTTACATGTAAATTTGAAGTATTTATCAAGGACACTTAGTTGTAGTATAGCATATTCTAGCTAATACATCATTTGGAGCTGACTAACAAAAATAGGAAGACATTTTACAAATTGTTTTGGGACCATAACAGTCTTTATACCCTTTAATAATAATATCTTGTTTCCTCCTGCAGATCTGAGGGTGATATCAAGAGATAGTTATAGTGGGGCAAGCGTCTCTGAGAATAGGTCTTTTCTTGTGTTTGAGAATCAGACACCAAGTCCTTGCCTTTTCTGAATCTTCATATACAAGGCTTTTTATGCATTAACATTTTTAAACCATGTGCTTCTTGGGCAGTTTTTTTTTTTTCCGCTAGAATCTGGAAGCTTGGATTGCAGATATCTCACCTGTCTCCAACGTTGGCGTTATGGTAATGAGGTTCTCTTGGAATGAGAATGAGTGTATTAGTATTTTCCAGGGTTGAGGTGTAAATCCTGTTTTGTTTTTTTTGTCTCCAAACTGCTTTAAGTCTTGTCTGGCAACACATTAACAAATTCTTTCTGTTACGTAGGTTAGCATTGAAGAACGCCTGGGAGCAATGGATATAGACACACACAAAAAAGGAAAGGATGACCTCCAGACGAATAGCTTTCCAGTTCTTCTTACCCAGGGTTTAGAAAGTAACGATTTTGAAATGCTAAATGTAAGTATTAGAGCAATTTTTAACTAAATTAATATGGTTAATATTTCTTAGAAAATGATTGACATAGCACGTTCACAGTTGTAGAGCCGTCATACTACAGAGCCATTTGGAATTTAATGTGAGTTTAGTAAAACGTGTATCACTTGGTGGCATTATACAGGCAGTCACCAACCTACAAAGGGATTGCATTGAATTATTTTGAACCTGGAATGCATTTTCTCATAGAAATATTGTTCTGAATTATTAGGTTCTTAGGCTTTAGTTCACAAAAGCCTTTATAAATATAGTGTAGCTGAACGATAATACTCAGCCTTCTAGATCACAATTTATATTTTTTTCTGTAGGAAAATGCGTTCCTGAGTTTTTACTCTGGATTCCAGAAACTTACTTCCCCCTGGCCGTGAGAGGGGGAGTGAGGTGGAACCTTGGCAATGGGTAGGAGGCTTGGGGCAAAATTAAGAGGGTTGGGGGTGATGTTGTAAAATATGTGGAGGTAAAAGTACTAGAAACTTTGTATAAAGGGAGGCATTTATGATTTCTGTGTAAGTTGGTGACTGCTTGTATGAAATCATTCAGTTTGATTCTCTTAAATTCTACAGTTTGACAGCATTCTGTCTAGAAAATTTAAGTGAAAAATAGTTGGATTCAAGCACTGCCTGATCAGATTAAAGCAGTTCACATTTGCTAATGCATTTATTCTTAATGACTTATAGCAGTTATGATTTCATTGAGTGTCAATGTGACTTTAATCCATAACCCGTGAATACTGTCTCTGATTTTATTTGATCCTTTTTTTTTTTTTTTTTTATACAATTATCCCAAAACTACTTTTTTTTTTTTTTGAGATGAAGTCTTGTTCTGTCTCCCAGGCTGGAGTGCAGTGGTGCAGTCTTGGCTCACTGTATCCTCCCTAGTTCAAGTGATTCTCCTACCTTAGCCTCCCGAGTAGTTGGGACTACAGGCGCGTGCCTCCATGCCCAGCTAATTTTTTTTTCTTTTGGGTAGAGACCAGGTTTCACTGTGTTAGCTAGGATGGTCTCAATCTCCTGACCCTGCCTGCCTTGGCCTCCCAAAGTGTTGGGATGACAGGCGTGAGCCACCATGCCTGGCCCTAAAATTACTTGTAAAATAGTTTGTGAATGTATGTATTTTGGGGGTGGATTTTAGTTTACCATGGCATAGAAGCTTGGGTGAAGATTTGGTGAAAAAGAAGCTGTAGGAAACAATTGACAGTGTTTTTGAAATGTAATATAACTTAACTGTGCTCATTGCCTACTAGGTACAAACGAATCAGGTACCAATTTTTTCTACTTTTTCTTTCTTTTATTTTTATTTGTTTTTATTTGTGGTGGAGTCTCGTTCTGTTGCCAGGCTGGAGTACAACGGCCTGATCTCGGCTCACTGCAAGCTTTGTCTCCTGGGTTCAAGTTATTCTCCTGCCCCAGCCTCCTGAGTAGCTGGGATTACAGGCACGTGCCACCATGCCCAGCTAATTTTTGTATTTTTAGTGGAGACGGGGTTTCACCATGTTGACCAGGATGGTCTTGATCTCTTGACCTCATGATCTGCCTGCCTCAGCCTCCCAAAGTGCTGGGATTACAGGTGTGAGTCACCATGCCCGGCCTCTTTTCTTATTAAGACACATTTCAAAACATTTAGAATACTACAGTGGACCATCAAGAACTCATTACCTAGTTTTAAAAATTATCAATACTAGCCAGTCAACTGTTGATTTGTTGATAGTCACACTTCTCTCCCCAAGTTATGGTGAAGCAGATCTCAAATGAACACCTATCATTTTATCCACAAATATGCCCCTATTCAACTTGAAACATCCTTTTAAAAAATAACCATAATCCATTGTTGCACCTAAAAAAAGTAATTTTAAAAAGTTTGTCAGCTGTCATTAGTGTTTGTATTTCTCTGATTGTCTCATACTTTTGTTTTTATTTTTGCTTTCTTTAAAACAAGATTCCAACAGAGTCTACACTGTGTTTAGTTGGTATGCTCTTTCTGCCTTTTGCAGTTTAGTTTTTTGGAGAAGTTAGGTTATTTGCCCAGTAGAGAGTTCCATGTTCAGGATTTTGTATACTGCATCATTGTGGTATCATTAAACACATTGCTTTGTCCATCTTGATCTCTATATAGATAAGGTCTAGAAGCTTGAAGATCTGGCTTTAGATCTGGTTAGATCTATAAGCTAGAAGAGATTCTGTTTAAAACCTTTTGTCAAGAACATTTCAAAGGTGTTAATGTGTAATTTTCATTAGGTGTCAGAGGTTGTTGAAAGGAAAAATAAAATGCTGTTTATGAAAACAGTTTTAAATTGTATAGGTTACTTAAGTAGAAATAATAGAGAAGTGGTTGAATGATGAAAAATTGTGTGCTTGAAAAGTTAGTAAAGAGCATATACACACGTGCCCCCCTCACCCCGCTTTTTTTTTTTAAATGAGACAGGGTCTCACTCTATCACCCAGGCTAGAAGGGCAGCGGTGCAATTGTAGCTCACTACATGAACTCCTGGGCTCAAGTGATCCTCCCACCTCAGCCTCCTGAGTAGCTGGGACTGCAGGCATGCATCACCACAGCCAGCTAACCTTTAAAAATTTTTTGGTAGAGACAGGGTCTGCTGTGTTGCTCAGGTTGGTTTCAAAGTCTTGTTCTCAAGTAATCCTTCTGCTTCAACCTCACAAAGTGCTGGCATAAAACAACCCTTTAAAAAGTTTTATTCTATGTATGTATGTATGTATGTATGTATGTATGTAAGTAAGTAAGTAAGTATATATGTATTTGAGATGGAGTTTTGCTCTTGTTGCCCAGGCTGGAGCGCAGTGGCACCATCTCAGCTCACTGCAACCTCTGCCTCCCAGGTTCAAGCAATTCTCTTGCCTCAGCCTCCTGAATAGCTGAGATTACGGGTGTGCACCACCACACCTGACTAATTTTTTTTTTTTGAGACAGAGTCTCGCTCTGTTGGCCAGGCTGGAGTGCAATAGCACACTCTCGGCTCACTGCAACCTCCACACCCCGGGTTCAAGCCATTCTCCTGCCTCAGCCTCCTGAGTAGCTGGTATTACAGGCACGCACCACCATGCCCAGCTAATTTTGTATTTTTAGTAGAGATGTTTGCCAGGATGTTTGCCTCCTGAGTAGCTGGTATTACAGGCACGCACCACCATGCCCAGCTAATTTTGTATTTTTAGTGGAGATGTTTGCCAGCGTGTTTGCCAGGATGGTCTCAAACTCCTGATCTCAGGTGATCTGTCTGCCTCAGCCTCCCAGAGTGCTGGGATTACAGGTGTGAGTCCCACTGCTCCCAGCCTAGTGAACCCTTTTTTAAAAAAGAAAAGAGTGGATGTTCCCATAGTATATTACCCAGGAGATTATGCATTTACACATTCCGTACTCTAAAAAGAAAGAGGAAGTAACATTTTCCTTTTAAAAAAGTTTTCCCCCTTCCCCAAAGCTGCCTTATGAGGATACATAGTTAGCAGGATATTAAAAATAGGAACAGAAAAAGAAGGGGAACAATGACAGGGATACGACAGAGGAGCTTCTAAGAGGTTAATACTGTCTGTCATAGAAATCCTGATATTAAAATGAATGGCATTTGGAAGGTGAAATTGTACCTCAGTCAATTAGCCTGAAGCTTATGCCAAAAGAGAAGTGTAGTTATTTGTGTAATTGGTGGCACCCATAGGAGATATTTTTAAATATTTAAAAAAATATTAAATTAAATATTTTTAAATATTTAGAAAAGTATAAGTTAAATATTTTTAAAAAGTTCCATTTACATTAGTACCAAAAAATACCTAGAAGTACCAAAAATAACTATATCCAAAACAGGTAACTCTCTACACTGCAAATTATAACAGAGAAGTTAACAAACACTTAAATAAATAAAGATCTAGGCCCTGTTCATGGGTTAGAATATTCAGTATTTTAAGAGTTGGGAGTTCTCCCCAAATTAATCTACATATTTAATACATTCTCAATTAAAATTCCAGCAGTCTCTGTCAGCCACCTTCATAGAAATTGACAAACTGATCCTAAAATTTATGTGGAAATGCAAATGACATGAAATAACCATTGAAATTGTAAAATAAAGAGCAAGTTGGAGGAATCACCCAGTTGATTTCAAAATAAAGCTATAGTAGTCAAGATAGTTTGTCATTGGTGAAAAAATAAATATAGATTTAGGGGACAAAACAGAGTCCAGAAATAAACCACATATAATTGGAAAAAAATGGATCTCAGTTTTATCTCACCTTCCACAAAAATCAATGTAACACATTGATTTTGTGGACTTGACTGTAAAACCTAAGACTACAAGACTTCTAGGAAAAAAGAGGAGAAAATCTTTGTGAATAAAACAAGAGTGGGGAAAGATTTCTTAGATATATCACAAAATGCATGAAATGTTAAAGAAAAAAATTGGTTATTTGAACCTCATCAAAATTATTAGAATGTTCTTGGAAAAACAGTGTTAGGAATATAAAAAAACCAGCTGCGAGCTGGGAACAAAATATTAGCAACTCATGATAGACTAAGGATTTGTATCTGGACTCAGAAGCAATTGGTAAAGGTTTGAACACACTTCAGGGGATAATTCAAATGGCTGGTAAGCACCTGTAAAGGTATTACGCATTATGAATTATCACAGAAAGGCAAATTAGAACCACAGTGAGATGAAGCTTACATACCCCTTGTAGGTTGATAAAAGGAAAAAGACAATGATACCATCTTTTGGTGAGGATGTAGAGCAGCTGAAATTCTATGTTGCTGGTAGGAATGTAAAAGGTATAACTACTTTGGAAAACAATTAGTTTATTGAAAATTGAGGATAAATCTACCATATGATGCAGCCATTCTGCTGCTAGATATCTGCCAAGAGAATACCACACATATGTTCATACAAAGGCTTGTTCATGAATGTTCTTTGTATTGGCCCTAAACTGGAAAGAACAATGTCCCTTAACATGCAAATGGAGAAACAAATTGTTTATCTAGCAATATGAAGAATGTATTGCTAATAGACCAGTGGTATGCATGAATCTCAAACTAAGGTTGTGAGAAAGAAGCCAGGCAAAAAGTAATATAAATTCCTAATTATATAAAAATTTTAGAAAAGCAGTCCAGTATATAGTTTGGTAGCTGCCTGGGAATGGGAGTGGAAGGAGGGATACATTATAAAGGGACCCAAGGAGACCTGAGGGTGATACGGTGTTTATTTTGATCATAGTGTTTGTTTAATGGGTAAAGAGTTTGTCACACTGATCAAGCAGTGCACTTTAAATATGTGCTGTTTATTATGCTTCATTTGTACTGCAGCAAAATTGTAAAAGAAAAATCTCGTCTTCAACACCACCTTCTTTGTAGTTATAACTATGGCTTATAGGGTTGTTTCTTTACGTACATCCTTAGAGAATTTAATGAGCCTGACTCCTCTGTTTATTATCATTTAACTTAGTTTGGAATAATGTATTTTTATTTGCTTATTTTAAATGAGAAAATTATTGCTCTAGAGCCTTTGTCTTTGGTGGGCATGGAAGTATCCAATAGCTTGTTAAAAATTCTTCTGCCCTACGGTTTGGAATAACTTCTGAATAGCTAGGCCATACTTCTTTGTCTGCAACAGTTCTGGTTTATACCTCTCATCTTGGTGTTATTAATAGTGACTCCTTCCATTCACAGAACAACAAATTATATGATCACTATCTATTTAGAGCACTAGTGGATTTCACAAACCTGCTTCCTATCCTTTAGTCTTGTTTATGTTTCAGTCCTTTAGTTTCTTAAATAAGTTTTTGGTGTATGTAATGAAGAACAAGTTCAGGGTTGTTCAGGGTTGTATTCATTGACCTGATGCGTTGCCACTCTATTTGGCCATTTAAGACAGTGAAGCCTGGTGGTTTGGGTGAACATCTTGTGAAAATCGGAGACTGTAAGTACAAAAGCATGTTGTATAACAAAAGATAATTTGTAGACTAGTTCATGCAGAGTGTTTCCTATGGCCTCTAGATCATTGGAACTTTGTGCTGTTATTATAATGAAGAGATGAATTGAGTAGTATTTAGTATCACCAAGCACCTCTTGGATTATTGTTGAAGTTAATAGCAGCATAGTTTGTTTTGAATCCTGTATTCTGGCTCTTTGAAAATGAAAGTTTAGGTTAAGATTATTAAGTCAGTATTGTCTATCCCTCAGTTCTTCAGTAATGATATATAAAATGTTTTATTTCTTTTGCATAAGAAACAAAATATATATAATTATGTCAGTAATAGTTTTTAAATAGAACTTGATGGATTTAGAAGAGCTTATTGTAAAGGTAGCTTCACAAGCAAATTCAATCCATAGGGAATTCTGAAAAAATATTTTAGGAACTGTTAAAATAGGTTGGAAACCAGGCATGGTGGCTCATGCCTGTAATCCTTATATTTTGGGAGGCTGAGGAGGAACCTTTGCTTGAGCCCAGGAGTTTGAGATCAGCCTGGGCAACACAGTGAAACCCCATCTCTACAACATAAATATTTAAAAAATTAGCCAGGCATAGTGGTGTGCTCAGCTATTCAGAGTAGTCCCAGCTACTCAGGATGCCCAGGCAAGAGGATCACCTGAGCCCAGGAAGTCGAAGCTGCAGTGAGCTGTCATCATGTCACTGCACTCCAGCCGGGGCAGTACAGTGAGGCCCCTGTTTCAAATAAATAAGTTAGTAGGTTGGAAATTGACTTTCCCTATTTTTCCCTTTTGGTGCCACTGCTGTTTCTATTCTGAGCATGATAGTTATAGCAACAACCATCATCAAAAAATACATACACCATTAGAAAGCCTCTCTGGGACTAAACCCTTTTGAAAGGACCCTAATTTTCACCTTCTACTTCTGTAAAGCATGTGGGGCCCGAAGAAGTTGAACGAACTGCCCCAGATGTGCTTCTAAGGGGCAGGACCAGAACTGATCTGCTCTGTGTCCTTTGCTGTAACGCAGTGTGGAGACTGAACCTCTACCATAGATGTACCCTTAATGGGTTTTGATTCAAGCTCTCATCATGTCATCCTTTGATTGGCATAACATTTTACCCAAAAGTTGACACCTAATTTAAAAGGATTTCTTTCTTTTTAAGTAATCTTAACTATGTTTGCTCACTCTGGGTCGGATACGGCTCGGACTTCATAAAATAGAGGTTTGGAACATCTCTAAAGTGGCTTATGTCTGTATTCAAATGTCTAGAGATGTTTTAATAAAATACAAAGAAGTAAAATCACTTCAGTAATGAAGTAAATTTAATGATGCCCAAAGACTGCTTGTCCAGTTTCCACAAGACGTAATATAACATACTCCATTCAGTCCCGCCAACCTTTACTTTTGCTAGATTTAGTTTGTAGTTTATTGCCTCCATCTTAAATGATTTAAAGAATTCATTTTTACAGACTTTTTTTTTTCCTGTAGTGTCTTTGGCTTGTGAGTATGCTCATCTTAATAATTTTTTTATTTTCTCACAGAAAGTACTTCAAACTAGGAATTTAAACCTTATAAAGAAGACTGTATTAAGGATGCCCCTGCATACTATTATTCCATTGTTGCAAGAGGTAACTGACCGTTTCATTTTAGTGTCCTAATCCATGAGTTAAATGGAAAGTTTAGTAGTTAAGAGAAATGGATTTGTGATACGTGAGGACACGTGGCGTTTAGAGTGAATAATGGATGGAGGAAAGTACTTTGGACAGAAAAAAGTGAAATTGATCAATTCCTGGTCAATGAATGGAAATGTCATTGGCATTTTTACCTTTATTCCACTAATGGCTATGGTGTATCTGTTTACCCGGAGGCATTTGGAACTTAAAAGTGAACAACAGAATGCTGTATGTACAGGATGCCATCTACATGGAAATGATTATTGTAAACACCCCAATATAAACCTCCCAAATTCTCATTGTTGTTTTTCCCATTATGTCCTGTGAGGTACCTTAACCTAACATTGAAACCACTTTTTATGTGTTGTTTTTTTAATCGCAGATGGGTTGTTAAACTCTGACTGGCAATATGGAATTGGTAGTGGGAGGACTGCTTGAGCCCAGGAATTCAAGACTGTATTGTGCTGTGATTACACCTCTAAATAGCCACTGCACTCTAGCCTGGGCAACATAGAAAAGCCCATTTTTTTTTTTTTTTTTTTAAAGTATGCATAATTTCACAGAAACTTGGCCTACAAGAGTGGGTATAAATTGTAAAAAATAAGGCCTAAAAATAAAGTGTATTCTTTTGTAATTAGAAATTATACTTGGATCACATTTGTCTAACATGGTGATGAAGTATTTTGCAAGAATAGTTTTAGTATTAGCAGTGTGGGCTAGTGTACCGTTATTGGTGGGGGAAACCTCTGTACTTAACAAACAGTGTCATGTATAGGAAAAGCTGGTCATATGTTTTTATAGTACTACCTACTTTAAAATTTTGCCTAGCCTTGATTTCTTTTCTTTGTATTAAAAAAAAAGATATAATTTACATAGCATAAAATTTAACTCTTCAAGTATAATTTTAGTGCTTTTTAGTATGTTCACAAGTTGTACAATTGTCATCCCAAAAAGAAATCCTGTATCTCTTAGTAGTCACTCTCATTCTCCCTTCTCCCCAGTTCCTGGCAGTCACTAAGCTGTTTTTTGTCTATGGATTTGCCTGTTCTGGACATTCGTTGATACAAGTCCTATTCTAGATTTTATTAGGTAATTACTCTGATTATGGGAATCTATTCATAGACTATATTATGTTGGTTTAAAACAGACTATTTATTAGAATAATAATTTCTCCGTATTGTCATTGTATCGTAGGAATTGGCAGACATTGACTGCCTCTGAAGTGCTGTTGTTAATAGTGTTTTTCTCTCCCTTAGCTTACAAAGAGGCTACAAGGACATCCTAATAGGTAAGATGTTTAGGTGACTTATAAATAATGTTGTCTGACAGCATGAAATTAAATATGAGGTCGTTCTGACTTCCAACTAATAAAACTCTTTAAGTGTCGAGTATTAGCCCCCTCACCTCCCTTATTTTTTAAGTTGAATTATTCTTATTCTTAGTATTTAATAGTTTTCTTTTGGAAAACTCCTAAATAGATATTTTAGCTTTATTAGCAGGTCATTAAAATGATTGGTCTTATTTTATTTAATAACTTAGTGTTGATATTGTAAAGTCGCCGCTTATAATACCTGCTGAACCTCTGATATTTGCCTAAGACTCTGTAAAAATATATTTTAGCTGAAAGACTAAATTCTGTGTCTTTTTTCTTGCTAATTTGATCAAACATTTAAATAAGATGACATCTTAAAGATCCTAAGCTTATAGTATATTATTATTAGTATCTAGATAGTTAAATATGTAGTTTTTCTTTAAAAAAATTTTTTTTCTCATAGGCTCCATTAGCCTTCTGAGCTCACAAAAGAGGAAAACTAAAGAACTCATTATGACTGTTTTTTGCACATTTTTGGTCTGTATTTGCCTTTTAATGTTAATAGAGGACTTTGCTATTCTTGACAGAATAGAGTTTTATGTTTATCATTAACATAAAATGCAAAACCATTCGAACTCAATTTGGATGAAGACTACTGCCCAAGCCTGGATTTTATTCTTGAAGTGTTTTAGAGGAAGGGGTTTTGTCCTGTTCTCTGATGTGGCCCCCAATCCCTGACCAAGATCCACGACACGGATCTCAGATAATCTGAAAGAAAAAACGGACTGTGATATACACAGTGACTTATTACAGTCATCTTCACAGAACAACATTTGTAGATCTTCACTTGTATGTCTGTGTTTTCCTAATAGCACTGTTGTATCTACTTTTGAATTTGTGAACATTAGTTTACCTGGATTTCTTTTTTTTCAGTGCTGTGCTAATGATTCAGTGGCTAAAATGTGTGTTAACAGTTCATGCATCATACCTGTCCACGGTGAGTCTTTTTCAGCTACAGTTAGCTCAGTATGAATAGTTTGGCTTTGATAAGGATTGTAAACTTTGGCTGAATAAAACCATCTTTTCCCCATCTATCCTTCAGCTGTTCTTCCTTTAGAGATTTTGTTCTACCCCAGGTGCAATGACATGAGCCCTTTCATCATGTTGCTGTTGGGGCCTTTTATAAATTGATCTCTGTTCCCTGGTCTCCTCCCCCCCCCCCACCCCATTTAAAATGTAACATACATTGTATAGAGATATTTACAAATACAGAAAGGAAAAAAGTTATATAATGACATACTAGTATTTAGATGGGTTTTTTCCTCTCTTTCTATAAAAAAACGTGCTTAGCAAAATTGTCTTTTATATATTCTTACTCTCCCTTTTAAAACACTTGGCAGGTTTTAATTGTTTTTATATATGCTTAACATGGCTGTCCTGCCTTGCCCGAGGTGGATCAAATGTAATTAATGGTAACAGTAACATAAATAAATATTTACTAACTGACAGTTTGCTGATGCTGCTGTCAGCTGTTGATTCCCTATGCAAATGGAAGAGGGAAAGCAACACCAGGGAAAAAAAATTATTCATAATATGAGTTGAGTTCTTTGCCACATCATCACATCAGTTATATTTTAAGCTGGAAAAAAAGTATTCAATTTTTTTTTCCTTTAGTGCTTTACATTAAGTTTTCAGTTTTTAGTGGATGGTTGAAAAACATCCTTAATTGTCCTTTAAACTGTAGCTCTTCTGAACACAGTCTCACCCAGCTCTTTCCTTGTCACGGCCCCTTGTACTCTGTCTCTGGCTCCTTTGCCTTTAGTCTCTGGCTTGAATTAGGGGAACTTGATTAATCTGCTTTGAGGTCAGCAGTTTATTCTTTGTGTGTCTGGGGAGAACTTGCCAAGATGCTGGAATGGGGTCAAGACAAACAACAGTAAGGATGGATCCTGGGTCTCCCAGCCTCCAGGAGTCTTGGGAGGTGAACTGGGAGCACTGGTGAGATTGGTGGCTGAGGGACATTGCAATTGCTTGGAATGATCCCAGCAGACATAGGGGCTTAGGAGTCTGGCTGGCAAATGAGGCAACACTAATGTGGCCTGAGTTACTTACTTAGAAGTGAGGAGAGAGACCCAGGAGGCCTTGTAGTGAAATCTTTTCTGGAATCACCTCTGAGGTATAACTATCTGAGTAGTTGTAGTGTAATATTCAAGGTCATGGCAGAACAACCAAAGAATTGGTATAGGAAGGGCCCCACAGCCTATAAGTTATCGAGGAAACCATGTTTTTCCTCACTCTTTTCCTTCATTTCTTCCTTCCTTTGCAGATACTTTTAAGTGCTTTCTCTAAGCCAAGGGCTATGCTAGGCACAGGGATTCAGCAATGTACAAAACACTCTGGTCCCCATCTTCTTGGAGCTCATAGTCTGAACAGGGACACATAAAAGGGAGGGGATAAATTGGAATGCAGCCACCTTAAACCTTGTTTTACTGATTTTTGTGTCTGCTGTTTAAAGTTGACATTTGAATGAAACACTTATTTACTAAAGTATCAGAAATAGGAGTGCAGGTAAAGGCTAATCAGAGGTAAAGAGTTGGGACCCTTTTTCTGTAGTGCTACAGGGACAGGTAAAAGAATGTTTCAGGAGCGGGAGTGAAGTGGGGAAGCCAGCATTGTTCTTAGAGTCCAGAGACCAGACGAAAATCAACCAGAGGCTGTGGGACACATGGGCCCTGTTTAGGACTTAAAAGTGGCTTCCTTTAAAAGAGGGATTTACATTTTTCCAGTTGGCTTTTTATAGTTGATCTAGGATAGAAAAATTATGGCCATGATGGTGTCCTTTCATAATGCTAAAAATGATCATCTCTGTGAAAGCAGAGAGAGCAAGGGGGCATTAAGGTTTTATGAGAAAGGCAAATTACCATTGTTTTATTCCTCAGTGAACCTGGAGGAGCCAGAGCTTTATCGTTTGTGCTGTGTTCCAAATATAACAGCTGTGTTCTCGATGCAAAAGACTCCAATGAGAGCAACATGAGAGCAAAAAAGAGAATGTCCTACTTTGACTTTTTAAGCATGCTTCAGAGGATTCATTATCAGGAAGTATATTTAAAATGCAAAAGGTCAATTTTGCACTCTGTTCTACTAGTCTCTGGTAGCTGGGAAAAGGTTTCCCTACCTCTTTGGGGCCTTCCAGTTAGGGTAGATAACGTGCTAGCATCAGAGGATAAGATTCAGAGGAAAGCCCTTGAGCCTGGAGATCTGTGGTAGAGGCATTTTTAATTTCCTGTCTACTTTATATTGGATATTGGCCTTATCTGAAATAATATGATCAATACAGAGAAGTCCCACCCTGCAGTTTGTCTGGCCTTGCAGTTTCGCTCTCTTGCCCTTTTATCATTGTTGTTTTTTTAGTAAGACTATTATTATTTTTTTCTCTTAGAAGTTGAGGGCCTTCTGTGAAAATTCGTGATGTTGTTAGGCTGTGTTGCAAGTAGCCACTGTCACTGGAAGTACTTGTAAGCAGATGCGTGTGGTGCAGTGGCTAAATACTGAGGCATAGCTGAGCATGATTTGCGTGTTTGTCATCTCTAATATGTTAATAGTGCCGTATGATCATTTTTTTTTTTTTTTTAGTTGCCTGACCTGGTACCCCAGCTGGGGACACTCTACCAGTTAATGGAAAGCAGAGTCAAAACTTTTCAGAAACTTTCACACCTTCATGGAAAGCTCATTCTTCTAATTACACAAGTGAGTAAATTGTATTGTTCTGGGCTAAATCTTTTGGATGTGGTAGGAATGGAGAGAGGAATAAGGATCATTTTGAGAAGGGTCTCGCTCTGTGGCTCAGGCTACACTGCAGTAGTGTGATCATAGCTCACTGCAGCCTCGCTCAAGCGATTCTAGTCTTCCAGGTAGCTGGGACTACAGGAATGCACCACCATGCCTGGCGAATTTTTAAATTTTTCATAGAGATGGCATTGCCCAGGCTGGTTTTGAACTCCTAGGTTCAAGGGATTCCCCCACCTTGACCTTCCTAAGTGCTGGAATTACAGGCATGACCCACCACGCCTGGCTTAGAGCTTCCTATTTCAGTGAGAAATTGGTAAATCAGGACCTAGTCTTTCACTTGGAAAGCCTATCAATTTGACAGTAATAAAGCTTAGTTGTGCCTGTTTCAACTTTTACTCTAATTTTTTTCTCACCATGTCTTTCAATTGTTAATATAGTTATAGGATATTTTTGCAGTTAAAATTTTGGCACAGAAAGATATTCTGATCACCTCTGAGCTTTTCAGCTTTGCATAGTAATTCTTTCCGTCTTGTATTTGAAGGATTTTTGTACTCTATTGTATGAAGGTCCTCCGTTATGGTGGTGGAGGATGAGTTGGCTGCAGTGGGGAAGGCTGGGTATGCTGGTGGTCTTGATACTTGGGATATGCTTACACTCTACTTCAGAACAGTACTTTATCTTCCAGGTAACAGCATCAGAGAAGACAAAGGAAACAACTTCCCCTGGACAGAAGGCAAAGTTGGTGTATGAAGAAGGTAAACATTGGGGGCGTGGGATGCACTTTAGAATTACAACATTTAGTTTTCAGTGACTGAGTTTCTGTTATCTTTGTGAAACGTCAGTGTAAGATATTGCTTTGGCAAGCCTCCTGTAATTAAAATAGGCAAGTCCATGACAGAAATCTGTGATTGATCAGATAAGAAAAGGCACGAGTATAATACAATGACAAAAAAGGGTATTAGGTATGGAAGAAGTTTTTTATTTTTTTATTGTATTTTAGGTTTTGGGGTACATGTGAAGAACATGCAAGATTATTGCATAGGTACACACATGGCAGTGTGATTTGCTGCCTTCTCCCCCATCACCTATATCTGGCATTTCTCCCCATGCTCTCTCTCCCCAACTCCCCACCCCCCGCTGTCCCTCCCCTATTTCCCCTCGACAGACCCCAGTGTGTGATGCTCCCCTCCCTGTGTCCTTGTGTTCTCATTGTTCAACACCCACCTATGAGTGAGAACATGCGGTGTTTGATCTTCTGTTCTTGTGTCAGTTTGCTGAGAATGATGGTTTCCAGGTTCATCCATGTCCCTGCAAAGGACACGAACTCATCGTTTTTTATGGCTGCATAGTATTCCATGGTGTATATGTGCCACATTTTCCCTGTCCAGTCTATCATCGATGGACATTTGGGTTGGTTCCTGGTCTTTGCTATTGTAAACAGTGCCTTAGTGAACATACGTGTGCATGTGTCTTTATAACAGAACAATTTATAATCCTTTGGATATATACCCAGTAATGGGATTGCTGGGTCAAATGGAATTTCTATTTCTAGGTCCTTGAGGAATCGCCACACTGTCTTCCACAATGGTGGAACTAATTTACACTCCCACCAACAGTGTAAAAGTGTTCCTATTTCTCCACATCCTCTCCAGCATCTGCTGTCTCCAGATTTTTTAATGATCGCCATTCTAACTGGCGTGAGATGGTATCTCAATGTAGTTTTGATTTGCATTTCTCTGATGACCAGTGATGATGAGCATTTTTTCATATGTTTGTTGGCCTCACATATGTCTTCTTTTGTAAAGTGTCTGTTCATATCCTTTGCCCACTTTTGAATGGGCTTGTTAGTTTTTTTCTTGTAAATCTGTTTTAGTTCTTTGTAAATTTTGGATATCAGCCCTTTGTCAGATGGGTAAACTGCAAAAATTTTTTCCCAATCTGTTGGTTGCCGATTCACTCTAATGATTGTTTCTTTTGCTGTGCAGAAGCTGTGGAGTTTGATTAGGTCCTTCCAATTATGTGATCAGTTTTACAGTAGATGTGATGTGGTACTGAGAAGAGTGTATATTCTGTGGATTTGGGGTGGAGAGTTCTGTAAATGTCTATTAGGTTTGCTTGTTCCAGGTCTGAGTTCAGGTCCTGGATATCCTTGTTAATTTTCTGTGTGGTTGATCTGTCTAATATTGACAATGGGGTGTTAAAGTCTCCCACTATAATTGTGTGGGAGTCTAAGTCTCTTTGTAAGTCATTAAGAACTTGCCTTATGTATCTGGGTGTTCCTGTATTGGGTGCGTATATATTTAGGATTGTTAGCTCTTCTTGTTGCATTGATCCTTTTACCATTATGTAATGTCCCTCTTTGTCTCTTTTGATCTTTGTTGCTTTAAAGCCTAACTTATCAGAGATGAGAATTGCAACTCCTGCTTTTGTTTGCTCTCCATTTGCTTGGTAAATCTTCCTCCATCGCTTTATTTTGAGCCTTTGTGTATCCTTGCTTGTGAGATGGGTTTCCTGGATACAGCACACTGATGGGTTTTGACTTTTTCTCCAATTTGCCAGTCTGTGTTTTTTGATTGGGGCATTTAGCCCATTTACATTTAGGGTTAATATTGTTATGTGTGAATTTGATCCTGCCATTTTGATGCTAGCTGTCTGTTTTGCCTGTTAGTTGATGCAGTTTCTTCATTGTGTTGATGCTCTTTACCATTTGGTAAGTTTTTGGAGTGGCTGGTACTGGTTGTTCCTTTCTGTGTGTAGTGCCTCTTTCAGGAGCTCTTATAAAGCGGGCCTAATGGTGATGAAATCTCTGAGTACTTGCTCATTCGCAAAGCGTTTTATTTTTCCTTCACTTATGAAGCTTAGTTTGGCTGGATATGAAATTCTGGGTTGAAAGTTCTTTTCTTTAAGGATGTTGAATATTGGCCCCCCACTCTCTTCTGGCTTGTAGGGTTTTTGCTGAGAGATCTGCTGTGAGTCTGATGGGCCTCCCTTTGTGGGTAACCTGACCTTTCTCTTTGGCTGCCCTTAGCATTTTCTCCTTCATTTCAACCCTGGTGAATCTTACGAGTATGTGCCTTGGGGTTTCTCTTTTTGAGGAATATCTTTGTGGTATTCTCTGTATTTCCTGGACTTGAATATTGGCCTGCCTTGCTAGGTTGGGGAAGTTTTCCTGGATAATATCCTGAAGAGTATTTTCCACCTTGGATTCATTCTCTCCATCACATTCAGGTATACCTATGAAACGTAGATTAGGTCTTTTCACATAGTCCCATATTTCTTGGAGACTTTGTTCATTCCTATTTACCCTTTTTTCTCTAATCATTCCTTCTCGTTTTATTTCATTGAATTGATCTTCGACCTCTGATATCCTTTCTTCTGCTTGGTCAATTCAGCTGTTGAAACTTGTGTATGCTTCGCAAAGTTCTGATGTTGTGTTTTTCAGCTCCATCAGTTCACTTATATTCCTCTCTACGTTGTTTATTCTCGTTAGCATTACGTCAAGTCTTTTTTCAAGGTTCTTAGTTTCTTTGCATTGGGTTAGAACATGTTCTTTTAGCTCAGCGGTTTCTTATTACCCACTTTCTGAAGGCTGTTTCTGTCGATTCATCACACTCATTCTCCATCCAGCCTTGTTCCCTTGCTGGTGAGGAGTTGTGATCCCTTGTAGGAGGGAAGCCTTCCGGTTTTGGGTGTTTTCATTCTTTTTGTGCTGGTTTCTTCCCATCTTTGTGGATTTATTCACCTGTCGTCTTTGTAGTTGTTGGCTTTCAGATTGGGTCTCTGAGTGGACGTCCAGTTTATTGATGATGAAGTTTTTCTTTCTGTTTCTTAGTTTTCCTTCTAACATTCAGGCCCCTCTGTTGTAGGACTGCTGAGGTCCACTGCAGGCCCTGCTTGCCTGGGGATCATCTGCAGCGGCCTCCGCGCTTTCCTTGGGAGCTGCAACCCTGAGCTGCTCCTAATTGGGTATCTTCGGAAGAGATTTTATTTTAAAGACAGGGTCTCAGTCTGTTGCCCAGGTTGTAGTGCAGTGGCGTGATCCCAACTCACTACAGCCTCCACCTTTTGGGCTCAATGCAATCTGCCCACCTTAGCCTCTTGGGTAGCTGGGACTGTAGTCGTGCACCCCAGTGCCTGGCTAACTTTGGTACTTTTTGTAAAGAAAGAGTTTCACCATGTTGCCCTGGATGGTCTCAAACTTCTGGGCTCACATGATCCTAAAGTGCTTGGATTACAGGTGAGAGCCACCATGCCCAGCTAGGTATGGAAAAGATTTAAATAGAAGAACAATATATCAACAATTAATGCAAATATATGTAAAAATCTAGATGGAATAGCTAATTTTTAAGGAAACATTTATGACCAAAATTGACTTAAGAAATAAAAAATTTGAAAAAGCTGGTAGCTCTAAAACTGACTTTGTAAAACGTCTCATAAGGTATCATGCCCAGAAAATTTGAAGGTTATTTTATCGAGCCTTCAAAGAACAGGTTCGTTGTTTTTTTTTTTTGTTGTTGTTGTTGTTTTTATTTTTATTTTTTTTATTTTTGGACAGGATCTCTTTCTGTTGCTCATGCTGGAGTGTAGTGGCTCAAGCTCGATCATAGCTCACTGCGGCCTCAAACTCCTACACTCAAGCGGTCCTCCTGCTTCAGCCTCTAGAGTAGCTGGAACTACAGGCTTGAGCCACCATGCCTGGCTTTTTTTTTTTTTTTTTTAAGTAGAGATGAGGTCTCTTTGCTTCCCAAGCTGGTCTAGTACATGTGGCCTCAAAAACAATCTTCTGATGTCAGTTTCCCAAAGTGCTGGGAATAGAAGCATGACCCACAATACTGGACTGTCCTTTTTGTCATGTGCTAACAATTTAGCCATTTTAGGAGCCAAGTGTAATCTTGATAACAAAACCTGAAAATGCCAAAAAGAGAACATTTTAGACCGTCCTCAAATCTTGAGTAGCAAATTGGTTATAGAAGTGTAGAGTTACAAAGTTAATATGCAGTAATAGACAGCTGGACGAATAGATTGGCATAGTTAACCCTGGAAAACCGGTAGCTCTGTGGACTCTTGGTGTGCTAATTGATGGTGTGTATTGTATCATTGTGGAGAAGATAGTCTCCCCAGTAAATAGTTTTGGGAATTTACTGAGTAAATGGGAACTCATGCTGTGGTTGCATATCCTTCCATTCATCAGGGACACTCCCAAAGTGTTTGGGTCCCAAAGTGCCTGTGTGTACCCCAATGACTAAAACTTCTCCAAGTATGAACAGAGGACCTGTGGGTGTACCCAGAACTCTTTCAGAGGCTCATGATGTTCTCCATTTTTCAACCAGTCATCTGTAGGGGGCTAGATTTTCTTCATAGTGCATTTGCATTATTTGTACACGGATAATTTATATGGAACAAAAAACATCACATCATGCATCACATTCCATGTTGTGAGAAATTGATATATTTGAAAGAGTGAAAATAGGTGTTGGCCATGATTTGGGGAATGGGAACTCATGCTTTGGTTGGGAGTATGTGTGCATCCTTCTTAGAGAGCAGCTTTGTAGGTTGGGCTCAGTGGCTCACACCTGTAATCCCAGCACCTGGGGAGGCCAGGGCGTGCGGATCATGAGGTCAGGACTTCGAGACCAGCCTGGTCAACATGGTGAAACCCCGTCTCTACTAAAAATACAAAAATTAGCTGGTGTGGTGGCATATGCCTTTATTCCCAGCTACTCGGGAGGCTGAGGTGGGAGAATCTCTTGAACCTGGGAGGCAGAGGTTGCAGTGAGCCAAGACCACACCATTGCACTCCAGCCTGTAGAGTAAGATTCCGTCTCAAAAAAAAAAAAAAATAAATAAATAAAAAAGCAATTTGTAATCTCAAAGTTGACAATTTGCATATCCTTCCATTCATCAGGGGCACTCCCAAAGTGCTTGTGTGTACCCCAGTGATTAACACTTCTCCAAGTGTGAACAGAGGAGCTGTGGGCATGCCCAGAACTCTTTGAGAGGCTCATGATGTCCTCTATTTTTCAACCAGTCATCTGTGGGAGGATTTTCTTCATATAGGTCAAATAAAGCAACATATCCAAAAAATAGAATGCAGAAGCAAATATGAGAAGTTTATAACAGTGTCACTGTACCCAGTAGAAATTTGTTTTTGTTTTGGAAATACCATTTTTCATTAAAATATTTATGTTAACATGTAATGGTTGGGCATTTGTAAACAGATTATTCTTAAAAAATTGAATTTGAGGCAGGCGTGGTGGCTCACGCCTGTAATCCCAGTACTTTGGGAGGCCGAGGTGGGCGGATCACGAGATCATCCTGGCCAACATGGTGAAACCCTGTCTCTACTAAAAAATACAAAAATTAGCTGGACGTGGTAGTCCCAGGCTGAGGCAGGAGAATGGCTTTAACCCAGGAGGCAGAGATTGCAGTGAGCCGAGATTGCACCACTGCACTCCAGCCTGGTGCCTGACGACAGAGCAAGACTGTCTAAAAAAAAAAAAAAAATAGAATTTGAATGTGATAAATATAGGTATACTTTCCCCACATAAACAAAAACTTTTCGGATCCCTCAGTTTTTTAAGAATGTGTGAAAGCATTTTAAGGCTAAAAGGCTTGACAACATAGCTTTAAAACATGTAAGTAAAGAGATTATATAAGTATGTTCACTGCGACCTTTATAATTAAGAAAAAGACTTGTAAACAGCATAATTCTTCATTAGTGGGAAGGTGTTTAAAATGGGCTATTACTTTAGCATAACACGACATTAGTGAGAGTGCCCGGAGTAGAGGTCTGAGTTAACACGCGTAAGTTTGATTACAAAATCAAGTCACAAAATGATATCTTCTGCATAGCATTGTGTAATTGTGTATAGGTGTGTAAGTTTGGTAACTCACAAAACTATATTAATTGAGTATTGCCTCCTTATCCTCGGGATACATTCCCAGGCCCCCAGTGGATGCCCGAAATCTTGGATAGTACAGAATTCATATGTACTATGTTTTTTCCCTGTACATACATACCTGCAGGCGCAGTAAGAAATTAAAACTGTAATTATTAGTAAAGTGTTAGTAAGCAAAATCAGGGTGGCTTGAACATAAGCTTTGCAATACTGCAACATTTGATTTGGTAACTGAGGTGGCTACTAAATGACTAACGAAGCTGGACAAAGGATGATTTACCCCTACGTCCAGAAGGAGCCTGATAGCGGGACACTTCATCATGCTACGCATCATGGCGCTCAATTTCAAACTTAGGAATCCTTGATTTGTTACATTTTCTATTTAATATTTTTGGACTGCAGTTGCCATGGGAAGCTGAAAACCGGGAAAGGAAGCATATTAAGGCGAACTGCTGCATATGTTTTTTGTGAATATGTGCATGTGTAATTCTTGGGTAATGTATTCATTGTAACAGCATAGTGGGGAATGATAAGCTCACAATAGTGGTTTCTTTTGGGGAATGGGCTTAGGGAGATGGCCTTGTAAGGAAACTTAATCTGTGGATAATGATTTATTTTCTTAAGAAAAAGTAGCTATAAGAAGAATGTTAGAATATCTCAAAAGAATAGGAACCCCATTCTATATTATTGGATAACATTGGCACACCTAACGAAATCAATTCCTTAGTTTTATCTAATGCCTTGTTCATCTTCATCTTTCTCCAATTAACCATAAAATATCCTTTAAAGCTGATTTTTCCATACTAGACTTGAGTTTTGCGTCATGGAGGGTATTGAATCTGGCTACTGTGTTTCTGAAGTCTCTTTTTAGTCTTTAAGAACTCAGCGTTTCATGACATGGACTTGCTGAAGAGACTGGGAAGGGTATTCACAGAATGCCCCCCACCTTGTGGTTGTGGCTTTGCTTCCTTTTGGTTTCTTTTAATTTGCTCCTCTAAGCTACAATTCCTTTAAACTCGATGTGATATCTAAAGGTTTGATTAGATTTTATTCTTGGAGGGGTTGCCTCAGTGCTGATTGTTCATACTGCATCACACCAAGAACCACATTGTGCATGTTCTTTCACTAACGATACAAAGATTACTGGCAGTTTTTTTCCTCTCCATTGTGAGTATGTCTTCCTTGGTGCTTCGAAAAAAGTCTAGTTATGTTACTTTTTTTTTTAACGTTTCAATGTTCTCCCAACCCCCAACAATCATACATCTAACATAACAGTTGCTAATATTTCAATTATCAGTACCTTATGGGTTAAAATTCATGCTAATTCTTCCATTTCATTTATAAGCCAGCTTTTCTCTGTTGAATTTTTCCTCATCACTGGGGCTGTTTGGTAGCCGTGATACAGCTTAGTATTTTAAGATGAGGTTTTTTTAAGAGTTTGGCTAATTGATTTGTCCCAGTAAGATCTTGAAGGAATCATATAATGATATGCTTTTATACATAGAAGAATAAATTAGCCAGGTGTGGTGGCTCACGCCTATAATCCCAGCACTTCCGGGGGGTGGAGGTGAGCCAATCCTTTGAGTCCAGGAGTTCGAGATAAGCCTGGGCAACGTGGCGAAACCCCCTTTTCTACCAAAAATTATCTGGGTGTGGCAGCTACTCAGGAGGCTGAGGCAGGAACCTGAGGCTTGAACCTGGGAGGCAGAGGTTACAGCGAGCCAAGATCTCTCCACAGCACTCCAGCCTGCAACAACAACAAAAGTTATGGCTTAGTTGGATGATTGCTAAATATAAATAATATTTCTGGCCAGGCACAGTGGCTCATGCCTGTAATCCCAGCACTTTGGGAGGCTGAGGCAGCCGGATCATGAAGTCAAGAGATCGAGACCATCCTCACCAACATGGTGAAACACCGTCTCTCCTAAAAATACAAAAAAATTAGCCGGGCGTGGTGGTGCGTGCCTGTAGCCCCAGCTACTCAGGAAGCTGAGGCAGGAGAATTGCTTGAAACCAGAAAATGGAGGTTGCATTGAGCCGGATTGTGCCACTGCACTCCAGCCAAGCGATAGAGGGAGACTGTCTAAAATAATAATAATACTTTCTTTCTAAAGTACATTCAGGAATCTGGTTCTGTTTAATTTCCAGGCTATAACCTCTGTTTTGTGTTAAAATTAGGCTGGTTTTTTTTCTCCCCTTACAGAATCTTCTGAAGAGGAGTCTGACGATGAAATAGCAGATAAGGATTCTGATGTGAGTGATTCATTCCCTGGTATATACATTGGCCTTTATATCCTCATGCTCTGTAAGAATGAGGCCTTCATGAATGCTTTCCTTGTTGGTATTTCTACTAGGATAATTGGGATGAAGATGAGGAGGAGAATGAAAGTGAAAAAGATGAGGATGATGTTGAAGAGGAAGATGAGGATGCTGAAGGAAAAGATGAAGAAAATGGTGAGGACAGAGATAGAGCAAGTGAAAAAGAATTAAATGGAGATTCTGACTTAGATCCTGAAAATGAAAGTGAAGAAGAATGAAGACAGCAAAGCAAGCCAGTCAAACTATATAAACTCTGGCTCACCTTGCCCAGTGGTGAGGGTTGCCTCTGTGCCAGGATGCCAAGGACCGCTGCGCATTTCCAAATTCACAGCAGTGGATTCCACGCCACCTTACTGTCCTGAGCACCCCAGACTTAACTGTGTAAATAAGAGTGTTTCATTCAAATGTTAATAAACTTTACACAGTATATAGACACATTTTCTGCAATGTACTGACATCGGTGTCCAATATATGGTATATTTTTATAATATAATATCCTAGTAAGATTGGTTATATCAAGAATTGACTTACATGCAGATAAAGACCTTTCCCATAGGAGTTGAAGAACTGGACGGTTGTGTAGGAGTCAGCTCTTATCTCAGGTTGGTATCTTTCATCAAATCCAGATGCAAAGCAGCACTAGTGAAAATTTTTTTAATTTAGTACATTTAATTTGGTACATTTTCATAAAATACAAAGGGATAACTAAAAACCGGAGTAAAAATGATTGTATTTAAAAAAATCGTCAGTATCTCTAGCTTCTCCATTAACTGTGATAATCTGATTTGAGTCAGATTGAATCTTTGAAGTGCTTCCCCAAAATAACCACTTATTTTTTAAGCTGTCATGTGAAGTATTTTTTTAAAACAAAAATTATGATAACTGAAAAACTAGAGAAGTAGCCATATTAAGGAGTTTTCTTGACCGCAGATTGCTTGTAAAGAATCATCAGTGTATAGATTAGAAGAGCTCATTACCTGCAACTTTTTAAAAAATTCAGTTATAGCTGCTTTTGAAGAGGTTTTCATTTTTATTTAAATTACTAATGGATCAAAGAACACTTGTTTATTTTTTTCTCTTTGGTTTTAGATATTAATGATGACCTTGCTGGAATTTTTTTCCAAAGAAAATATTTTTATAATTAAATAATTTAATGTTTTTCTTCCTTTTCATTACCTACTCTTGGCAGTGTTAGGGTATCTGTTTACCTTTAAAATGATAATATCACTTAAGATTTTTTATGTATGTATAAATAAGTATTTTGGTGTGCTACAAAAGCCTTTGCAAATTATAAGTAGTTTTTTTTTTTTTTTTTTTTTTAAAGAATGAGCCGATACTGGCTTAGTGCTCACTAGGGGACATGCAGATGGAGGCTCACCTCTAAGAAAGAAAGGGCTGGGCAGATGGATCTATTTTTTCCCACCTGTGAATATGTAAAACAAAACCATTATCTTCGAGGGACTTTTTAATATCAGTGGCAGAACAGAAATTTGTGTGCTCAACTTAAGAGCCAGAGCCATATAAACATCTTGGGAAAGCAAGTTTGAACCAGCTACTGGTGTAATGTACAGTTTTGTCTATAAATGGAGCTGTTTATGGCAATTTAATACCATTTTCTTTGTAAAGTGAATAAATATTCATCTTTACCCAGTGCTTGTCTTGTGGTATATGTAGAGGAATACAGCCATATGTTTGGGCTTGGTGGTGTGAAGGTTTTTAAAAAGCAGTTTCACTCCCCTGGCATTAAATAGGTAAGTGCTTCCAAAGCTTGTGGATAACCTAGAATTTGCAATGAAGTGACAGAACCAAGACATTTGTGTTAGTCTAGTGTCAGCTGTAGCTGGTTGATTCCTCATGCATTCCCACTTGGCTGGGTTGTGATTTCACAACCCAGGGCTGCAGTGGCAGTAAAGAAATAGGCATGTACTGATCAGTTAAATCCTGTACTGGTAACTAACACCTGGCTTATGAGTATGATTTCCCTTATACCTGGCTCTACTTAAAGAAGTAATTGATGACAACCATGTGGTAATTTCTAATTATTTTTTTGGTTTAGAAAAATTCAGAGTGAAATTAGACTTGTTACAAAAAGAATCTTGTATATTTAGAGTATTTCATTGTCTTTTTCCACTCCTAAACCATGCAACAAAGTTTGTGTGTTTTCTTTTTTGAGATTAATTTTTCATCCCAACTTTTTATTGAGAAATTTTAGCCCTCCAACCATGATCAAGTCAATAATCATGTTGTAATTACATGTTATATTGCTGTAATAATTCACAATAATCATTCTCATCGTGTATGTGTGTGTATTTTAACGTTTAAGTGAATTCACACAAATTAAGCCATGTTGTAGAATGTCCTACATTGTGGATCTGTCCAATTGTTTCCTTGTGATTAGATTCTAGCTTAAATACTTTTTGGCAGGAATCCTAAAAAGGTGGTGATATTTGACTTGAATTTGTAAAAGTGGATTCTTCGGGTGTAAATGAATATATGCATATGTTTTAATGTAAGTAGATGTCAGGGCTTCAGGTTTGGGGGGTTTGAAGCCATAGTACAATGGTTAATGCTTTGAGTGAGGCTCAGAAATTGGATCTTCATAATGAAAACATTGGGTGCATCTGAGGTTATAATTCCATTAGAGATTAGTGCCCAATATGCTACATTCATTTATTCAGCAAGTACTTATTGATTGCCTACTCTGTGTCAGGGATTATTTAGTAGCTTGATACGTAACCGCTGAACAGCAACAATGAAGGATATCTGCCTTTGAGAAGCTGACATCCCACCAGGGACATGAAGACCATAAACAGTGTATAAGTGAGTAAATGCTAACCTTTTTGGCACCAGGGACTGGTTTGGTCTGACAGTTTTACCACAGACGAGGTGGGGACGGGATGGTTTCAGGATGATTCAAGCACATTACATTTATTGTGTACTTCATTATTGTTACATTGTAATATATGATGAAATAATTGTACAGCTCACCATCAAGTAGAATCAGTGGGAGCCCTGAGCTTGGTTTCCTGCAACTACACGGTTCTTTCCATCTGGGTGGGATGGGAGACAGTGATAGATCATCAGGCATTAGAGTCTCATAAGGAGCACACAACCTAGATCCCTCTCAGTAGGGCCCTCCTATGAGAATCTAATGCTGCTGCTGATCTGATGGGAGGTGGAGCTCAGGCTGTAATGTGAGTGGGGAGCACCTTTGCTCACGAGCCTCCACCCACCTGCTGTGCAACCCTGTTCCTAACAGGCCATGGACCTGTTTAGAAGGTGGTAACTTACAGGTGGAATAGCAGATTAAGAAGGCTGGGAGTTAGGGTTGGGGAGTGCTGGTTGCAGAATTAAATATATGATCAGGGTAGGGCTTACTGAGAGGGAGAAATTTGAACACAGACTGGGAGGAGGTAAGAGTCAGTGAAGTAGGTATCTGGGGAAGAGAAATGAGCTTGAGTCTAAGGTCATCATGAGCCTGGGGTGTGAAAGAAACAGAGGCAGTCCATGTGATGCATACAAAGGAAATTAAATCAGAAGGTAGCCGGCAGTCAGGTCATGTAGGGCCTTGAGGCCATTTTGTAGGGACTATCTTACGTTGACTGACAGTTTGAGCAGAACAGTGACATGGTCTGCCTTCTGCATTAATAATTCAGTATCATCCTGGATGCTGCGTTGAGAAAGCACTGAAGGACAGTTTCTTGAGGGGCACAAACCAGTGGGGTGCTTTTAGAGCAATCCAGGGAACAGGTGATGGTGACTTGGGGCAGGGTCGTATTAATTGGAGTTGGGAAGGATTGGCTGGCTTGTGATATTTGGAAGTTAGAGCTGATGGGATTTCTTGTGAGATGTACAAGGAAGTGAGAAGGCAGGTATGATTCATAGGTGCTTTTTGCTAGGACCTGGATGCTGCTGTGGGTGGCGTGGGTTTGTGAGGGGAGATCAGGAACTGAGTTCTGGGCATGTTGAGTTCTATTTCTAGATGTCTGTTAGGCATGCAGATACACACCCACGTAACTTGCGGGATAGATTGGGATGGAGGTAGTAATTTGGTGTTGGCATGGGTGACATGAAAACTGTCAAAAGACCCAAGGGTGTGGTCTGAATAGAGCCCCCAGGCCTAGCCCTGGGCAGGAGCGGGGACCCCAAAGATCCCAAGAAAGAGTGACAGTGAGGTAGGAGAAACTGATATTTGTTCTTCAAATTTGAATTATGTTTTTTTTTTTTTGTTTTTGTTTTTGTTTTTGTTTTTTTTTTTTTGTTTTTTGTGGAGACAGGGTCTTGTTCTCACCCAGGCTGGAGTGTAGCGGCATGATCACGTGATTCTTCCACCTCTTATCTTCTTGAGTAGCTGGAACTAGAGGTGCACAGTACCATGCCCGGCTAATTTTCATACTTATTTTATAGAGATTGGATTCTGCCATGTTGCTGGCAGAGTCTTAAACTCTTAGGCTCAAGTGATCCTCCTGCCTTGGCCTCCCAAAGTGCTGGCTTGGTGTGGTGGCTTAGGGGCAAGTCACCACGCCCGGCCAGATATGAATTCTTGCCATCCCTTAGTTGTAGTTTCTTTCAACTGTAATTAATATGATTACTAGTGAACCCACCCAGGCAGCAGTGGCTTTTACGATGCTCCTCCTGTGACCATTTGTGATCATGTCTTTGAAGGTAACTCAGGCATAAAATTAGATTTTCTTTTAATCTAGTGTAGTAGTCTTTGACTTTTGTGGCACCTCAGCACTGTCCTTATGCTGACAGAATTGTGCGGTGGGTCACAAAGCAGTGGCAGAATGAGAAGCGGCAGCAGTGTAACTGGATTAGCAGACATCGTTCAAACTGAGGAAGCCCGGCGTGGAAAAGCATGGGATGGGTGGCGCTGCGTCACATGGTGCTGGCTGACTGGACGTGAGGGAACTGGGTTGGCTGTACTCATCTGTACTATAACTTGTGTTCATATATGTGTGAGTAATTTTTTTTTTTTTTTTTTGAGACAGAATCTTGCTCTGTCGCCAGACGAGTGCAGAGGCGCTATCTCAGCTCATTGCAACCTCCACCTCCCGGGTTCACGTGATTCTCCTACCTCAGCCTCCTATGTAGCTGGGACTATAGCCGTGTGCTACCATGCCCAGCTAATTTTTGTATTTTTAGTAGAGACGGGGTTTCATCATGTTGGCCAGGATGGTTTCGAACTCCTAACCTCGTTATTCACCCACCTCAGCCTCCCAAAGTGCTGCAGTTACAGGTATGAGCCACTGCGCCTAGCCATGTGTAGGTAATTTTTAACGTAAAAATATTTCTGAGAAAAATAAATAGGTAGGCGTGATGGCATATGCCTGTGGTCTCAGAACAATTATAAGTCATTGTGTAGAAAGTAGTGCAAAATGAAGTTTGCCTGGATGTTGTATGAAAAATCCAAATGTTGAAAATTACCGCATTAAAAATGGCCTGGCATATCCTAGGTAATGATGGCTCACAGGGAGAGGAAATACGCCACTGGGGTGCTAAAGTTAGAAAAGGCTTTTAGAGGGAAATAAAAACTAGGTAATGAAAACATTTTGCCCTGGGCTTGCCCGTGGCCCTGTTGTAGTTTAATGTGTTTGAGATTCTGCCTCAACCTAAAGCTGTCCAGAAAGTTCAACAGAGAGACTGGAAGCAGCTCTGAAGTCGGAGAGAGGACTCAGCAGCTCCCTTAGTGGGTCCTGTGTGATCATCATGTTCCAAAGCCGAGCCAAAGCTTTGCAGGTTCAGACACTTAAAACTTTGTTCTTATCTCTGAAGCTGTTGCAGTTTCACAGTCGAATCACTAACCAGGCTTCCAAGAGAAATTGTGTTTGTATGTTGTATTTATTTGTGACAAGTAACATTCCTCTCAGTGGAGCAGGATGTTCCCGTTGGGTGGTGACCCTTCTTTGTACTCAGGAGAGTCACATAATAAACTGGTTTCATAATTGGAATATTGTGTTTGGATCAGAGTATGGATGGAATTGGAGTAAGAGAAATGAACTGGGTGTCCTTCGTAGCTGGTGGTGTGGACGAAGCCCGGCCTGTCTGTACTGACAGGGTTGGAGTTCTTGGCTTTGTTATGTGTTGTGCTAGATCCTCTTCCTTCATGCTGACCACCCTCCTTTGGTTACCAGGAATTGTTAACAAGCAGCTGACTGGCTGGAATTTGCATGCTTTGAGTCTCCTCAGGCACCCACTGAGGTTTGCTGGTTAGGGTGCTTTCTCATAATTCAGAGATCACTGGCTGGTGAGCATGGGTTCTGCAGCGATGTGGTTACACCTAAAAGACAAAGTGGATAGATTCAGCCAGACTTTGACCTTGTTAATTAATGACTCAACCTCGACAAAGGCCTCTCCCTTTTTTTTTTTTGTGGCACGATATAGCTAACATTTACCATATTAATCAGTTTTAGGTGTACAGTTCTGTGTCATGAAGTATAGTCACATTGTTGTGCAACTGGCAGTCTCTCTTGGTGACTTGTGGTTTGATGAGACATAAGAAATAAATGGAGGGCTGGCTGGGCAAGGTGGCTTGCACCTGTCATCCCAGCACTTTGGGAGGCTGAGGTGGGCAGATCACGAGGTCAGGAGTTCGAGACCAGCCTGACCAACATGGTGAAGCCTCCGTCTCTACTAACAATACAAAAGTTAGCCGAGTGTGGTGGCGCGCACCTGTAATCCTAGCTACTCAGAAGGTTGAGGCAGGAGAATCGCTTGAACCTGGGAGGCAGAGGTTGCAGTGAGCTGAGAATGCGCCACTGTACTCCAGCCTGGGCAACAGAATGAGACCGTCTCAAAAAAAAAAAAAAAAGCAGAACGGAACGCAAGTCAGTCTGTTGTGAGAAGAGATTACTTTGAGGTCCAGAAGCTGAGTGCTAGTTTTGGATCCATAACACGACGTGGCAGTGAGAACTCTTCCTTTTTCTGGAGTGTGACAGGAGAGGAACAGCAGTGCCACCTGTCTTGTGGATGCTGCAAGAACCACCTGGAGCAGCCCTGAGGGTACACGTTGGACATCAGAGTGCAGTGCCTGGCTAAGGGATTGTTTCTAGAGCAGTTAATTATTAAATGTTTTCCCAGTATGGGAAGGGAAAATGGGGTGGGGGAGTAAGTTCTAATGGAAATTTCTTTTTGTCTTTGGCATTAATCAAGAAATGCAGACACAGCCTTATGGGTGGACATAGTTCCCCTTTCCAAAGGTGAAAAAGAGAACGTCATAAAATCTTTTTAAAAAATAAGATTAAAAAAAATACATTGTTTTGAAAGCCAGTGACACGTTCATAGAGGAAATTTTGGAAAATACTAAAAGATATAAAGAAGGAAAATAAAATCATAGATTACTATAATGTTTTGGTGTGTCTCCTTTTTATTTTTCTCTGCATGAATATACATGTTTTTCTTAGGAAATTGGAATCTATATATTTATTTTATCTCTTACACAATATCCATTGTCGATTATGCTTTGAAATAATGTTTGCGGTTCTCACTGTTCCACCCACGTTATACTTTAACTGTTCTAATTTGTTGTAAGTAATGCTAGAGGGAACATTCTTAGACATATTTTGTATTTTTCTTAAAATGTATCCTTATGAAATATTTCTAGGAGTAGCGTTTCTGAGAAAAATAACATACATACTCCCTTAAGACTTAAGAAATAGACCAAAATCCCTTTCCAGAAAGGTTCTATCAATTTTGGACTCCATAAGCAGTGTTTTTATTTCCATTTCATCATGACTCTCAGTTTACTTTTTAAAATGTTCATTGCCATTTGCATTTCTTTATTATATTGTGGGTTTAGATCCTTGTCCATGCTTAAAAAGGCATTGTCCTATTTACCTATAAAGTATTTTTATAAAAGAGAATCATTCCTTTCCAAACAAGTGCTGCAAATATTTTTCATGGGTTGCCTTTTCATTTTTTTGATTCTTTCTCTCTCCCTGTTTCTCTTTCTTTCTCTCTTCCTTTCCTCCTCTCTTCCTTCTTTCTCTTCCTTCCCTTCCTTCCTTTCCCTTCCTTTCCTTTCTTTCTTCTTTCCTCTTTTGAGACAGAATCTCACTCTGTACCCAGGCAGGAGTGCAGTAGGGCGACTGCAGCTCATTGCAGCCTCTGCCTCCCGGGTTTGAGCAATTCTGCTGGGATTATAGGCGCGTGCCACCACACCTGGCTAATTTTTGTATTTTTAGTAGAGATGGGGTTTCACTATATTGGTCAGGCTGGTCATGAACTGACCTTAAGTGATCCTCCCGCCTTGGCCTCCCAAAGTGCTGGGATTACAGGTGTGAGTCACTGCACCCAGCCGATACTAGTTTTCTTTAACCTTTATTTTTAAGCTTAAAAAACTTTCCTTTTCTGAAAGTAGGCAGGTTATTTCTTGCATTTTGTTCTAGTCTCGTTATCTCTCTGTATTTTTATATATATTTTTAAATTTATTTATTTTACTTTAGGTGCATACTATATCTGGCATTTCTCCCCATGTTATCCCTCCCCACCATCCCCTCCTCCCCACCCCCCATTGTCTCTCCCCTACCCCCCCCAACCGTCCCCTGTGTGTGATGCTCCTCTCCCTGAGTTCATGTGTTCTCGTTGTTCAACACCCACCTATGAGTGAGAATATAGAGTGCTTGGCTTTCTGTTCCTGGGTCAGTTTGCTGAGAATGATGGTTTCCAGATACACTTCAGTAAATTGTGACTTTTCAGTGCATTATGACATCATTAAATTGGGTTGCAGCCACCACTTTTTAAGGAAGAAAATGTAATTAAGATAGAGCATACCAGTGCATTGCATATACTTAAGACAGTAACTTGTTTTAGGGGCATGCAATGTTAAATGTGTTCTTGTGTTAAGACAGTTGGAAGCTGCTTCTCTGATCTACATGGAGTTCTTTTCAGTGTGGCTGAGATGAGGCTCTAACTTGGATTCCCACACACTCCCAGCCCGTTTTCTGCACACCGGAATTCTCTTCCCATCCTATACATGTGCGCTTGCTTTAGCATGGTAGGATCCTACTCTGCTTCAGCACTGTCCATTCCATTCCATTGTTCTCTCTTTTGACAGTACATTATTAACTTTGGGGGCTTTAGAATTTATTTTTATTGTTGGTGTCTTTATACCTCTTTGAAATATTTTCCTAAATATCTATGCCTTTCCATTCTCCTGCTTTGCTAAGTAAAGATTATTTGGTTGTAAGAAACAAAAATTAGGGCAGTTTAAGCAAAATAAGTGTAATTATAATTTCAAAGAATTGTCAGGGTACACAGAGAGCTTGGCTGCAGGGAGGGATTACAGGAGGCAGGCAGTCTTTTTTATTTTTATTTTTTTTTTTTTGAGACGCTTTCTGGAACTGTTGCCTGTGCTGGAGTGTAATGGCGCAATCTTGGCTTACTGCAGCCTCCACCTCCTGGGTTCAAGTAATTCTCCTGCCTTAGCCTCATCAGTAGTTGTGATTACAGGTGCCCACAACCACGCCCAGCTAATTTTTTGCATTTTTAGTAGAGATGGGGTTTTGCTATGTTGGCCAGGCTGGTCTCGAACTCCTGACCTCGTGATCTGCCCACCTCGGCTTCCAAAGTGCTGTGTGGTCTCTTAACTGCTGCCTTAGAGTTTGTGCTGTCATTTGGTTGCCTGACTGCTCCTGAGGTTATGATGTTATCATCCAGCTACTTTCCAGTTCTTAGGAGACCTGGGCATTCTCTGCTCTTTTAGATCCACCCCTTTCCCCCCCACCGTTCTCCATCTGCTGCTCTGTGCCCTTGAGGCTGAGTTCCACTGATGGCATCAGCTCAACTCCCTTGCTGAGACTGGAGGGTTGGAGGCCATGCGGTCAGAGTCCACATTCCCTCGCTGAGCTCTGCCAGGCTGTGGTTTGGTGGGGGCTGCCCTGGTCCTCTGCCTGTGCCCTTTACTCGGCCTGGAAGTCCAGTGACAATTTCCTTCTGTTGGTCCCTTTCTGCATGTCCTGAATGCCTCACCCTTCCCCCACCCCACCCTGTAGTCTCCCTTAACTCTACTCACCCTTTTAAGTACTGCAGTCCCTTTACACAAATCTTAGCCCTGCTTAAAAGTGTTTGTTTCCTGCTGGAACCTGAGCCAGTCCACATTCCCAGTTCCTGGGGGAGACATCTGATTGGCTGCATTTTGTTCAGGTGTCCATCCTAGTCCAATCACCCCGCCTGGGCTGGGTTCACACCGCACTGGTGACTTCCAGGAGCCTTGTCAGGAGGGCAGTCTTTATGCCAGAAGTCTGGGGCATCGGGAACTGAGCTGGCATCTGCCTCACAGATTGCTGTTAACATTTAAAAAACACACTTAAAGTTGTAAAATACGAAATCTACCATTTTAACCCTTTAAAAAAGTCCACAGTTCAGTGGCAGTGAGTACATTTACGTTGTGTATTGACACAGTCATCTCCAGAACTTTCTCATCCTCCCACACTGAAACTCCTTATCCATTAAATGATAACTCTCCCTCCAGCCCCCGCAACCACCGTTCTGCTTTCCTGCTCCATGACTGACTATTCTAGGAAGCGCATTGAAAAATACATATTAATTAGACAAGTAATATAGAAGTACATTTTTTTTTTTTTTTTTTTTTTGAGACATTGTTTCACGCTCTCACCCAGGCTGGAGTGTAATGGCCTGGTCTTGGCTCACTGCAAACTCCACCTCCTGGGTTCAAGCAATTCTGCCTCAGCCTCCCAAGTAGCTGGGATTACAGGCATGCACCACCACGTCTGGCTAATTTTGTATTTTTAGTAGAGATGGGGCTTCTCCATGTTGGTTAGGCTGGTCTCGAACTCCTGCCCTCAGGTGATCTGCCCGCCTTGACCTCTCAAAGTGCTGAGATTACAGGTGTGAGCCACCACGCCCGGCCAGAAATACATTCTTGTAAAAAAAAAAATGCAAACACAACACCTAAGGCTGGAGTAACTTTGCCCGTCACCTGGGCTCTCCTTCCGGCTTAGTGATTATATGCAGAGGCTACTGCTGTTATTTTAGAGTTTTGGACTCCAAATCTTTTCTGTGAATCTGTATATATACAGATGCACCCTCATAAGTGATTTCTTTCCCCCCATAAATAGTATACTGTATGTAGTGTTCTGGGACTTGAGCTTGCTTTTATTTATTTATTTTTTAATTTACTTTAGGTACTTACTATATCTGGCATTTCTCCCCATGTTACCCCTCCCCACCTCACTCCCCACCCCACATTGTCTCTCCCCTACCCCCCCCAACTGTCCCCTGTGTGTGATGCTCCTCTCCCTGAGTCCACGTGTTCTCATTGTTCAACACCCACCTATGAGTGAGAACATACGGTGCTTGGCTTTCTGTTCTTGGGTCAGTTTGCTGAGAATGATTGTTTCCAGATTCATCCAAGTCCCTACAAAGGACACAAACTCATTATTTTTTATGGCTGTGTAGTATTCCATGGTGTATATGTGCCACGTTTTCTCTGTCCAATCTGTCATTGATGGGCATTTGGGTTGGTTCCAGGTCTTTGCTATTGTACACAGGGCTGCAACGAACATATGTGTTCATGTGTCTTTATAGTAGAATGATTTATAGTTCTTTGGGTATATACCCAATAGTGGGATTGCTGGGTCAAATGGAATTTCTATTTCTAGGTCCTTGAGAAATTGCCGCACTGCTTTTATTTTTTAAACCCAATGTATTTTGGAGGACTTTCCAAATTAATGACATAGGACAACGTCCCGCAGCAGGATCAGCAGGCGGGCTGGTTAAAACACAGACTCCTTTGCCTTACCCTGGAGTTTCTCATTCAACAGGAAGGGGGCCGAAGAATGCGTCCCAGCTGCTGCTGCTGCTGCTGTCTTACGGCTGTGCTTCTGAGAACCACTGCAGGAGTATGGGCTGTGGAACCATTCCCTAATCAGCAGACGCTTGGGGTGCTTCCAGTTTCTCAGGAAAGTGAAGTTGCGGCGACGTTTTTCCTGCCTTCTGGGCACCTGTGTCGGCATCTTTCTAGGGTGGGCAGGGAAAGGTGGAATTCTGGTCATAGGCTACATGTACCTTAAATTTTAATGGGTTCTGTCAAATTGCCTCTCAGTGTGGCTGTAAGAATTTATAGATGACCTTTCACACATTTTACCCAAGTTAAAAATAAATCCTATGGGAATTTTGATTGGCTTGTGATAAGCCAATAGGTTAATTTACAATTGATTTCTTTTTTTCTTTCTTTCTTTTTTTTTTTTTTTTTTGAGATGGAGTTTTGCCCTTGTCACCCAGGCTGGAGTGCAGTGGTGCGTTCTCGGCTCACTGCAACTTCTGCCTCTCAGGTTCAAGCGATTCTTCTGGCTCAGCCTCCCGAGTAGCTGGGATTACAGGCACGTACCACTACACCTGGCTAATTTTGTATTTTTAGTAGAGATTGGGTTTCACCGTGTTGACGAGGCTGGTCTTGAATTCCTGACCTCAGGTGATCCACCTGCCTCAGCCTCCTAAAGTGCTGGGATTATAGGTGTGAGCCACTGCACCTGGCCAACAATTTATTTTATCATGGAATATTATAACATTAAAATTTATGTTTCTTATATGATAGTAATACAATGACGATTTATTAAAATTGGGAAACTGCCGCTTCTCCTCTGGCTGGAGTCATGTAATTGGAAGAAATGATCTCATTGCTCCTTTACGAGTGTATATATCTGAACATCCCAGTTTAGGCAACGTTGATAAGGTTTGTACACATGGTACTTACCACACTGTTACCTCATGAAAGAATGATTTTGTGTGTTTATTTTGAGCTTCAGTTTCATAAGATAGGGAAAAAGCAAGGTGTCTACAAGGGTGGGGAGGGTATCTTCAATAGGGGAGGTTTTTTTTTGGCGCCACTATTCTCTCATAGCTGGGTGCTCAGGCTCTGCATTCGACAGGATGTTGAATGTCCCTAGGAGTGGGACTATGGCATAGCGATGAGCAGGGAGACATAATTGAGTAACTAATTAGGATGTGAGGGTAGAGCGCGGTGACTCACACCTGTAATCCCAGCACTTTGGGAGGCTGAGGCGGGCAGATCACCTGAGATCAGGGGTTCGAGACCAGCCTGACTAACATGGTAAAACGCTGTCTCTACTAAAATGACAAAAATTAGCTGGGTGTCATGGTGGGTGCTAGTAATCCCAGCTACCTGGGAGGCTGAGGCAGAAGAATCACTTGAACCTGAGAGACAGAGGTTGCAGTCAGCTGAGATTGCACCATTGCACTCTATCCTGGGTGACAGAGTGGAAAAAAAAAAAAAAGAAATTGATCTATTAAGATCCAGGGATCTAAACGATTTTAGGATTTGAGGGAGGGCCTTTTAGAAAGCAAGAGTGACGAAAGTGCAAGACAAACAGGTCTGTTCTAGAAACTTGCAACTCGAGCACTTTAGAGCTGAGCACCTTGATTCAGTCGGAAATCAGGTGTAAGGCATTATCTAGTGTAAAGAAACCAAAATGAGTTTTCATGAGTGGAGAGCCTGTGCAGATTCTTTTCAGATGTCTCCCAATGTTCCTTTCTCCCTCACTAGACATTGTTTTTTTGTTTTTTTGTTTTTTTTCCTTTTCTTTTGAGACAGGGTCTCGTTCTGTTCTCCAGGCTGGAGTGCAGTGGCATGATCATGGCCCACTGCAGCCTCAGACTCCTGGGCTTAAGCGATCTTCCTGCTTCAGCCTCCCAAGTAGCTGGGACTACAGGCATGCACCCCATGCCTGGCTAGTTTTTAAATTCTTTGTAGAGATGGGTCTCGCTATGTTGCCTGGATTTTGAACTCCTGGGCTCAAGCAACATTCCCTCCTCGGCTTCCCAAACTGCTGGGATTACAGGTGTGTGCCACTACACCAATGTTCTGTTTTTGCATTTTAGAGTGTACACATGTGTATTGGCTTTTTGCTGTTGCTTGGATTTGGTGAATTTAGTGGAAGCAGGACCAGATACCATTGCTACAATTGTATCTTTTCTCATCCTTTCCAGGCCTGTTGGGATTGTGCTGATTACTTTCTCCCGTTAGAGGTATAATACAAACGTCAATATATAAAGCAACCACTAGGTGCCAGCCTTGCTTTGTGCAAATTTCTTTTCATCCAAGACCAGGAGCCTTCTGGGAAAGCAGTTTGTTCCAGCCTGCTCCTGTCTATCAGGGAGGGTCAGGGTGTGAGCTCTCTGCGTGCCAGCCCTCTGGGATTGGCTGAGAGAATCTCCAAAGTGCTTCCAGCTCTTTTCCTGTGTCCAGATCCTGAAGTGGAGCCTGAATGACTGTAGCCCAGCATCAGGCATCATGAGAGGGACCTAGAGGGAATCCTGGTGGGAGGGGATCGAGTCTCCAGGTGGCAGCTTCGCCACCATTTTCCCTGGCCTGGTCGTACCCTCCCTGGACCTGACCACACTCCCCCCAACCCCCGCTACAGATGCTAACCTGATAAAGTGCCCAGCTGGCAAGAGAAGCTGCAGCAGCTCTTTAGTCTGACACAGTTGCTGAGCATAGGAAGCTTAAATTGACGTTTCCCCATCTTATGTCCTTAAAAAGTGAAGTAATAATAAGCCAAAAATACAAAAGAAATTAACCACATCATACAGCAACTGCATCAGTTTCCCCCTAGACTTTGTCCATGAAAACCAGGAGTTTACATATGTCAATGATAGCGGGGGGGGGGGCGGGAAGAGAAGAATATGGTTTTTCACTTCTTTTCTCAAATTAGGAAAATTTCAAATATATGGAAAAGTTAAAATAATAGTATAATGATCTGTATACACACCACTTAAAACAAGACATGGTTGATAAAGCCATGCCACCCTAACCGCGGGGATATGTTCTGAAAGACGTTGTTGGGTGAAATGGTGTCATTATGAGAACATCATGGAGTGTACTGACATCAACCGAGATGGCACAGCCTACTACACATGTAGACTATATTGTTTGCAGGCTACAAACCTGGACAGCATCTTCCTGTACTGAGTGCTGTAGGCAGTTGGAACTCAGAGATGTATGAATCTAAACACAGAAAAAGCACAGTAATATGGTATTATAGTCTTATGGGATCACTGTCATAGATGTGGTCCAACATTAACCAAAATAGCATTATGTAGTCCATGACTGTATTTTGCTTCATCTATATTTTGTGCATGAATTTATTTTTGTTGATCTACTAGAAAGTAAACTGGAAGCATCATAACATTTTGCCCTTTTTTTTTTGAGATGGAGTCTTGCTCTGTCGCCCAGGCTGGAGTGCAGTGGTGGAATCTCGGCTCACTGCAAACTCTGCCTTCCGCATTCGAGAGAGTCTTCTGCCTCAGCCTCCCAAGAAGCTGGAACTACAGGTGCGTACCACCCCCCGCCCCCCGACTAATTTTTGTATTTTTAGTAGAGAAGGGGCTTCACCATGTTGGCCCAGCTGGTCTTGAACTCCTGACCTCAAGTGATCTGCCCACCTCAGCCTCCCAAAGTGCTGGGATTACAGGCATGAGCCACTGCACCTGGCCAACACTTCACTCTTAACCACTGCAGGGTGATGTGCCTAAAAATTCTGACTCCTGCATAACTACATTACCATTACTATACCCCCGAAGCCCCAGGCAGTAATTCCCTAACATCATCCAATGGCCAGTTCATATTCAGCTTCTTTTCAAATAGGGATCCAGCCAACACTTACTCACTGGATTTGGTTGTCAAGTCTCCTTTAGTTACTATTGCTCTGAAACAGTCTCTTACCCTTCTGCCCCCTCAGTTTTTTCTGAAACGTCGACACCCTGAGGAGATCAGGCCAGTTTTCTTGTGCAGTGAGCCATGTGCTGGATTAGATCATTTCCCTAAGTGAGTTTAACTCATTTCTGTACCCTCTGTATTTTCTATAATCTAGAATTTGTACCTTGGCGCTACCCAGTACAACTTACTGTGATGACAGAAATGTTCTCTGTGCTGTCTAAAATGGAAGTCATTAACCACAGGTGACCAGTGAGCAACTAAAATGTAGCCAGTGTGGCTGAGTGATAGAATTTTTAATTTCATGTCATTTTCATGAATTTACATTTAAATAGTCTCCCCTCCCCTCCCCTCTGCTCCCCTTCCCTCCCTTTCCCTTCCTGTCTTCGGTGTCTCACTCCATTGCCCAGGCAGCTCTCCACAGCTCTGACCTCCTGGACTCAAGTGATCCTCCCACCTCAGCCTCCTGAGTAGCTGGGACTACAGGTGCAAACCACCACACCTGGCTAATTTTTAATTTTTTTTTTTTTTTTTTTTTTTTTTTGTAGAGATGGGCTCTCCTTATGTTTCCCAGGCTGGTCTTGAACTCCTGGGCTCAAGTGATCTTCTCACCTCGGCCTCCGAAAATGCTGGGGTTACAGGCATGAGCCACCTTGCCCAGCCTGTGGTGTTTTCATTTTAAGAAGTCAGTCATTAGTATTGTCTACTTTTTCTTTCTCTTGTTTTTCTCCTTTGAATCGTGGATTATTTAGAAATGTCATTTTAAATTTTCAAATATATGAGCATTTTCCCAAGATCTTTTTGACATTTCTGATTAATTTTGCTGTGGTAAGAGAACATATTTTGTAGGCTTTAATCCTTTATTGAGATTTGTTTTATGACTCAGGGTATGATGTATCTTGGCAAATGTTTCTTTTTTTTCTTTTGTTTTAGAGACAAGGTCTCACTCTGTCGCCCAGGCTAGAGTGCAGTGGTACCATCACAGTTCGCTGCAACCTCCAACTCCTGGCCTCAAGTGATCCTCCTGCCTCAGTTCCCCAAGTAGCTAGGACTATAGGCATATGCCACCACTTTCTAAATTTTAGTATGTTTTTGTAGAGATGAGGTCTTGCTATGTTGCCCAGGCTGGTCTTGAACTCCTGGCCTCAAGTGATCCTCCTGTCCTCCTGCCTTGGCTTTCCAAAGTGCTGAAATTACAGGCAGGGCATGCAGTGCACCTAGCTGTTGAATGTTTCTTATGCACTTGAGAAGAATGTATATCTGGTCAAATGTGGTGGCTCTTGCCTGTAATCCCAGCACTTTGGGAGGCCGAGGTGGGCAAAGCACCCGAGGTCAAGAGTTTGAGACCAGCCTGGCCAAGATGGTGAAACCTCGTCTCTACTAAAAATACAAAAATTAGTCGGGCATGGTGGCGGGTTTTATATGTATATTCTTGGAGGCTGAGGCAGGAGAATTGCCTGAGTCCAGGAGGCAGAGGTTGCAGTGAGCCAAGATCGCACTATTGCACTTCAGCCTGGCAATAGAGCAAAAACTCCATCTAAAAAGAAAAGAATGTGTATCTGCTATTGTTGAGTGGAATGCCCTGTAAATATCAATTGAATCAAATTGCTTGATAGTGTCATGCAGGTTTCCTACGTTTTGTGTCTACTTATCTCATCAATTATTGAAATAGGCCTATTGAAGTATTCGAATATCAATAGACATCATGTGTTTTCCCTCAGTTCTGCCAGTTCTTGCTGCGTGTATATTATGCTTTGTTATTGGGTATGTTCATATTTAAGATTGTCACATCTTCTTGATGAATTGAACTTTCTGACGTTATGAAATGTCCATCTTTATACCAGGTGACATTTCTTGTTCTAATGTCTACTTTGTCTAATGTAGCCACTCTGGGTTTTCCAAGTGGCTTATTGTTTGTATGATGTATCACTTTTTTTCCCCTCTTTATCTGTGTTTTAAATTTCAAAGTGTTTTTCTTGTAAACAGCACCTAATTGGGTCTTGTTTTTTTTTTTAGTTTTAATTTTTAGTTCTGGGGTATATCTGCAGGATGTGCGTGTTTGTTACATACGTAAACGTGTGCAATGGTGGTTTGCTGTACCTATCAACCCATCACCTAGGTGTTAAGCCCAGAATATGTTAGCTGTTTCTCCTAATGCTCTCCCTCCCCTACTCTATCCCGCAAACAGGCCCCTTCCCTGTGCCCATGTGTTCTTATTGTTCAGCTCCCACTTGTCAGTGAGAACATGAGGTATTTGGTTTTCTGTTCCTGTGTTAGTTTGCTGAGGATAATGGCTTCCAGCTTTATCCATGTCCCTGCAAAGGACATGATCTCATTCCTTTTTATGGCTGCATAGTATTCCATGGTATATATGTACCACATTTTCTTTATCCAATCTATCATGGATGGGCATTTGGGTTGATTCTATGTCTTTGCTATTGTGAATAGTGCTGCAGTGAACATGTGCATGTATATATCTTTATAATAGAATGATTTATATTCCTTTGGGTAATACCTAGCAATGGGATTGCTGGGTCAAATGATATTTCTGGTTCTAGATCTTTGAGGAATCACCACACCGTCATCCACAGTGGTTGAACGAATATACATTCCCACCAACAGTGTAAAAGCATTCCTATTTCTCCACAACCTCGCCAGCATCTGTCGTTTCTTGACTTTTTAATAATCGCTGTTCTTACTGGCAGGGTTTTGCTTTTTTATCCAGTTGAACTTTTCTTTTTAATTGGAATGTTTAGACTGCTTACATGTATTTAGTTACTGGTTTGACTGGGAGTAAGTGTGCCACTTGCGGTTTCCTTTCTGTTCGTCTCATCTGTTTGTGCTGCCCCTTTCCTCCTCCTTCTCATGACTTTTGGATTGAATCATTTTCAAATTTCACAGCACTCCACTAGTGGCTGGCTAACCCTGCTTCTTCGTTTTGCTGTTTTAGTGATGGCTCTGGGGTTTATCATGCGCTTCGCAATATGCATGGCCTTTCCCGTTCCCTGGTGAAGGCCCTGAGCTATCAACAGGGACCCCTCTTTCTGAGCAGTTGGAACTCAGATGCTGTGTAAGCCCTGGGACCCCTTCGGCTCCCTGTTTCTCAGCGGCTCTTTGGAATGGTGCCCCCTCGTGCACATCCTAGTGTGGAGTGAAGACTCAAGCGGACTCCCTACTCGCACGCAGACTTTAGGTATTCTTTCGGAGACGGCTTTCTGCCGACCCCCCTCTTCTCTAAGAACTCTGCAATGTGACTTCCAGCTGCTTCAGCTTTCGATCTCTGTCTCCTCAGCGCCACTAGATGAGGATGCCCCTTCCCTGCTTCTTGGTCTAGAATGTGCCTCCACACTGGAAGCCTGATTCCTGGAGGCCTCACTTCCTCTGTCCCCCTTTCAGGAATCGCAGGGCTGCCTGTCGTCCAGTATCTGAAAATAACGGTTTCACACTTTATCCAGTTTTCTCATTGCTTATTCTTCAAGGGTGTTCTGGTCCATGTTATTCCATCATGTCAGAAACAGATGGCTCACTTAACTTTTCTTTTTGAGACAAAGTGTCCCTCTGTCACCCAGGCTGGAGTGCAGTGGCAACATCTTGGCTCACTGCAACCTCTGCTTCCTGGGTTCAGGCGATTCTCCCGTCCCAGCCTCCTGAGTAGCTGGGATTACAGGCATGTGACATCACACCCTGCTAATTTTTATATCTTTAGTAGAGATGGGGTTTCACCATGTTGGCCAGGCTGGACTCAAACTCCTGACCTCAGGTGATCTGACCGCCTCAGCCTCCCAAAGTGCTGGGATTACAAGTGTGAGCTCACATAACTAACTTTTGATTACTTGGTTGTTAGACTGTCTTGTTTATGTGGCCACATAGTCTTTATTGTAATAAATTTTTTTTTTGGAAATGGAGTCTCTCTCTGTTGCCAGGCTGGAGTGCAGTGGTGTGATCTCGCCCAGTGCAACCTCCACTTCCCAGGTTCAAGTGATTCTCCTGCCTCAGCCTCCTGAGTAGCTGGGACTCTAGGTGTGCACCACCACATCCAGCTAATTTTTGTATTTTTTAGTAGAGACGGGATTTCACCATGTTGGCCAGGATTGTCTCAATCTCCTGACCTCGTGATCTGCTCACCTCGGCCTCCCAAGGTGCTGGGATTATAGGCATGAGGCACTGCACTCAGCCAAATTATTGTAATAATTTAAGAATATATATGAATAATCCATGTTTACAGTAGAAAGCCTTGAAATAACAACTGCAGCAAGAATTACCCACAATCCCCTGCATCCTGAAGTAGCCAAAATTAATGTTTTAGCATATATCCTTCCAGACTTTTTAATGTGCATATGTATCTATAAATATAAAAATAAGACCATATCATCCCCACCACATGAAGGTTTATAATGGCTGCCTACTCCCCAAGAGCACAGGAGAAATGGCACCCATTTTTCATGTGTATCATGACAGCTCATGGGTTTCACATGGAACCCTACTGCATTTCAGAGATGTTTGTAAGACTCTAGACTTGAGAAATTTCATATGTAAGAGAAAGCCATATTTGTTTTATTTTTAAATGTCTGCAAGTCTGCAAATATAAAAGGTTTCAAGGGGGAAGAATTTTATTTCATTAAAAAGAAAGGAAAGTAGCAGCTTTTACGTTACATTTGTAGGTTCCCAAGTGCTCTACAAATACGTTGTTCAAGTGAATGGGCAAAAACAGATAATGTTTCCAAAATAGATGATCAGATTTCAAGATATTTGCCAAAGTCTAGACTGTTTATGAATTTGGATCTTTTAACAATTAAAAAAACCCTGCACTTTGGGAGGCCAAAGCGTGCTGTGAGACCAGCTCCGTCATAGAGACCCCAACCCAGATGGTGCTGAAGGAATTAAGAAACAGAAACAAAGATAGAGTGCAAGAATGGGATCAGAGTGGGACCGTCGGGGTCTGCCAGCATTTCCCAGCTGCCAGCCCAGAGCAGACTCTGACCCACGTATTTATTCTTTGTGAACAAGTGCTTATTTTGAATAAGCAGGTGCTCAGTGTTTCTTCATAGAATAAAGATAGACTAAACAGGCAGACAGTGCCTGTTCACTGCTAAGATAGAAAGAAGCTAAAAAACACTCTGTGAGTCAGCAATGGGGACAAGCTCAAATATCCTGTGTTTTGGGAGCTGGTTTAATTAGTACATGACTGGTACGTACTGCTTACTTATTCTAGCAGTTTCCTTCCTGGTGATGGCTCAGTGTTCCTTGCCATCACCTCTCAGCAAACAACATATACTCCATCACACACACGTCAAGACCTCCTCCACAAAAGCGGGGGGATTTCTGGAGCCCAGAAGTTTGAGACCAGCCTGGGTAACAGTGAAACCTTGTCTCTACAAATAATAATAAAATGAGCCAGGCTTGGTGGAGTGCACCTGTGGTCCCAGCTGCTCAGGAAGATGAGGTGGGAGGAGCCCTTGAGCCCAGGCATTTGAGGCTGTAGTGAGCTGTGATTGCACCACTGCACTCCTGCCTGGGCGACAGAGCGGGATCCTGTCTCAGAAAACAAAACAGCAACAACAACAAAATCAAACAGGCCACTCTGCTAAAAAATGTAGAAATTAAAGCTCTGGAGCTCTTATCATGAAACATCCTCCACTGGCCCTCGCTGAGGTGGCCATGGGCTGACCTAGCGTGCCTTTTCCTATAAAGAAATTCAGTATTGAAAAAGCACTGGTGAGAGTGGTGGGGAGCCAGCCTCCAGTGCTTATTCTGTGACCTTTGGCAAGCGGCTTACCTCCCACAAGTGTCAATTTCCTCATCTACAAAGCAAAGATAAGAGCAATTCAAAGAGTGGACATGAAGATGAACTAAGATGGTCCTTTTTTTTGAGACGGAGCCTTGCTGGGTTGCCCAGGCTGGAGTGGTGCAATGGCACGATCTTGGCTCACTGCCACTGCAATCTCCTCCTCTTGGGTTCAAGCAATTCTCCTATCTCAGCCTCCCGAGTAGCTGGGGTTACAGGAGCATGCCACCACATCTGGCTAATTTTTGTGTTTTTAGTAGAGACAGGGTTTTGCCATGTTGGCCAGGCTGGTCTCAAACTCCTGACTTCGGGTGATCTGCCCACCTTGGCCTCTCAAAGTGTCGTGATTACCACTCTGGGCCAGTAAGACGGTCTTTAATGTGTCTGGGGATAAGCACCCTCAGGTGTTCAGTAAAAAAATATGAGCAATGTTACAAAACTAGCTTCAATAGAGTCAATAGAGCAATAGATAAAAAACCACACCTTCTTCCACTTATTCCCATTATCTTCATCTCTTTTCCAGCTAGGTCCTCTCTTTTTAATAGTTTAATTATTATTATTATTTTTATAACAGCAAATTCTACATTTGGCCACCTTGGTCTCTAGACCTCATGGGTATGTTCTGCTCTCATATTCTGTCTCTCCCCTCCTCCCTCCCTCTCTCCCTCACTCCCTGCCCTTCCTCCCTCCCCCAACAGAGGCTGCCCATTTCCTCAGTGTTTCTGTTGGTTGCAATGAGGCCATCTTGGTCCTTTATACCTTTGTCCTTTTCCTCCCACCCATATGCACCCTAGGAAAATTGTGCATGACTTTGGGAGGCTGAGGTGGGCGGATTGCCTGAGTCCTGGAGATTGAGACCAGCCTGGCAACACGGCAAAACCTCGTCTCTACTGAAAATACAGAAAATAATAGCTGAGTGTGGTGGTGCATGCCTGTGGTCCCAGCTGCTCAGGAGGCTGAGGTGGGAGGACCACTGAGCCCAGGAGGCTGAGGTGGGAGGACCACTGAGCCCAGGAGGCTGAGGTGGGAGGACCACTGAGCCCAGGAGGCTGAGGTGGGAGGACCACTGAGCCCAGGAGGTGGAGGTTGCAGTGACTGGAGATCACGTCACTGCACTCCAGCCAGGGCGACAGAGTGAGACTCTGTCTTAAAAGAAAAAGAAAAATGTGCATGTTGAACTGAATATGGTTTGGGTGAAATACTCCCCTGTGTTACCTTTAAAAGGTCCTGAAAGAGCCATTGCCTCTGCTGTGATCGTGGTCAATATTTCGGAAGCTGGCTCTCTCTGCATCTAGGATGAAAGAGGCCATTGGTGCTGGCAGGCAGTGAGTGCTGGGAAGATCAGCATGAGAGGAAGGCAGGGTATTTGCTCTTCAGTCTCACCAGAAGAATCTGCCATCCATTATTCACAGAGAGAAGGACAAAGGGCCACATGTGTTTTAGGATGGAGTGCCGTGATCCGCTGTGCAGGGGTTTCAGGAGGATGCTAGCTGGGCTTCAGGAGTGTTGCAAGGTTTGCACTGCCGGCCATCTCTGCAGGATTGAAATTTGCCATGGAGATTTTCATCCCTGGTTTTAGTCTCATTGAAATGTGAGATTATTGGGGTCTGAGAGGTAAAGGGCATTGCCTGGCAGAAGGTGGCGCAGCAGTCGTGAGTGCTACAGTGGAGTCGGAGGCAGGGGGTTTGGTCCCAGGTGGGCACCTTTCCCAAATGCAGAAGTTGGAAGCTACCCTGGCAGGGCATGTGAGGATGCCAGAAGACAAGAGGCCCAATGGGACTTGGGTCATTCGCGCCAGTGGGTCATTAACTTTTGTGCCCATGACATCTTGGAGTACAAGAAGAAAAACAAAAATGCCCAAACAAAAGTCTGTTTGGCACCAGACAGACCTCTGCTGGGATCTAGACTCCAGCCTCCTGACAAGGTCTCTGACCAGGCCTTTGACCTTGGAATGAGAGAGAAGTTTCAGAAAGTCACTTTGGAATGAGAGATAGCTCTTATGAGTAACAATGTAACTGCCCTGGCACACAGTAGATGCCTCATGAACGGTATGAACGTTTCTTTTCTTTTTCTCTTCGCTTCCTTAAATTTGGATTGTCTTCTATGTAATTCTTACAAAAGTCCCAGGACATAGGCAGGAACAATTTTTTTTCGCTCATTTTTGAGATAGGAAAATGGGGTTCAGAGAAGTTTAATGATTTGCATGAGGCCCCAGGGACAGAGCTGCGTCTGGATTCCAGCAGTCTTGACAAGAGAGTAGAGCTGCTGCAGAATTAGATAAACTGGGTTTTAATCCTTTTGTGACCACTGCTAGTTGAGCGGCCTCTCTGAGCCTCAGTTTCTTCATCTATAAAGTGGGGATAATAAGAGTACCTACCCAAAGGGTTGTTTTGAAGACAAATGAGCTAATATGTAAAGTGCTTGGACTGGCAAATAGTAAGTGGTAGCTCTGATGGTCAAATGAACCATTAGGATCCTGGCCCGCTCTCTGGGGCTTGCTTTGAAACATTTTCTTGGGGCATTCTAGGGAATGGCCTTCAGAGCAGGGGTGTCCTGCTTATTAATGTGGGGAAAGGGAGTTAATCACTATCTAGCTGTGTCAAGTTGCTTCTCCCTGGTGGCGAGTGCCACGGGGCTGCGTGTGCACCCTATTAGAAGCCCTGGGTGGGGGGCGCTGGGGGACTCCCAGGAGCCAGGCACCCTCCTGCGTCCATTGGCTGACCCTGAGCTTGCTGTCAACCTCCCTCCCCCTGCGTGGCTCTGTCTGACTGCGGCTCTGAGAGAGTGGACTCTTTCTATTCAATTCGCTACTGACAGACATCAAAAATGGATTTATAGCCATGGTAACTGTCACCCAGGGGAACCGTGAGAAACAAGAATCTTTTCTTCCATTCACATCAAACAGAGCCAGTGCCCAGAGACCTTCGGGCCTGGCTCTCACTCTGGCCGGCCCTGGCTGGTCTCCTTGAGGAGGAAGTGTATGTCCTCTCCCATCCACCTCTCCCTCCTGGGGAGCCGTGGCTGACAGCTTGACCCAGCAGGCCTGGGGGCTGCAGACTGGGACTGGACTTCTTGCTTTTGAAAGCTCCCCTGAAGGCTGACTCCTCAGGTACGGAGTGGGAATCTCTGGAAAGTTTTTGTCAATTATATTCCAGAGGGGGGTTGAAATTGCTCAAAAAGGCCTGTGTTTGGTGGGAGTTTATAGTTTCTTTTCTTTTCTTTTTTTATATGACAGTATGTCACTCTGTTGCCTAGCCGGAACGCAGTGGTATGATCAGAGCTCACTGTAGCCTCAACCTCCCAGGCTCAAGCAATCCTCTCACCTCAGCTTCCTGAGTAGCTGGGTCTGCAGGTCTGCGCCACTATGCCTGACTAATTTTTTTTTTCAATTTATTTTTAAAATTTTTGTTTAATAGAGACAGGGTTTCACCATATTGGCCAGGCTGGTCTCGAACTCCTGACCTCGTGATTCACCCACCTCGGCCTCTCAAAGTGCTGGGATTACAGGCATGAGCCACTGTGCCCAGCTCCATAATTTTGAAATTTTTTGTAGAGATGGGGTCTCCTTATGGGGTCTCCCAGACTGTTCTGGGACTCCCAGGCTCAAGAGATCCTCCTACCTCGGCCTCCCAAAGTGCTGGCATTACGAGTATGGGTCACCATACTCAGCTGTATAGTTTCTAGAGAAAGGACTGATGAGGGTGTGGGGGGATCCTCAATCAGGTTTCTTGAGGTGGGAAGACACGTTCTCTTGCTCTGACCCATGAGGCTGGTTTTGTGTCTTCTCTGAGGTATTATTTCCCAACTAGTTTTTCTTCCTTTTTCGCTTCTGACGACTTTTCTGAAGGGCAGCAATGAGGATAATCCTGTGCCATCTGTGGGGAGAGAGCCACCTTGCCTAGCTTGGACACCTTTCTTGAGATCTGACTTTTCTTGATGGTTCTGAGAAGTAAAATATTATTTAAATTGAATGATAAATGTTTAATTTGACTGTGCTCAAGTTCTGGGCTAGTTGCTTTGGAAACTTTGAAACAGATTAGAGCAGAGTTTTGCAGAGTTTTGTAATGTGTGTTCTTGAAAACTCTGATCTTAAGAGATATTTTATGAACAAACAGGTTTATATGGTCATATAGATTTGGAAATTGCTTCATATTCTACCTTTTATTGGAACATCATAATACACAGTGTATATTAAAGGCCCTGAGATGAGGGATAGGTAAGAAATGAGTTCAGTATTATTTATTTATTTATATTTCATTTTTTGAGACGAAGTCTCACTCCATTGCCCAAGCTGGAGCGCAGTGGCGTGATCTCAGCTCACTGCAACCTCTGCCTCCTAGGCTCAAGTGATTCTCCTGCCTCAGACTCCCAAGTAACTGGGATTACAGGCACATGCCACCACGCCCAGCTAATTATTTTGTATTTTAGTAGAGATGGGGTTTCACCATGTTGCCTAGAGTGATTTTGCTCTTTTGTCACCAGACTCCTGAGCTCAGGCCATCCGCCTGCCTCGGCCTCCCCAAGTGCTGGATTACAGGCGTGATCCACTGCGCCCACCAGTATTATTTATTTAGACTAGTCAAGTGCAGTGGTGAGAAGAGGGGAAAGAGTGGAACGAGGAGTTTATGTGTCACTGACTGTTATAACTGAGAGAACTCGCCACCTTCAGACCCAGCCTCAGCATTACTGAAGCCCATGTTTCCCGAACTTCCCCTACCATAGAACCTTACCATATTTCTTTTTTTTTTTTTTTTTTTTTTTTTTTTTGGGACGGGGTTTCGCTTTTTTTACCCAGGCTGGAGTGCAATGGCGTGATCTCGGCTCACTGCAACCTCCGCCTCCTGGGTTCAGGCAATTCTCCTGCCTCAGCCTCCTGAGTAGCTGGGATTACAGGCACGCGCCACCATGCCCAGCTAATGTTTTGTAGTTTTAGTAGAGACGGGGTTTCACTGTGTTGACCAGGATGGTCTTGATCTCTTGACCTCGTGATCCACCTGCCTCGGCCTCCCAAAGTGCTAGGATTACAGGCTTGAGCCACCGCGCCTGGCCCTAACCTTACCATATTTCTTTCCACAGTCTTCATTTGTTCCACAAAACACACTTGGAGAATGGCTGGGCTGGAGATTCCCACTGGCCCTGAGGGAGGTCTGGCCAAAGGCATGATTCCAGACTATAGCTGGAATAGAACATAGGCACCACCTGGCAGGCAGGGGACTGTGTCTTACATGTCCTCCGTATTCTGGGGTCCCTGAGCTAGAAAGGTTCTTGGTGGGGCTGGGAGATTGGGGTGGAAAGAGCCTGCTGTCTATGAAACGTCCTGGAAGGTTGCTGCTGTCTGGCTTTTTGAACACCTCTATGAATGGAAAGCCTTTTGTTAGAGCCACTTGTTAAGAACTCTGTCCTCCTACACTTCTGTGAATTACTATACAAGCCACAGGGCCAAGTTCAATCCCGCGTGGCTGGTTGTCCCACCACTGATGGAATGGAGCCCTCGTGCTTGCCTCTGAGTCCTCTTTATGTCTTCACTGTTGCTCACGTGATGTGGTCTAGAGTCCTGCCCCATCACGCCCTCTTTCCTCTGTATGGGCTGTGATTGGCTGACATCCCTCCCACAGGGTGACGAGGAGAACAGATTTCAACACAGATTTGGCGTTTTCCTTCTGTGCTTGGAGCAACAGCTCCCCCAGGCTCTGATCCAGATGCCCGTCCTCACCTGCTTGCCTTCTTCCTTGGATAGCCACTCTATGGTTCCCTCTTTTATCACCGCCTTTCTGTTTGAAGTACTTTCCTTAGTGTCTGTCTCTTCCCTCTCTCTCTCTCTCTCTCATTCTTTTTCTCTCTCTCTTCTTTCTTTCTTTGTCACAGTCTCACTTTGTTACCTAGGCTGCAGTACAGTGGTGTGATCATGGCTCACTGCAGCCTCAAACTCCTGGGCTCAAGCAATCCTCCTACCTCAGCCTCCCAAGTAGTTGGGACCAACAGTGTGCCTCACCACATCCAGCTAATTTAAAAAAAAAAATGTTTTTTTTTTTTTTAAGAGACCAGAGTCTTGCTATGTTTCCCAGGCTGGTCTCAAACTCCTGGCCTCAAGTTATCATCCCGCCTCAGCCTCCCCGTGCTAGGATTACAGGAATGAGCCACTACGACTAGCCTGCCCTTAGCCATTCCTTTTGGGTGGATCTGATGGTGACAGATTCTCTTAGTTTTCATTACCTAACAATGTCTTGATTTCATCTATATTTTTGAAAAATATAGAATCCTGGGTTTATAGGTTTTTTTTTTCTTTCAACATTGGAAAAATCTGCCATTCTCTTGGTTGTCCATGCCTTCTGATGAGAAATCCATTCTCACTTGTGTTATGTTTCTCTATAGGCAATGGGATGTTTAGCTGCTTTCAAGACTTTCTCTTTGCCTTTAGTTTTCTGAACTTTGATTATGATATATCTTTTTTTTTTTTTTTTTTAGAGTCTTTCTCTGTCACCCAGGCTGGAGTGCAGTGGCACAATCTCGGCTCACTGCAATCTCTGTCTCCCGGGTTCAAGCAATTCTCCTGCCTCAGCCTCCCGAGTAGCTGGGACTACAGGTGTGCACCACCACGCCCAGCTAATTTTTTTGTATTTTTAGTAGAGACAGAGTTTCACCATGTTGGTCAGGATGGTCTTGATCTCTTGACCTCGTGATCCACCCGCCTCAGCCTCCTAAAGGGCTGGGATTATAGGTGTGAGCCACCATACCCAACCTGTATTTTTTAGTTCTAAAACTTCCAGTTGTTTTCCTTTGTGCTTTGTGTATCTTTGCTGAGACTTTTTATTTTTTTCAACGTGTTTTAAGCATGTTCATAATTGCAAATTGAAGCATTTTTGTGACTGTTTAAAAATCCATGTTAGATAATCCTCCAGTCCGCAGCATCTTGGCGCTGCATCATTGATTGCCTCTTCTCATTCATTTTACCTGTTCTTGGTAGGATGAGTGGTTTTCAGTTGTCTCCCGGACATTTTGGGTATCGTGTTGGGAGATTCTAGATCCCCTTCTGTCTTCTTTTTTTATAGGGTGTTTCCCCTGTTTAGGTGTAGCACACAGATCTAGGTGGAATTAGATGTTGAGTTCACCATCGGGCCTTGCTGATGCCATCTCAGCAAAAGCAGGACGTTGCCTCAGATCCCTATGCCTGTCCTCATTGCTGATGGAGGGTAGAGAATTTCAGCTCCCCACTGGGCTCCGCTGGTGGAGGCTTTTTAGAAAAATGATAATATACATATAGGAATATGTACATATTATAAGTATGTGAGACATACGCTTGATTAATTTTTATAAACTGGAAGTGTGGGAGCATTTTACACATTGTCTTTTTTTTGTGGGGGGAGACAGAATTTCGCTTTTGTTGCCCAGGCCAGAGTGCAATGGCATGATCTCGGCTCACTGAAACCTCCGCCTCCCAGGTTCGAGTGATTCTTCTGCCTCAGCCTCTGGAGGAGCTGGGATTACAGGTGCCTGGCACTACCCCCGGCTAACTTTTTGTATTTTTAGTAGAAATGGGGTTTCACCCTGTTAGCCAAGCTGGTCTGGAACTCCTGACCTCACGTGATCCACCTGCCTCAGCCTCCCAAGTGAGCAACCACGACTGGCACATTTTCATATTTCTTATTTCTTTGCATGTTCTTATAAAAATATATCAAATTCTTTTTTGCTGTTAGCTTCCAGAGTTATTTATTCACCTGTTAACTCCTCCCCTCCCCTGGCCCTCCATCTCTCGCACTTTCCTATGGCTGTGGGGCAGTGAGCTGCTCTTCTCTGACATGACCTTTTCTGGAAAGGGGAGAAAGGAGGGAGAGGCACACCCCATGTGAGGCGAGGGGTTGGCTTCTCTTGGGAGAAGCCCTGAAGGGCAGCCGGGGCCACAAGCAGCATAACCGGAAGGACTTGTCACCCCCTGTCACACCACTGAATTCCCATGTGACTCCATCATCTGTAAGAAGAGGGGCATGACCGGGTCCTGTCTCTGATCCTGTGCTTAGGTTGCATATATTATTCTAGAGTTTCCTAGGAACTTCCCAGGGAACGCACCAGCCCAGCGGCAGGTGCTGGTCGGGAGGGGCCTGTTCAGTGTCCTTGGCAGGGTCTGAGCACCCCCACCCAGACTGTGGTACCAACAGGGCTTTCCAGGCTCTCTGGGCTGGGGCTGGCCTTGAAGAGGGTGGGGCAGTGGTATTTTGGGAGATGAGTCAGCGCAGAGTCAGTCTGGAGGCAGTGTCAGCTTGCCTCCATTGTCTGCTTCACTGCCTGGGAGCTTGTGGCCTGTGAAGGGAGGGGGGCTTCCATCCCTTCTCCTCAGCCCAAGCCAGGGCCCAGGACACAGGGCATCAGGGCTCCAAGGGACCAGGAGGTCACCCAGTGTCTGATCACAAATGACAGTTTGGAAGCCCAAGGAGGGCAGGGACTTATTGGAGGGCACACAGTAATGGTGACAAAGTCAGGACTGGAACCAACTCTCTCTCCCCTTTGCCTGGGCCTTGGCCATGCCATATGCCAACCATCCTTAGCCTGGGGACGCCTTACAAGGGGTGGGCCCCAGAGGCAGAGATGAAGTGGCGTCTAAGCATTCCACCTCCTAGGATCCCTACGAGGTTCCCTCATGCCACATGCTCCCTGGGATCTGACCTCCAGCTGGGCCTGGGATGGTCCTGGATTATAACGGGGCAACACCAGCACAGGAGGTCAGAGCTCCCCCTACCTGTTCCCAGCCATACAATGCATGGGGCTCAGACTCTGGTCTGCAGCTTGGACCTCAGGTCTGGTCCTGGGAGAAGTGGTGAACGTTGCAGGGGAGGGTTTCTTATTCTGCCCGCTGTCTCCTCTCCCACGTGCAGGCAGGTTGATGTCGTTCTCTCAACCCCTGTGTTGAATGTCTGTTATGGGCCCTGGCTGGTGCTAGAGACATAAGGCATGAATCCTGCCCCCAGGGAGTTCACAGTCCAGGTCTGTGTGTCTGACTGGTGGGCTGGGACAGAGCGAGCAGTTACAGTCAGCGGATGAGCGGTGCTGTGATGGGGAAATGCTGGCCCTAGAAAGGCAGAGGAGAGGCACCTCTTTTAGTCCTAGAGAGTCAGCAAGGGCTCCCCTAAAGGGGGTGGTAGTTGGTAAGGGAGATAGGTATAAGGATTTGTCTTTGTTTTGAGATGAAGTCTCAGGCTGGGTGAGGTGGCTCACACCTGTAATGCCAGCACTTTGGAAGGCTGAGGTGGGCAGATCACGAGGTCAGGAGCTTGAGACCATCCTGGCTAATACGGTGAAACCCTGACTCTACTAAAAATACAAAAAATTAGCCAGGCTTAGTGGCATGTGCCTGTAGTCCCAGCTACTTGGGAGGCTGATGCAGGAGAATCGCTTGAACCTGGGAGGTAGAGGTTGTGGTGAGCCAACATTGTGGCACTGCACTCCAGCCTGGTTGACAGAGCAAGACTCTGTCTCAAAATAAAAAAAAGCAAAAAGAGATGAGTTATCTCTGTCACCCAGGCTGGAGTGCAGTGGCACAATCTTGACTCATTGCAACCTCTGCCTTCTGGGCTCAAGCGATTCTCCTGCCTCAGCCTCATGAGTAGCTGAGATTCCAGCCATGCACCATCATGCCCAGCTAATTTTTGTATTTTTGGTAGAGACGGGGTTTCACTATGTTGGCCAGGCTGGTCTTGAACTCCTGACCTCAGGTAATCCGCCCACTTTGGCCTCCAAAAGTGCTGGGCTTACAGGAGTGAGCCACCATGTCCAGCCAGAGATAGGTGTAAGTAAGGGGTCGGAAGGGATATGGGAAAGGCTTTTGGGGTAGAGGGAACAGCATGCGCAAAGGCCAGGAGAGAGGAGGAGCATGACAGCTGCACCCCAGAGCAGGGGAGGAGAAGACCCCTCAGTGAAGTCCCTGCTAATAGCCCAGCTCTGTGATCGGGAGACTATCCGGACACAGGCTGTCCAGGTCATTTGCAAAGGGAGATGTGATTAGGATACCTAGTCCTTCATGGTGCTAGACATAGAAACAGGTTTGTTCACTTACAAATCAACAAGGGCCAAGAGGACTCCTGGTGACATTTTTTACTGAGGGAACAGGACCAGAATTTAGTAGTCTTCCACTAACCAAATTCATCAGCACAGAAAGTTATAGAATGTTGGTCTCTGAAATCTGGAGCGGCTTTCTGGGGTTGGTGGGGGCGATCCCCTGTGGATGTGGAGGGGGCTACTTACTTGATTCTTTCAAGAGCCCTCCTCCCGGCCTGTGAGTCTGTATCATGAGCAGGTTTAATGCATCCACATCAAGTGTTTGTTGATCAGTTCTGGGGTGGGCCAGGCCAGTGTGAGCACACCCAGGAGAGTTGGGAGATGACTGGGAGCACTGGGCACTGGAGGAGACAGGCGACACCTGGCTTCCTTCGTAGCTGTTGACCCTCTTCCAAGGGTCTGGCTGCCCTTCCTCCAGGGGTCGATCCAGGCTTTTCGAGGTTGAGGCTTAAACAATTTGGGGGCTTCTTTAAGAAAGAAAACAAAATTAAGTATGAATATATTAATTTTGTTTTCATTCTTAAAATATATATATTAAATATATATTTAATATATTCTATATAATATATACTATATATTCATATATTCTATATTATGTAAGAAATACTTAATATATAAAAACATATTATTTATATAATATACATATTTATAGACATAATATATATTTTTATATATTAAATATATATTTCTTATATATATAAAGGGGATTTTTATATATTAAATATGTATTTCTTATAAATATAAATATATATAATATATATAAGAAAACAAAATTAAGTATGAATATATAGATGAAGATATATATTTTATATATATATTTTATATATATATATATTTTTTATATATATATATATATGTATTTTTTTTTTTTAAGGTGGAGTCTTGCTCTGTCACCCAGGCTGGAGTGCAGTAGTGCGATCTTGGCTCACTGCATCCTCTGCCTCCTGGGTTCCAGTGATTCTCCTGCCTCAGCCTCCAGGGTACCTGGGATTATAGGTGCACGCCACCATACCTGGCTAACAGTTGTATTTTTAGTAGAGATGGGATTTCACCATGTTGGCCAGGTTGGTCTCGAACTCCTGACCTCAAGTGATCTGCCTGCCTCAGCCTCCCAAAGTGTTGGGATTACAGGCGTGAGCCACTGCGCCCAGCTGAAAATATTTTTCTAGAATGAGAAAAGAAGTCACAACAAATGACTGAGTCCTGGGATTCATGTCCCTTTCTAAGATCTCTTCAGTGGAGTTCCAGAGAGCTTCTAGGTGGCAGCCTGGCTCCCCTCCCCACCTGGAGCGCCCCCTATCCTTCCGGGCAGCTCCTGGCTGCCCCTGAGGCCCGGGACTCAGGTTGTGTTTGCCTCAGTGATTTCCACACATGTTGCTCACCTGGCCTGCTCCTTACCTCAGGGGTTTCATGTGGATGTCACACCTCACTGCCCCTGGGTTCACTCTCTGTCCATGGTCACAGTGAGGATGAGTGTGTGCTCTATGCCTGGGGGGCACACTGAGGGTCACTGGAGCCACCCCAGGGAGGGAGAACCAAGACAGAGAATTTGTTTCTTGCCTAAGATGTCATTGCTGGGATCAGAGTCCAGTCTGGAATCCAGGGGCTTCAGAGCTCTGCTTCTCTCTTTTTTTTTTTTTTGAGATGTAGTCTCGGTCTGTTGCCCAGGCTGGAGTGCAGTGGCAAGATCTTAGGTTACTGCAATCTCTGTCTCCTGGGTTCAAGCGATTCTCCTGCCTCAGCCTCCTGAGTAGCTGGGACTATAGGCGTGTGCCACCATACCCAGCTAATTTTTGTATTTTTAGTAGAGAGAGGGTTTCACCATGTTGTCCAGGCTGGTCTCAATCTCTTGACCTTGTGATCTGCCTGCCCCCGGCCTCCCAAAGTGCTGGGATTATAGGCGTGAGCCACTGTGCCTGGCCAGAGCCCTGGTTCTTAAGGGCTGTGCTATCAATACAGCTCTCATTGCTATCGATGCAGCCTGCCTGTGCTCCCTTATTGCAGGCAACACAGAAATGAGCAGGGCGTTACCTGCTGGGACCCCTCTCCATCACTCAGCTCCCGAGGACGGGCTGTGCTGCCTCCTGTGTCCCTAGCACTTGGCACAGAGCATGGCCGCCCCACCTCGGGAGTGTGCATTGCTTGGCCATCCAGTGGAGGCAGAGTGTGAAGAACCCAGGAGCTGAAAGAGGATGCAGTGGGGCCTGATTGGAGGGGCTTGGCGGCCATGGTGCTGAGTCTGGCCCTTACTCCAAGGACAGCAGGAGCCATGAGGGGTGTCCAGCAGGGCACGACCATTGGATCTGTGTTCTAGAAGCTCTGACTCAAGCTGTGACGTGAGGATGGCTTTTGGGGGAGCTGTGCATACACTGTCCCCCTGCAGAGCTGAGGGATACCAAAACCTGCCTTATCACGTCCCCGCCCTGGGTTCCCATAGTGACTCGCTGTCACTCACAAGCTGTGTGGCTTGGGGCCAGGGCTTACCTTGCCAGGCCTCTCTTTCCCCGCCTGTAACCTCTTGGGCATCTTCATCCCTGTCTCCTGGGGGAATCCATGCAGACACCGTTCCTGGTTTGGAAGAAGTGTGTCTCTGCTGCAGGGAGTTCAGGAGTTCCATTGACCTCTGGCTTGGGGCCAGCACCTGCCCCAGGGGGATCTTGTTCTCAGTCACAGTTGACTGGCCCTCCTTGCTCCTTCCTTGCTCCCTACTGGCCGTCTCAGGGAAGAGGAGAGAGTCCCAGGAAGAAGCTACCTCTGTACAGGCATTTCAGCGGGCCTCGAGGAGGTGTAGCTAGCCTCCCACCAGCCCTCCCTGCGTGTTGCACACACCTGCCGATTCCTCTATATGGAATATGGGGAGGAGCTGCCTGGGAAAATTCATAGTGTCTTTGGGCGAGTGGCTGTTTGCAAGCCTGCATACAAATGGTGTCCTTGGCTCCCACTCTGTGCCCCCAGATGGTGAGGGCTAGAAGGGGGTAGTGTGAGGAGTGGGACTGGCTGTCATTCCAGGGAGAGGATGCCAGCCTGGGATTTCTGCCCAAGAGTCTGGGCTCAGTGAGGAAGCACACATGGGCTGCTTGGATCCCATTTTCCAAAAGTGAAGGTGGAGAAATCTGCTTGGGAGGAAGGCCACAGGCTTCCTGCTCTGCAAGGATTTCTGGGGAAGCGATGGAGAGCCTACCAAGTGCTAGACAAAACTACAGCTGTTACATGCACCTTTGAAACCCTATCAAGTCAGTACTATTGTTGTACCCATTTTATAGATGAGGAAGCTGAGGTCAAGAAAGGTAAAGTTTTGACCAGAGCGCACAGAGCTGGAAGTAGCCAGATCAGGATTCAAACCCAGCTCTGCCTGCTGCCAAGGCCTGGATGCTCCCTCTGCCCTTCTGCCTCCAGAAGAGCTACTAAGCAGAAGCAGATTGAGCCCAGAGGCCGTAAGCAAAACCAGGGGTTCCACCGCCAGCAACATGCCTGCGCCAAGCCTGCTGTGCACTTCCTGGCTGCAGCCACTGGGCAGGGGGGCCCAGTGCGCTCTCTTTCTGTGGTGTCCATGACCCCAGAGGACAGATTGGCCACTTGGGAGTGCCTGTGCTTGGGTGAGCCACAGAGGCAATGAGACCAAGGGGAAAAGTCTCCTGGGTCTGTCTCTCCCCCACGCAGGGAGCCGTGCGCTCCTTCGGAGAGTGGTTGCTATGCAGCCTTGTTTACTCAAGGAGAACTTTGCTGAGAGCTGGAGCGCGCCAGCAGCGGGGCTCGCAGCCATCCAGCACCTGCCCGGACAGGAGGCTGCGGCCCAGGACTTAGTGGCTTGGAGGGACCAGGGTGGGCCAGCCTGGGGTGGCCCCATCCTTGCCTCCCTGGGCCCGTGAGCATCAACGTCTCTACAGAGACCAAGGACCCTGGATTCCTCCAGTGACAGGGGTTTGGCCTCTGGACAGAGAGGTGAGAGGTGATAGGTCCACTGAGCCGCCTGTTGTGGGGAGGTGAATGGGAGGGCGGATCAAGACCCCTGAAGTCCTTGGAGGGAGGGACAAGGACCCGAACTGGAGCAAGCACAAAGGTACAGTGAAAGAAAAGGCATCCTGCCGTGACATGGAGGCTGTGTGACGGTGGGAAGGTCCCTGACCTGCTCTGGGCCTTCATGTGGCGGCTCTAAGGGAGGAGGTGGGACTCACTGCTCTCTGAGCGCTGGGAGCCAAGGAAGGAGGGGGCTGGCCTGGGCTGGCCCTTCCCTGAGTCATGGCCTCTGAGTGCAGAACCCTCACAGGGCAACGGCTCCCTGGGGTGCTGCGGGCGATGGTGCTGGAAGGGGTGGGGGCATGCTGTGGGGATGGCACCATGCTTGGGGGTGCTGGGGCACCCCATGAGAGCATAGGCCTTGGAGGGACTCTGCTCTGGGTTTGAATTCTAACACCCCTCTTTCTGGCTGTGTGGACTTTCGCTCTTTGCCTCGGTGAGCCTCAGGTCTCATGTGTGAGGAGGGGTTTAAGAAAAGCCTCTCATGGTGCCGCCTGCGAGCATGGGGACAGCCAGGAGGGCAGCAGCACGTTAGCCCGTGCGCGGAAGGGAAGTTACCGCCGTTGATGCTGTTGTCATGGTGGAGACTGGCATGTTTCTTTCTGGAGCACATTTCAGTGTCCTGAAACTAAGATTTTCTAGTCACTTCTCCAGGGCAAGTGCCGGTGCTGGCAGAGGACCTCAGAGGCTGCCGTGTCCCCAGGAGTGCAGGGAGGGTAGGGACAGAGTCCCTGCTCTGTCAGAGCATCACTGAGGCTGGCCGCAGGGCATTCGTCCCTGGCCCCGGGAAGTGGTGTAAGGGGCCTGTAATCGCCTCTGTCCTGAGCCAGGCAGTTCCTCGCCCTTCGCACCAATGCCCTGCAGGAGATGGCCCTGCCATCTTCTAGCCACAGGCTGGCTGGCTCCCAGGACTGGCTCAGTTTCAGCCCACGGAGCTAGAGACTAGCAGATTATAGGAACATAGCTGGGGCAAGGGATGGGGAGAAGTTCACCTGAGCTCTGGAGAGGTCTGCTCTGAGGGCAGCACCTCCTCCGCTGACCCCGTAGCCCACTCCGAGGCACCAGACTCTGCTCACCAGCACGGACGCTGGAAGTTTATTATTGCAGACGGAAGAATGCAGAAAATGCATGCGCAGTGTGAGGGATGATTATAAGGTGAATGTCCATTTAGCTACTGCCCAGGTCAAGAAATAGTCACACTGGCTGCTTCCCAGAAACCACCCCCACGGGCCTGTCCTCGTCACAGCTGCTTCCTTTCCCTTAGGGTTAACCATGCTCTGAATTTTTCCTTGCTTTTCTTTCAAGTTTTCCATCTATGTCTGCATTTCTATTTTAATTTAATTTCCCTTCATTTTTTGAGACAGGGTTTCACCCTGTCCCCCAGGTGGGAGTGCAGTGGCGTGATCTCAGCTCACTGCAACCTCTGCCTTCTAGGCTCAAGTATTCCTTCTACCTCAGCTTCCCAAGTAGCTGGGTCTCCAGGTGTACACCACCATGCCCAGCTAACCCTTATTTATTTATTTTTTTTACACAGAGTCTCGCTCTCTTGCCCAGGCTGGAGTGCAGCGGTGTGATCTTGGCTCACTGCAACCTCTGCCTCCTGGGTTCAAGCAATTCTCTGCCTCAGCCTACCAAGTAGCTGGGATTACAGGTGCCCACCATCACTTCTGACTAATTTTTGTGTTTTTAGTAGAGATGGTGTTTCAGCATCTTGGCCAGGCTGATCTTGAATTCCTGACCTCGTGATCCACCTGCCTTGACCTCCCAAAGTGCTGGAATTATAAAAGACTACACAGAGTATGAGCCTACTTCTATAAAGTTCAAAGGAAGACAGAATTACACTGAGTGTTTAGAAATGCATACATGGGCTGGGCATGGTGGCTCACACCTGTAATTCCAGCACTTTGGGAGGCCAAGGCAGGAGGATCCCCTGAGCCTGGAATTCAAGACCTGGCTGAGCCTGGCCGGAACAGAGTAGGGTCATACTCTGTGTAGTCTTTTGGGTCTCACTTCTTTCATTAAACATTACACTGTGACATCGTCCATAGTGTTGAGTGGGGCGGTTGTTTGTTTCATTGCCCTGTAATATCCCATATTGTGGGCCATTGGGAAGGGACAGGGCTGGGGTCTGAAGTCTTCTGAGCTTCTTGCAGGGAGGTCTTTGCCAAGAGTCGTTTACTGGGTTGTGACAGACATTCAGATGCTAGAGTCATGTCAATACATCTTTTCTGAGACTTTGGACAGATGCTTTCTTGCTTCCTGGTCCCTTCAGACCCTCCACGTACATGTGTGTATTCACAGTCTACAGTTTGAAGATTCAAGCCCCAGTTACTGGGCAGGAATCCTCAACTGATCAGCCAAACTGTGCAGAAGGCATTCCTGGGGCAGTGGACCAAGCCATTTTTCATTCGAGACTCCAGGACTATGATCAAGTGCTAGGATAACTCTTACCTCAATGGCGGGGATCTCAGGGTGGGCAGAAGACTTCCAAGCCCCAGCCAATGGCTGTGTGATTTCAGGCAGGATTGATGCAGCAGCATCCAACCCCTCCAAAAACCTTAGTCCTTGGAATCACACTGCGTTTTCTCTGACCAGGCATGGCCATGGCAAGGTGACCATTTTGGGGAGGCCTGGATGGGAAGCTGGAGAAGGAAGATTTCCTCCCAGTCCAGTTGAATGCCTTGCCACCTGGCAGCCAGTGTGATGCCTACAGGGGTATGGGCCCTGGGATAGGCATTGGCTCCTGATGGCCTTGTGTATGTGTTATAGACTGAATGTATGTGACCCCACAAATGCAAACGTTAAAGCCTAAACCCTCATGTGTTGGTATTAGGAGGTGGGGCCTTCAGGAGGTAACCAGATTTAGATGAGGTCATGAGCTCTCATAATGGGATTAGTGCCCTTAGACGAAGGGACCAGAAAGCTTGCTCTCTCTCGCTGCCGGGTGAGGCCGCGTGAGGACAAAGGGAAGACAGCCACCTGCCATCCAGGAAGTGAGTCCTCACCAGGAACAGAATTAGCCGGCACGTTGACTTCCCGGCCTCCAGAACTAAATTTCTGTTTTTGTTTTTGTTTTTGTTTTTGCCGGGGGAGTTTTGCTCTTGTTGCCTAGGCTGGAGTGCAATGGCATGATCTTGGTTCACTGCAACCTCTGCCTCCTGAGTTTAAGCGATTCTCCTTCTTCAGCCTCCCGAATAGCTGGGATTACAGGCACGCACCACCATGCCTGGCTAATTTTGTATTTTTAGTAGAGATGGGTTTCTCCATTTTGATCAGGCTGGTCTTGAACTCCTGACCTCAGGTGATCTGCCTGCCTCAGCCTCCCAAAGTGCTGGGATTATAGGTGTGAGCCACTGCGCCCTGCTAAATTTTTGTTGTTGAGGCCACCTATTCTATGGTATTTTGTTCTAGCAGCCTGAGCAGGCTAAGACAGTAAGTCACACGGCCTCTGTGGGCCTCAGATTAACTCCCTATTTACAAGGAAGGAGACTAGCTGACCTCCAAGGTCTCTTCCAGCTTAAAATGTAGCGACAGGAGAAAGGCACAGGAAAGTCTGTTAAATTGCTAGCCTGAGTTCTGATTCATCTCTAATTCACGTTTGTACCACACGATACACAAAGGTGGGGGAAGGTTCAGAAGATTTTGAATTTTGTAAATTGACATATAAGTTACATATCCTTTGCTAGGACTACAGTTCATTCATATGGTTCCTTTTGTGAGTTAGAAAAAGATGTCTCTTTCTCAAGACACTTTTCTTCTATTCATCAGAAAGAGACTGTATTGAGTGTATAATTATGTACACTGATTGTCTAAAACAACATTGCCAGGACTTTGGAAAAGATGTAGTGTGAGGCCCACGCCTATAATCCCAGCACTTTGGGAGGCTGAGGTGGGTGGATCATTGAGGTCAGGAGTTCGAGGCAAGCCTGGCCAACAAGGCGAAACCCCATTTCTACTAGTAATAAAAATAATAATAATTAGCTGGACGTGGTAGCACACGCCTGTAGTCCCAGCTACTTGGGAAGCTGAGGCAGGAGAATTGCTTGAACCTGGGAGGTGGAGGTTGCGGTGAGCCAAGATCATGCCACTTCACTGTAGCCTGGCTGACAGAGTGAAACTGTGTCTCAAAAAAAAAAAAAAAAAGATGTAGTGTGAGCATGAGTGGTGTCTCCTTAATTAGGATGCCCTTGTGCAGTGCCCAACCTAGGCAAATAAACATGGCAGTCCTGCTTGTCACCTACCTAATTGTTTTTCAAAACAGCCTAAATAAAACTTTCTCTCACCCTAGGCTTTCCCATATCGTTTAGATCATTAATTGTCACATCAGAATTTCCTGGGGTTGGGAGGGGCTGTTTCAAACGCTATGGCCCACCCACCCCAACCCAAGACACCCCACTGAGCTGCTATTACAGATGGATGGCCACATTTCCTCAGCTGTATTGGGCACAAAAAGTTGGGGAGTGCTGCTTTGAGTTTCTCACCACTTCCTCTGCCCCATCCTGGGAGGTCATTAGATGCAGGTGTGAACTGCCTCCTGAACAGACTGGTCCATTAAGAAAAGTTCTTCCCAGCAAGGTGGTGCCTGACCCCTGTTCTGAGTGTCCTGCCCCAGCCTGCCCACTGCTTCCTGCTCACCCTTGACAGCTCAGGAAATGGAAAGACTGCCCATTACACAAGGTGGCACCTCCGTGTTGCTGTCCGGCCTCAGCCAGGCCTCTGTAGCTTCTTGCTCCAAAGACTTTTTTTTTTTTGGAATGGAGTTTCGGTCTCGTTGCCCAGGCTGGAGTGCAATGGCAAGATCTCAGCTCACTGCACCCTCCATCTGCGGGTTCAAGTGATTCTCCTGCCTCAGCCTCCTGAGTAGCTGGGATAACAGGCATGCATCACCATGCCCGGCTAATTTTGTATTTTGAGTAGAGACGAGGTTTCTCCATGTTGGTCAGGCTGGTCTTGAACTCCCAGCCTCAGGTGAGCTGCCCGCCTTGGCCTCCCAAAGTGCTGGGATTATAGCCGTGAGCCACCGTGCCGGCTCCAAAGACTTTCAAAATGGACATTTCCCCTCTTCCTGAACATCTGAACAGAGCAAAACAGTTACTAAACAGCCAATACTATTAATAGTCACTGTGGATTAAGCCCTTGGGCCCAATCAGTCTATTAAATGTTTCTCATATTTGGAATATTCTCAATAACCTTGGAGATAGATATTATTTCCATTTTACATTTAAATGGAGACGTTAAATGGAGACTCAGAAAACTTTAATCATCTGTCTGAGGTCACACAGCTAGTAGGTGATGGAATTGAACCCAAGTCTGTTGACTCCTGAATGCATGCCCTGAAATATTACCTTCTACCACCTCCATGAGCAGAAACCACTAGCCTCAACTCTTCCACTTAGTAGCTCTGTGGCCTCAACCTAGTTACTTAACCCCTCAGAGCCTCAGTCATCTTATCTATAAAATGAGGATGAAAAAATGTACTTTCTTTCTCTATTTCCAAAACTCAATGACATAATATTTGGAAGCATGTAGTACATTGCCTGAGTATGTAGCAAAATGGAACTAAGAAATGTTCATTCCTTCACTGAGTTTCTTCTCAACAAGACTGTCTGGAAGATATGTTTTAGTTTTGAATTCGTTCATTCAGTCACACTGCAGCTACTGTGTTATTGCCATGAGCCTGGAGCTGTTTGTCCCTTTGTCTGTGTTCTGTGGAATTGCTGGCTGGCTGCACCTCATATTGTCTGAGAACACAGTGGTTGCAGGAGTATTAGGAATAGTAGAGGAGACGCCTTCTGCAGCAGTGGCGGTAGCCCTGGAGCTGGTGTAGGCGCCCAGCTGTGGTGCCGCTGTTCTCATCTGGGAACAGCCTTCCTGCTGGCCCCCACATGCCAATCACAGCTGGAGTCAGGGGCTTGAGTAGTTGGGGGAGGACCTTGGATGCCCCCGCAGGGGGTCAGGTGGGTATGGACATCAGTCTTCCAGTTGGGGATGAAGTGGCTCTTGGGACCACCAGCTCTAGGAGTGGCCGAGTTGAGGGTTGTTGTGGAAGCCAGCCCTGCCCCAAGCTAATAAAGATGGACACGCAGGTGGAGCCATCCAAAGCTCCTCGCAGCTTGTCTGCGGCTCCAGAGAGGGAGGTCTGGGCTCCACTTGGAAGTTCCAGTCATCAGATGGCAACTGAAATCACGGGGGTAGGTGCTGCCTGTAGGAAGCCCTCCTAATAAAGATGGAGGCTTCTGGAAGAGGAAAGGAAAGGAATGGTTTGGTTCTTCTACAGGCAGAATGTGCCCCTGGGGCAGCTCAGGACTTCACACTCCCCTGAGTCCAGCTCTCACGTGCAGCAGTCTCTCCTCCCTCTTCACCGCCAATATCAAGGGCACTCTATGTGTCCTTTCCCTTTTCCTGACCTCTCCCTCTGGAGGACCCTTTGCTCTTCCTCCAGTACCCAAGGGCTGGCGCTCCCATCTGGCCCAGCCTGTGCCCTTCTCCCTCGGCTGTGAACGCTGGGCTCCTGCTCCATCAGCTCCCCTCCCTCCCTCATGTCTTCAGCCTTTTCCTTCTGGCTCTTTCTTCTCCTGTGAACATGCTCTAGAATCTCCTACCCTGAAAAATACAGAGAACAAACAAATAAACAGCACAACTTCATCCACCCTCATTGTCCTCCAGCGACTCCCCAGTCCTTGCCTTTCTCATCCCAGTTCTCCAGCATTGTTTGGACCCACTGTCTCTATTTCACCTGCCACCCATGGCTCAGACCACAGTCATTTTCTGCGACACCCTCACAGTCCCATGGGCCAGACATTGCTCTCACTAAGCTCCCGATGATTCCCTAATGGTCACATCCAGTTGGCTGAGCTGACGCTTCTAGCACTATCTGCTCATCTGGCTCTGCTGGTGCCAGCTCCCCTCGCCTCCCTGGCTGTCCTTGCTCAGACTCCCTTAGGCCTCTCCTTCTCTGCCCATCTCTGCTCAGTGCTGCTGTTCCTGGGCTGTTCCTTAGCTCCGGGAACTCCATTGTGGCCAGGTATTTTTATTTATTTATTAATTTTTTGAGCTAGAGTCTAGCTCTGTTGCCCAGGCTAGAGTGCAGTGGTGTAATCTCTTGGCTCACTGCAACCTCCGCCTCCCAGGTTCAAGAGGTTCTCCTCCCTCAGCCTCTTGAGTAGCTAGGATTATAGACATGTGGCACCACGCCCAGCTAATTTTTGTATTTTTTGGTAGAAACGGGGTTTCACCATGTTGACCAGGCTGGTCTTGAACTCCTGACCTTAAGTGACCTGCCCGCCTCGGCCTCCCAAAGTGCTGGGGTTATAGGCATGAACCACCGCACTGGGCCTGCTTTTCATATTTTATTGAATGCAATATTGAAGTGAGATAGGCATTATCCTGTTTTTATTTTTTTTGATGGGGTCTCACTCTGTCACCCAGACTGGAGTACAGTGGCACAATCTCAGCTCACTGCAGCCTTGAACTCCTGTGCTCAAGGGATCCTCCTGCCTCAGTCCCCCAAGTAACTTGGACTACAGACACATGCCACCACGCCCGACTAATTTTTGCATTTTTGTAGAGTTGAGGTTTTACTATGTTGCCTAGGCTGGTCTTGAACTTAAGCAATCTGTCACCCTTGGCCTCCCAAAGTGCCAAGATTACAGCATGATTTCCATTTTGCAGTTAAAAGAGTTGGGGCTCAGAGAGTTTAGCAATGTGCCTTCAGTCACACAGCTTGCAGATGCTGGATTTTAATCTTATTCCCCTTCATATCCTAGTACCTATGCCGTGTTTGAATGAGTGAGTGAATCTCAGATTCTCAGTGATGGCCTGAACTCTGGAGGTCAGTCTCATAAGTCAGTCACCTGACAACATCCAGAGTCCTCTCTGGAGGTCTCTGGGATGGGCTGCCTCCCCTGGGGGAGCAGAGGTGGGTGGAGGGTGAGCTGTGTGTAAGTGGTGGTGAGTGGAGGCCGGGTAGCTGTTCCTTATCCTCAGGGAGACAGTACAGGATACAGGAAGGCATGTTCCGCCTGATCTAAACCTGCATGTAATCAGTGTCAGATAATGGTTAAGTTACTAATTTCAGGTGCCTCGTGCAGAGGCTGGGCTAACATCGCTATGTTTCAGTCCTTTAATTCTGTCAGAGGCTCCCTTTCCTTAGGAAGTTCTTCTAAGGTTCCCCTCCCGGGGCCTGTGTGAAACTGCAGATCAGAGAATGCCATTCCTCTTCTTGAACAGTCTTTGGAGCGAGCCCCGACTCTCTGACAAAGCATTCTGGGTCCCCTGATGGCCCTCATCCCGCTTCCCGGGCCTGGGTCCTCTCGCCAGACCCCAGGCTCACAGGCGCATTTCCTCCATGCCTTTCCTCAGCCTGGAACGCCTCTCCTACTCCTACCCGTTAACATCCCATTTCCCACCCGTTTAGATCCCGCTCCCTGGCCAGACAGTATGGAGGGTCTCCCTAAGTGGCTGTCTGTGCAGGAGGGTTACTTCATCCTGCCTGGCGTGACAGTGACTGTCCACCCTCCCTGCCTGGCATTACGGAGAGCATTTGCTTAGGAGTGTGGGCTCACGGGCGGGAGCTGGAGGTCAAAGGCAACATTTAGTTTGAGCCTCTTATTCTATAGGCACATCTGTTTCCTCCGAATGAGAGGCACCTGTGTCACCTGGGTCTGTCTTACAGGAATGGAGGCCTGGCCTGTCGTGACTTTAAAGACAGTGTGGGCGTATGGACATGCGAGTGTGTGTGTGTGTATGTGTGTGTGTGTGTGGGGGGGGGCAGGGGTGTTGCTTTTCCCCAGGGAAGGAGAAGGAAGATTCACACCTGAGATTATGGAGCAATTCCCATATGCCGGCAATAGAACTATTATTGCCGACATTACTTTATTTATTCCTAACGAAACCCCTTCTTAGTATGTTTTTTTCTGATGAAGAAACTGAAGCTCAGAGGAATTAAATCAGCTTCCCAAGTTTATGCAAGAGGGTCCGGGGCAGGATTCTAGCCCCACTGTGTCTGAGCCCACAGCCAGCGTTCTAGGAGTTCTGAGTTGGGCACTTGTATGCATACTGGCTCGTGGGGTGTGACATGGGAGGGGGACCTAGATCTGAGGCCTCTCTTCAGAGAGTGTGTCAGTGGGGACCAAGATTTGACTCTGGAATGAGGGTTTGGAAATGCTGCCACCTTTCCCCTCAGCTGGGATCACCCCTCCTTCCTTTCTCTATCACCTTTGTGTGTTCCCACCAGCTCTGTCTGAGAAGATGAGAATTCTGGCTGGAGACCTCTCAGAGGTCCCTGAAAGCAGATGGGTGATGTCATGGCAGCAAGAGAAGCCGGGGGAGCGGCAGCCCCGGGGCTGTGCTGGGTGGGAGGAGTCTCTTCTCAGCTCCTTGGGAGCAGGGTGGACGTGGAGCTGGGCACTCCCTGTGGACTGTGCGAGGCCCCGGGCGGTTGGGTTTTTGTGCTTGGGGCTGACCTTCTTTACTGCACCAGACTTAGTCAGCTTTCGTTTGCTTTCCACTTGAAACTTGAGTCCCCTCTGTCACCTTTCTTCATTCCTGTGGTGTGGTCACCATGGAACCTCTATAGCCATAGCGATAATGGAAGGAGGGGACAACGGTCACTTATCTTGGGCCACTCCACTCCTTGGGCCGCGAAATGGAGGCTGAGAGGGGAGGAGTCAGCCAGGTGGAGCAATTCAGAGCATCAGGAGGTGAGGATAAGATGTCCCCAGAATCCACTGGCTCATTTAGCCCTTTGGGTCAGGCCTGGCTGCTCTAACAGAAGAGGAATGCCTTAGTGTCCAGCGCAGTGCCGGGTGTGATGGGGCCTCGGTGAATTGTGCCTTGGGGATCAGGTGCTCAATGGTGTCTGTGCTCTGTCCACTATTGTGCTGGACTTCCTGGCTCTGACTTTTATAGTTTGGATATAGATCACTCAGTTCCCACAGGCCCCTGGGCCAAAGTGATTTCCTGGGGTGGTGCCTCTCACTGCACCCACAGAAGTCAGGCTGTTTGTCCGTTAGCAGCTTTGGCCCCTCCTTTTGGGCAGGCACCTAGGAGAGTCTGCACTGTAGACCCTGGAATCTGAAGGGTCGAAGGTGTAGACCCTGAGAGGGTCTCAAAGGGGCTCTGCTGGAGGGGATGCCTTGGCAAGCCGTGGACTGGCTCCAGGTTTCCTCGCCATGCTGCTGGTATCTGGGGACCGGGGGAAGCTGGGCTGCCTTGGCCTGTTGACCTCTGACCACTGAGGAGGCTACGGTGGGATAACTGTCTTGTTCAGAAGGCCCATTGCAGTAGGGGTGGCTGTTGAAACTTAAGCATCCTGTACCTTCAGGCAGCTCAAGTCTTTAGTTTCCAAGAGAGTGATTGCTTTGGGGAAACTGAGGCAGCAATGACCACTCTGACAGCCTAGGGTAAGAAATAGGGTTGAGATCTTATTATAAAGTGAATCTGAACTACCGGCCAGTGGTTTTCAATCCTGTTTGAACATCAAAATCAGAAGTTAAGGCCAGGCATAGTGGCTTAACACCTGTAATTCTGGCACTTTGGGAGGCTGAGGTGGGCAGATCACTTGAGGTCAGGAGTTTCAGACCAGCCTGGCCAACATGGTGAAACCCCATCACTGCTAAAAACACAAAAATTAGCTGGGCATGGCGATACACATGCCTATAACCTCAGCTACTTGGGAGGCTGAGGCAGGTGAATGACTTAAACCCGGGAAACGGAGGTTGCAGTGAGCCGAGATCACACCACTGCATTCCAGCCTGGGTGATAATGACATTCCATCAAAAAAAAAAAAAAAAAAAAATCAGAAGTGAAAGAAAAAAAAATCCCCTTGGTCTATTTCCTAGACTTAATTCAGTAGGAGCTGGAAGCGGGGACTGGAAATCTGTAATTTTAATTGATTCCCAGGCTATTCTAATCTGCAGCCAAGGGGAACAAAGGCTTTAGCTAAATATTGCTCTTGTGCATATAATTTTCATAGAACGTGTATCCTCTGGTCAGGGGTGTGGGGAACAGGTAGGGCTTGCTGCTCTCAGAGCCCCCAGACCCCAGGACCCTAGCTTGTTTGCTGTCATTCAGCCATGGGAAGTCTGTGCCAGCCTGGCATGTTCCTTCTGGGCGTTGTCTGGAAACCATTTGCCTGGCCTCTTGAGCCTTTTCCCAGCTCAGGGGTGAAGTTTGGGGGTTGGTACCTGTGGAATAGAATCTTTCCTCACCTTGCCTGGGAGAGGTGCCATGTCTCACAGGGGTTCATGACTGCTTTTCACCACTGTGTGGCCACATCCTCTTCCAGCAGATATTAAATAGAGAGCTTTAGAGAGTTCCCCTCTCCCTGGCTGTGAGGAAAATTCTCCTCAGGCAGGGAACTCGTGTCTTGAGGTTCTAAGCGTGAGACGAGGCTGGGCCGTGCTGGGCTGGGCGCTGGGGTGGGTGCTGGGCTGGGTGCTGGGCTGGGTGCTGGGCTGGGTGCTGGGCTGGGCTGCAGCCTGTGTTTGGGTTGAAAGTTGCTAGGAGCTGCTCTGCCTTCTGGGGCCTGGGTGGAGTAGTGGCTGGCTGGCTTCCAGGTGGAAGGCAGGTTTCTCAGTTCCTGAGTTGGGATTTGTTGCTCAGAAAAGGGAGTTGGCACAGGTTCCTGCCCTGTCCCCAGATGCTTTGTGGTCGGGAGCTCCTCTCTGGGGTAGAAATTGGGAGCTGTGGACTTCACCCCTGGTTTTACCACAGATCAGCTCTGGAGGCACCTCCGTTACCTGGCAGGGGAAACCGGTCACCATGATCTCAGCAAAGGATTCATAGAATTGTGTGAAGCCACAGAGTCACAGGGGAAGAAAATGAAGTTAAGTCAAAGGCAAGAGCTGAGGGCTGACCCCAGAGGCTGAAGGGAGGGCTGGAGGGCTCCAGGCGTGGGCAGTGCAGTGGCTGAGGGGGTCACAGGTGTGGCTTGTTCAGTCAGCTGAGAATGAGTGCCAAGGACATCGTGGAGGTCGTGGCCACAAATTCTGAGAGACACTGGAGAGCCTGTGGCCTGGAGGCCCCACCAGCACCTGCGTGATGCATGGGCACAGAGGCCAGCATCGCCGTGGGCTTTCAGGGCAGCTGGTGGACTGAGGGGCATCTAAAGCAAATAGAAACTATGGAGAAACAAAGTGTCAGACATTACCTTGAAAAAAATCACCTTTCCCCATGACCCTAAATATGTCCATGTCCCAGTGACAAGGGATGGCAGGTTGATGGGTTTCGTTGACACTCTACATAATGAACTCTTCCCAAAGCCATGCGGCCTTGCTCTTGGGAACTGAAGCGTCTGTGAATCCAATGTCAGAAAAACAGTATCCTTCTTTGGTTCAGTGGCTGATTTCTTCATGACAATAATGCTTTGGCTCCTGACGGGCTTTCTGGGAAGTAGTTTAAAAGTGTTAATTTGCTTTTACTGACTTACTTCTCCTTTCTCCTCCCACCCTTAGTTCTGGATGGTGCTCTCCAGACGCCCAAGGACTGTATTCAGTGCCCAGGAATAGCTGCTGTCTCTGGGCAACCTTGAAGGCACCATCTCCACTCAGGGCATGGGCACCCGTAATGATGCCCCCGAAGGTAAGGGGCACCACGGGAGGCCTGCTGCTGGTGTTTTCCGGGATAGGGGATCTGCCTCAGACACTCCCAGGGGTCAGAAAAGGGGAGATGCGGGGACGAAGGGCTGCTGGGAGGTGCAGCCAGGTGGCCGTGCCTTTCCAGCCCTGGTCAGCTTCCACGTGCTGTGCCCAGCTGGCTGTCTGGGTGGCTCCCCGGCCTAGGGAGGGGCTTGGAATGTTCTAGGACCTTGGCCTGAGCTTTGCCTCCACTCTTTGCATCAGGGTGGCTGGTTCCTTGAGGGGCCAATTCTGTTCTGTGGTCAAGGGTATGTGGATGAGCAGTGGATGTGGGCTGGGGCTTTGGGGAGGGTGGATGGTGCCATTTCCCTAGCCAGCTGGGTTGGGGAATGGGAGTAGTGCGTGGCCACTTAGCATCAGGAGACAGGCCTCAAGGCCTGGCTCTGCTTTTGGGAGCTGGCTGGTGAGCCCTGGTTTCCTCTGGAAAGTGAGGGGATTGGTCCAGTCCCAGATGAAATGGGGGCTGGCAAGGTGTGGAGCTGCTTCATCCTTTAGGGGCTGGAGCAGGGGCCAGATGGCCATTGGAAGGAAGACAGAGAAGCATGATGGCCAGAGCAGTGGTTCAGGAGACAGCTCACGATGCACACGGCAGAACTCCCGGGGGCTTCGACATATGAATCGGAAAACACCCGCCCACTTTAGTGCTAAACCAGATCCCACCTGAATGTAGATTCCACTGGGGAAGTGGGAGGTAATGAAATCTTAGAAAGCAGAATCTCCACATCTAGAAATAGGATAAAGATGTTGTATGAACCTTTAGTGCTGTCAGCTCCTTTGCTTTACTGATGTGGGAACCGAGACTCAGAAGTTTGCTTATATCCTCAAGGTCACACAGGTGGCAAAAAGTGGGAACCCAGGCTCCCGAGTCCCAGACTAGGAGTCTTTCAGCCTTGGGTGGATGAGCTGGGTTTCCACCTGCGTGGGGGCTTCTCCAGGTGGTGGGTTAGGGCCCCATGGATGATCCTGAGGTGTGCTCGGGCAGGGCTGAGCCAGGAGGGTGTGGGACCCACGTTTGTTAAGTTCTTGCTTAGCGGCAGGTACCGTACTACAGAGATGAATAAGACACAGTGCCTGCCCCTAGGGAAGCCACAGGACAGGACCAGAGAGAGGCATGGGGAAGAGAGAGTAACATGGAGGTGTGCCTGGGGCTGTGGGAACATAGGAGAGGGAGAGCTTCTCTCTCTTAACAAAATTGACACATAATAGTTGTACATATTTTCTGGGCGCACACGTGATGTCTGGATATGGCATTCAATGCGTAGTGATCAAGTTAAGGTAATTGAGATTCCCATCACCTCAACCACTGGCCATTTCTTTCTGATGGGAACATTCCAATTCCAGCTATTTTGAATTGTACATTACTGTGAGCTATAGTCACCCTACCACACTGTCAAACAATAGATCGTTTTCCTTCTACCTCACTGGATTTTCGTACCCATTGACCAACATCTCTTCATCCCACCCACTTCTCTTCCCAGCCTCTAGTAAACCACCATTCTCTTCTCTGTCTCCGTGAGATCAACTTTTCCCATATATGAGTGAAAACAAATAGTAATTGTCTGTCTGTGCCTGGCTTACTTCACTTAAGATAAAGACCACCAGGCTAGGTGTGGTGGCTCACATCTGTAATCCTAGCACTTTGGGAGGCAGAGGAGGACAGGTTGCCTGAGCTCAGGAGTTCGAGACCATCCTGGGCAATATGGTGAAACCCTGTCTCTACAAAAATACAAAAAATTAGCTGGGTGTGGTGGTGTGTGCCTATAATCCCAGCTATGGGGAGCTGAGGCAGGAGACTCGTTTGAACCCAGGAGGTGGAGGTTGCAGTGAGCTGAGATCGCTCCACTGCATTCCAGCCTGGGTAACAGAGTGAGATTCCATCTCAGAAAAAAAAAAAAAAAAAAAGATAATGACCTCTAGTTTCATCTATATTGCTCCAAGTGACAGGATTTTATTCTTTTTTTATGGCCAAATAGTGTCCCATTGTGTATATGTGCCACATTTTCTTTCTCCATTCATCTGTTGATGGACACTTAGGTTGATTCCATATCTTCGCTATTGTGAATAATGCTGCAATAAACATGAGAGTGCAGATAGCTCTTCAAGGTACTGATTTTCTTTCTGTTGGATATTTACCCAGCAGTGACCTCAAAAGCACAGGCAAAATAGACAAATGGGATGCCATCAAGCTTAAAAGCTTCTGTACAGCCAAGGAAACAGTCGATAGAGTGAAGAATGCGAGAAAATATACACAAACTACCCATCTGACAAAGGATTAATAACCAAAATATATAAGGAACTCAAACAACTTCAGCAACAAAAAACAGAGAATTTGCTTTAAAAACCAGCAAAAGATGGGAAGGCTTTTCTTTTTTTTTTTGAGACAGAGTCTTGTTCTGTCACCTAGACTGCAGTGCCATGGTGCGATCTCAGCTCACTGCAACCTCTGCCTCCCAGATTCAAGTGATTCTCCTGCCTCAGCCTCCCAAGTAGCTGGGACTACAGGCACATGCCACCATGCCCAGCTAATTTTTTGTATTTTTAGTAGAGATGGGGTTTCACTGTGTTAGCCAGGATGGCCTTGATCTCCTGAGGGAGGGCTTCTTAAAGGAATGCACACCTTAGCTGAGCTTACCCTCCTCTTTCCTGACTCCTGCTTCCTGTATGGTCTCAGCTCAGTGGTCCCTCCCTCCGGAAAGCTTTTTCTGTCCCCATCTCTGACCAGGGCTCCCTGGCCCTACACTGTCATTGCTTGTTAATTATCGTCTTCCCTGCCAGACTTCAAATCTTGCTGAGGACTGAGTCAGCCTTGCCCACTACTGTCTCCCTACACAGAGAGAGCATTCATAAATCCCTGTGTCGGGGACAGAGGGTGCCTTTTGTTGAGCTGAAGTGGATTAGGAGAGAGAAGAGGGAAGAGCAGTGTAGGACATGCTGATGAGGTGCCTGGGGACTTCCAAGAGGGAGTTGTCAAGGTAATCAGATGCTCTGCTCTGCAACGGGTGGGATTGGTCAGGGCAGGAACTATGGGGTAGGGGGTTATCTGCAGGGGGTGGCAGTGAGGAAGTGGTCCCGGGGAGAGCAGCTAGTGGAAAGAGGCAGGGTTGGGCACTCCAGGGGTCAGTGATGTTCGGAGATGGAAACGGGGAGCCCATGAAGGAGATGAAAAGACACAGATTGGGGTTTGGAGCAACGCCAGGGTGCAAAGAGGGAGGAGGCAGCCAGGCTGAATGGCTGGAGCAGGTGGGGTTGGAGGGATTTGGTGGAGATCACAGGCACTCTCCTGGCCCCGTCAAGCTCCGGTGTTGGGGGCGGGGCCCCCACATGCCTTGGTATTTTGGGCAGGGACGCTGTGGGGATGGAGTGCCCAGGGGTATGGCCCGGGTGTTCTTGGTTTGCTCTCAGTCTTGGCCTTGGAGGACTCTTGGGTGGTGCTCTCCTGTGCTTTTGTCTCCAGCCAAGGTCCTGCCCGCCGTGGCTGTGTACTGCGGGAGCATCCCTCGGACTGGGGCTAGGCCCCGGGTGCTCCTGCCTGGAAGCATCAACTCTAGTCTGCCTCATGGAGAAGGTGAGATGGGAAGACCCGGCCTGGTCAGGGCCTCTGGCCACATCATGGAGCGGGAATGAGTGTGGCAGATGCCAGCTGGGTTCTCAAGCTACCAGCAAGTGTCGTTTTTCCTGTGGCTCCTTCTGAAAATGTCTGCTGATTTTAGTCAGGTTCTTTCAACCCTGTGCTTCAGAGGTTGGAGGTGTGTAGACGGAGACCCACAGGAATAGGGAGCAGGACCCTTGCATGCACCTGGATGCTGGGAGTGCACTCAGCACCCAGGGTGGTAATGCGGAGGGGGCCCGTCTCAAGATGCCCACTCAGCGTCTCTGCCACTTGTCCAGCATGTGTGGCCTGGGTCTCCAGAGGCGCTGGGATGTGGCTGAGCTTCTGAGAGCCCGCCTGTCTGAATGCCTTCTCTGCCCCTTTCTGCTCCAGTGCTCCCCCAGGGACCAGGTGAAGAGCACTTCTTCCTGAAGGTCTTCTAGAGTCTCTTCCCTCCTTTAAATGTGCAGAGCATTTTGTTTCTCTCCGGTCTGGTGTGTCTGCTGCGGTGGGCGTGGTTTGCTCTGAGATGCCTGGGCTCCTCCTTGCAGGCTGTGCTTGGCATAGCTCCGTGCTTGGGGATCTGATGCCTTTGTTGGACCCTGGAGATTGGTGGGTGGTGGTCCCTGGGCGGATGACCTATGTATTCATGGCCTCTCATCTGCGCTGCGATAGGACTGCAGGCTGATTCCCCCTTTTGTCCTGAGCACCTCATGGCATGGGGCTTGTGAAGGTTAGGTGCTTCAGAGGCACTGTCAAATGAATGACCCTTCCCCACACGTGACTGAAATACTGACTGGGTCTCACTGGGCAAGCAATGGCAAGGAGCCTGCTGTGCCTGGTGCCACCCTGGGTATTGCTTGCAAGGCCATTCACACCTCTGTTCCCCTCAGGTTCCCTCCAGCCTGAGCCCAGCACCCTGCTGAACAATGAGGAACCGTCACAGCTCCTGAGTGGACACAGAGAGCTGGGTGGCCTCAAGCTGGATGCCCCTTCCAAGGGCTGGCAGGCCAGGAATGGTCACCCCAGGAACGTCGGGGCCTTGTCTTTGGGGAACCAGCCCCTGGTGCTCCTCCCTTCTCTGGAGTCAGAGGCCAACAGCGTGGCCAGGGACACCACCCAGATTAAGGACAAGCTTAAGAAAAGGAGGCTCTCAGAGGGCTTGGCAGCGTCTTCCCGAGGTAAGCACTGGCCCCTCCCCACCCGCTCCCCACCCACTTCCAGGTCAGGGGGCCCAGGCCACCAGGGCTGTGAGGGTCAGCAGGCATCCAGGTGGCATGCTGGGATCCACTGGTGGTGGTCAGTGGGCACCTGCCAGGTACCCTCTCTATGGCCTCAGTGACCTCCTTGAAGCACGGCCTCCCTCCTGGGCCCTACAGCGCTTCCTGACAGGCCTCTTCATTCTTCCCTCACTCCTTCTACCCTTGCTCCAGAAGGATCCTTTTAAACAAATATTCTCATTTCCACCAAAACCAGCCAGTGGATTTTGGATGTGCTTGGACTAAGACCCCAGATGTCCCCTCTGGCCCTGGCCTCACCACTGACTGTGTCACCGTCTGCCTTTGGTCTCTGCTGTCCAGAGCTTGGGGCTTATGGGCTCTTTCCTGCCTGAGATTTAGAGCTGCTGCTCCTCCCCCATCCCTCCTCTATTTCCCACCCTGAAAATCCCCACCCAGCCTCCCTTCTTGGCTTCAAAGCCCTCCTCAGAGAGCCCTCCTTGACTCTCCAACGTGAATTTGCCCTTAGGATGCTCTCCAATAATGCCCTATCATTTTTTCCTTCAGTGCTTTTCATGGTTTACATTTATATCTTTACTTTTGTGACTATTTAAAACCTGAATCTTCTTTCAGCAGGGGCCAGAGATCCTGGCCTTCTAGAAGTGCTCTCCTTGAATCACCCCATTTCACAGAAGCGTCCATGGGGGTCAGAGAGACGGTGGCTGGCCTGAGGTCACATGGCTCCTCCCCACGGCCAGGACCTGCTGTGCTCCCTACTGTTCCAGCACTGCCTTTATTTCCCTTCCTTCCCATGCTGCCTCTGCATTCTAAACACATAACTTGGATGGGTACTTTCTGGAATGGTACAGACACTCAGAAGCAGCTGCTTGCTCAGTCTACCAGGGGGTGTGGGGCTGGGGGCAGATCCACCCTCTCTCCTTGCCATCCCAGGCCTTCCCAGGGCAGAAGGCCCTGTTGCTGGGGTCTGAATTCCCCCTCCGCCCCCTGTTCTTCTGGGACTAACTGATTTCCCATCTGCATCTCTGTACAGCCTCTCTGGATCCAGGGGAAGGCCCCCAAGGAGTTCCCCTGCGGAGCACCATGCCCCGAGCCACCTCGCAGAGGCTGCTGAGGTTACCTAGGCCGATGCCTCCCATCCAGAGCATCCCCACTACCCCCGAGGCCAGCAGAGCCAAAGAGAAGGGCCTGGACCCTCTGGGGAGCATTCAGGGTCCTTACAAGTTGCGACCCGGTGCTCAGGAGGTGAGGTGGTTTCACTGCTGTGAGTCTATCCTCAGCTTCTTGCCCTCCCTTGTGCTGCTTTTCTTTCTAGCCTCCACCAACCCCTGACTCCATGCCCTGAGCATCCCTAGAGGTATCTCGAGGTCTGCACTGAGGATAGGGGCAGCACTGGGAGAGGCTCAAGGCTCCCATTTCCCCTTCTCCCACAGCATTGCAAACGGCCATAGCTGGCCTAGGGGGTCTGGGGGACGGTGGCTGAGGCTGCATGACCTTTGTCCTAGAATTGGCGGTCCCCTAGGCCTTCTGTGGTCTGAATGTCCCAGGATTCCTCCTGCTTTCTGGCCCTCTCCATTTTAAGCAAGAGTATGACAACGAATGCTGGGCTAGGGATTCGGGCCTTGGTGTCTGCTCTGGTCCTCGCTGGCTGTGTGACCTTGGGCAAGCCACATGCCTCTTTGGGCCCCAGTTTGCACATCTATGAAAATAGAGGTTTGAAGGCCCTTCCAGCTCTGATGTTCTAGGAGTTTTCTGAAATGAGAACAGAAAAACAAATAATAATAGTCCCAAAAGGGCTTGCCAGTCTCCTCACCAGGAGTGGTAAGGAAGCAGTCAGCCTTCTGGGGGTCCCCGGGATAAATGGCTGAAAAGAGAGAGCAGGCCTCACACTGTGTGAGGTGCCTGGGAGGTGAGCATTCAGCATGGGATGTTTCCATAGCCCAGACCCCTGTGTCGCCTCTGCTCCCAGGTGCAGATCTCCGGGCAATACCTGCACTGCAGTGATGAGAAGATGCAGAAGTCCCTGGGGGATGTCGTGATCCTACCCATCCCGAAGGCCAGGACAACCCCCTCCCATGTGCCTGGCTCCCTTCCCAGCCCATTGCCTCCAGGCCAGGGTGACGTCGCAGGCCGGAGGGCCCCACGCATGCGGTAGGAGCGCTAAGTCAAGCCTTCCTTGCTGACTTCTCTCCCTCTGTCCCCCTAAGATCCACTGGGGCTCCTCACGGCCAACCCTCCGTGCTGGGGCAGGGTTCTTGGGGCACCAGGCAGGGAAAGGGCCTAGTGTTCCACCCATGAGCCACAGACCTGGGGAGGCCACAGCATGGTTGCCAGGGCGTCTCTGCCTCTCAGCTCCAGCACACTGGGTCAGTGGCATGACCCACAAGATCTCCAGCCTCTGTCTTCTCCCAGTGCCTTAGTGGATGCAGTTGCTGGAGTAATGAATAGAACATTGTTTTATTTTATGTATATGTTTTTTGAGACAGAGTCTTGCTCTGTCGCCCGGGCTGGAGTGCAGTGGCACAGTCTCGGCTCACTGCAACCAGTTTCAAGCAATTCCGCCTCCCAGGTTCAAGCAATTCTTGGCCTCCCGAGCAGCTGGGATTACAGGCATGTGCCACCATGCCCAGCTAATTTTTGTATTCTTAGTAGAAACAGGGTTTCACCATGTTGGGCAGGCTGGTCTCAAACTCCTGATCTCAGGTGATCCACCCACCTCAGCCTCCCAAAGTGCTGGGATTACAGGCATGAGCCACCATACCTAGCCTATTTTTTTTTTTGAGACAGAGTCTCACTCAGTTACCCAGGCTGGAGTGCAATGGCACGATCTCGGCTCACTGCAACCTCTGCAAGTGATTCTCCTGCCTCAGCCTCCTGAGTAGCTGGGACTACAGGCTGTCACCACCAGGCCCTGCTAATTTTTGTATTTTTAGTAGAAATGGGGTTTCTCCATGTTGGCCAGGCTGGTCTCGAACTTCTGACCTCAGGTGATCTGTCCACCTCAGTCTCCCAAAGTGCCGGGATTACAGGTGTGAGCCACTGCGCCCAACCCAGTCTATTTTATTTAAACCTCATTCTGTTCTTTAACTTGGAGCACCACAGGGCAGGGGCCGTATGTCAAAAACCTCTGTGGCTTCCATGGGGCCAGGCTTGGTACCTGGCATGGATTAGTTCCATAATAAATATCTGTCCTTTCCTGTCTGGTTGTGACATGGATTTCTCTTTGTTGACTCCGTGGGGTTCTCTAGCCAATGGAGGGGCAGAGGATCTATTACCATTTTAGTCATCCATCCGTCCATGTACTCACCTACATAGTAGCTGTTAAGCACCTACTATGTGCCAGGCGCTATGAAGACAAAGACAAATAGGCCACCATCTGTGTGGTCCAGGAGCTCACGTGAGATACGTCCCAGGAAATCATCAAGGTGAAGTCCAAAGAGGTGGGTGCATAGGCTAAGGCTGCCTATCATGTTGGTGACCCAGGGAAAGAGATCTGAATCACCAGGTGACTTCTCAGAAAAGGGTGAGGGCACACCTGCAAGATGGAGATGGAGGTGGAAGAAAGAGAGACCGGAGGAGGAGCGAGCCCCTGCATTCATGTGGGGCAGCCCGCGGGGTGGGGGTGAAGGGCCCGTGTGCCAACTGAGAAGAGGGAACTTCATCCTGCTGTGAAGAGGTGGCACCAAAGGCTTTCGGGTGTGAAAGTGGCATCTGCTCTGACTCAGAAAGGCCATGTTGGCAACCTCAGAATGGCATGGACCATGTAGATGGAGGTGGGGCTGCTGCAGAAATCAGGGGAGAAGGCCAAGGGTGCCTGAGTGGGGGAGAGGCAAGGAGTGTGTGGGGTGAGGATGCAGCGGTGGGGTGGGGCAGGGTGGGGCGGGATCACTGGCAGGGCTAAGGCACAGGCTGGATGTGGGCAGAAAATGGAGGAGCTGAGGCCATGCTGGGGTTCCTGGCTTCAGCTGCTGAACAGATAACCGGTACCCTTCCTGGAGACAGGGGATGGGGAGAAGAGGCAGGTGCTGGGGACAGTGCTGAGGCATTGGACATGCCTAGACGTTTGGCCTGGAGCAGGAAGGGGCTCTTGCTAGAAACAGGGGTTTGCTGCCCCCGCCCCGCCCACCTCCTTGAGGCCTGGGGAGGAGCCTGTGTGGTGGTGGGTTTTCTGTGGGGTTTGCAGAGGGCAGGGCTGGGCTGCCACATCCAGGAAGGCAGGAGCTCTGATGGGCGTGGTCTGTCTTGGCCTCAGCCCTTTCTGGTGAGGGGTCTCTAGAGAACGGGAGGGCAAGAGGCTTCCTCCAGTTTCACAGCTCGAGAGAAGTGAGCCAAGGTCCTCTTGAGGCCAAATCCCTTGCTCAGAGCTGGGGTCAGGGGGTGGGTTGAGGGCGTGGAGGTGGCAGGCTGCAGCTCAGAGCCCCAGGGGCAAAGCCTAGGCATGAGCAGGATGAGGCCGGGCCTGGGAAAGGGGTCGACATCAGGGTTTTTGGCCTCAGTTAGCCTGGGACCTCCATGAGCTCATAGAAGCCAAGGACAACCGTGGGGACTTTGACCCTCTGCTTCTCTTCCCCTCCCGCCGCCAATCCTGTTAGTGCTGTTGGGCAGTGGTTGGGCAGTGGTGGGTTACACTGGCAAAGGCCTAGTGGGTGGGCTCCTCAGGTCAGGGGGCCCTGGGGCATTCACTTACTATCTCCAGCCCATACAAGCCCATACAAGAGGCTGGGCCTGGCCCCAGACACAATGCTGAGTCCTGGCTGATCTAGGCCCTTATTAAAGCTCTGCTCCTCCCGGGGACCCAGGGTCCACTGATTGCCACACTCCCTAGGATCAGGGTTCCCTTGGATCAAGGCAGGCACTGGGGTGGGCTGTCCTCCCACCCCTCCTCTGGCCCAGCCTGGACTGTGATTCTCTGAGGCCAGAGCATGGGATGTTGTGTTCCTGTCCTGTTGCTGTAGCTTGTCACTCCGTCAGCCCCCAGTGGTCCTGATGTCAGCTGAGAAGGGAAAGATGTGGGATGCTGCATGGCTGGTCTCCATGGGAACCTGAGCTCCTAGAGGGCGGGGAGTGTCATGTCTTATTGACGCTCTATTCCCAGTTTCTAGAATGGTGCTTGACACATAGTAGGTCTTCAGAAAATATCTGTTGAATAAGTAAATGGTGCTTCTAACTTAAGAAATTACAATTAAAACCAGTGCCAGGGATGCCACTGTCTCTCCTTCCTGTGGGTGATTGGGATTGAGCTTCTGGTACAAAGCAGTGGTGACTTCCTGCCACAGCAAAGGGGGTCAAACCCCCAGGCCTTGGGGGATGGCAGATGGGGGGACAGGAATTATAGTCATGAGGAGGGGGACTGTTTCCGGGTCACTAAGCTCTCACGGGCTTGGGGCAGCTTGGAGAACTTGTGCTCCGTGCTGTCTGAGCTGGGAGGCCGTTCACCCTTGTCTGCTGCAGCTGCTCTCAGGTCCCACAGGCCCAAGCAGCCCAGTGGGAGGGCGGGTGCTTCCTTTAAGACAGCAGCTTCCATGGGGGCATTGGCCTCCTGGGGAATGAATGAGCTTGTTGGAAACAAGCTCATTGCGAGGAAATAGGGCTGAGCCTGGCCTGGCGGTCAGCCTGCCCTTGTGTTTGTGGAGGGAGCTGTATCTCCTGCAGCTTGAATCCTGGGCCAAACGCCTCTGCAGGGACAACAGCGCCCTCCCCCCGTCCCCCATTTCAGCTGCTGCCCCATCCTGGAGCCACCCTGGGCTCCCCCAGCAGTGTCTCTGGCTGGCCGTTCCTCATGATGCTTTTCTCTCCCCCATTCTTTTAAGATTGGCTGGGAAGAGTGGGCCTCGGGAGAAGACCCCTGCATCTCTGGGTACGTATTTTCCCTGCACGCCTCCCTTTCTTATTTGACTCTCTGCATTCTTGGACTGGGTCCTGGAAACAGAATGGGGCCAGAGGAGAGCTGAGAGCTCTCGTGTGCGGGCCCCTCATTTCACAGCAGGAAGCTGAAGTCACCGGAGTCTAACAGGAGGGTGGCAGCGGGCCCGCGCCAGGCGTGGAAGAGAAGCGACATTTATTGGCACCTGCTCTGGCACGTCAGGTGTGTTGACGTGCTCTGGCTTGTGCAGCTCGACACGGTCTCGATGAGAGACACAGTGCTGGCCCTGCGGGACAGATGGGCTGGCACACAGAGACTCCGTGGGCAGGATGTTCTCCCTGGTTGCCAAGCCCCATCAGGCTGGCAGTCAGGCTCCCATAGCTCCACAGCTGGGGTCCTGACACATCAAGCAGCTGCCCCTTGCGATGTGTTAAGCAAGTAGGGAGAGTATTCCTCACTGAGAGAATGAGAGGGTAAACCAGAGCCCGCAGACCTCAGCCAGCCGGCCCTGGAGCTCTAGCTGTCAGGGAATAGGCCAACACAGGACTGAGGCGAGGAGAGGGGACAGGGCAGAGTAGGAGGCCTTTGAAGAGGGAGGAGGGATCCTTCCTTGATTGAACTCTATGGGGAGGCAGGATGAGTGGATGGAGGCTGAGCCTCTGCTGCAGGGTTGGGGAGCAGAACACCCTGAACCCAGGCCACGGTGGGGAGGAGTTTGGAGGCAGCCACTCTGCTGCCCGGCAGGAGGGGTGGCCTCCCCAGGACCAGCTTCCTGGCAGGCCACTCTGCTGATCAGCTCAGCTGGTGGGGCGGTTGGTGAAGTGGGGAGGCTGTTGCCCAAGAGGTGCTGGGATCAAGACACAAAGCTGGACCTGGCACAGAAACCTCCGTGGCAGCTGCTTCTCCCCTGCCCCCGGGCCGGGCTGCAGCAGCGTGAGCTCAGGCAGTCTGTGGCAAAATGCAGTGGCACCCTGAGTGACCTTAAGAGCTAACCCAGAGAATGCTGGTGTGGGGGTTGGGCCAGGAGATCCCAGTCAGTAACCACTTCCTCCCTGGCTTTCCAGCTTGCTGCTTGAAGACCAGGTCACTAGGGGCCTGTGGCAGGGGCAGGCTGTTCAGACAAGGCTTTCCAGGGCGTCACTTTGAGGTGCAGGTGAAGAAGTGACATACAAAATAGCTAAGTCCTTAAAGGGCTCTCTGCTCTCTGGCTGTCAGCTGGGGCTGACACTGCCCTCTAGGAGGGACATGCTTAGCACGTGGTAGAGGCTCACAGGGTCTTGTCTGAAGCTGGGAAGTTCCCCCCACATCTGTGGCCTTCCTGCAGTCCTTGCCTTGGCCAGGTGGCACCTACCACCCGTGCCCTCTGCCCTGCCTCTTACCTCTGGGCAGACGAGGCTTCAAAGCCCCTCTTCCCACTTGGCCCTTGATCCTTTTCCCTGCACCAAGCAGAGGAATCCTTTGCAGAAGACATGGGCTAGCCAGAGGACCGGGGTGACCTGGGAGCTGCTGTAGGGGCCCCAGACATAAGATGCCTTTTCCAGCCGCAGGCAGCCTCAGGTGATGTCCCCATCTCAGCAGACCCCTGACTTCTGGGTTCACCCAAAGATGGTGAGCTCCAAACCCTGTGAGTGGCAGAAAATGAATGAACGGACCTATTTGGACCCTGCCTTCATAATGAGAAATGTACCTTTAAAATCCACTGGTGGGGAAAATATGAATGACAAAGCAATCCTGTGGATTTGATGGCACCGAGTAGAAGTGAATGGGTATTTTATCCATCCCAAGAGCATTCAAATGTTCCTGGCTATATTAGGTTCTCCAGGGGGACAGAACTAGTAGGCTGTATGTCTCTATATAGGGAGTTTATTAGGGAGAGTTGGCTCACACGATTACAAGGTGAAGTCCCGCGATAGGCCATCTGCAGGCTGGGGAGGAGAGAGGCTGGTAGTGGCTCAGTCCAAGTTCAAAAGCTTCAAACCAGGGAAGCCAACAGTATAGCCTTCAGTCTGTGACCAAAGGTTCAAGAGCCCCTGGCAAGACATTGGTGCAAGTCCCAGAGTCCAAAGGCCCAAGAACCTGGAGCCTGATGTTCCAGGGCAGGGGAAGTAGAAAGAAGCATCCAGCAGGGGAGAAGGCAGGCAGCCAGCAGCCCAGCAGCAAGCCCATCCCACCTTCTTCCACCTGCTTTTTTCTAGCTGCGATGGTAGCCAGCAGCCGACTGGACGGTACCCACCCACACTGAGGGTGGTTCCTCCTCTGCCAGGGCACTGACTCAAATGTCAGTCTCCTCTGGCAACACCTTCACAGACACACCCAGAAACAATACTTTACCAGCTCTGTAGGCATCCAGTCCAGATGACATCTGCTATTAACCATCACACCTGCTCTCAGCTTTCCTGACTGTGAAATGGGACTGGACTAGTGTTACTTCTCTGGCCCTGGCAACTCTGCCCTTTCATGCTGCGCCATGATTTCAGGCAAGCCCATGGTCATATGAAAGGGTCAGTGGGCCCATTTTGTTTTTTCTTTTCCTGCAGTACATACCTCCCAGGACAGTTACACTTACATTCTCAGGAAATGACTTACATCTCCTGGATAACACAGCTGGCCCTGTTTCCTGCCCAGCCTCCCCACCTCTGCACCTATCTTGGAATAAAGTGTGCAGTGAATGAATCAATGAATGAATGAAGAGGGACGCTGGTCCTCAGGCAGCCCGCTCTGTGCCTGCAAGTGCCGCCCTGTACAGTAAAACTAACCTGAGTCTTGCTCCATGGAGGAAGAATGGAGGGTGTGGGTCTTAGCAGTAGAGTTGAGCCAGCCAGAGGGTCAGCAAACTCAGGAGGGGCCTGGGTGTCTTTAGCTCCACCCCTTTTCTCAACCCCTCAGAGCCAAAACCTTTGGCCTCACCCAGCAGAAACAGGCCTGCCGCTGCTGAGAAGCTGGCCCTGCCTTTTTCTCAGTCTGCTCCCACGCTGACATCCTTCTCCTTTGGCCATGCCAAAGAAGCCCAGCCTCCACTGAAAGAAGAGGACCAGAAGGAGATCAGCAGCAAGGTACGCGGGGAGCAGGAGGTGGAGGGAGGGGGGTTGGAGGGGACCACAGGCTACCTGAAGTATTCAAGAGTGGGACCAGCCGCAGAGCACAGTAAGGAGAGCCCGAGGCAGCCACCCAAGGACTAAGGGCCAGAACCTGCAGACGGGGGTTAGGGTGAGGGCTGGAGAAATGAAGAGAAAGGATGGGGGTCAGAAGAGGGGTGGGGAACTAGGTGCAGGGACGACTACAAAGGATCACTGAGGGGTAGGAGGCAGGCAGGAAGGAAGGATGGGGAGGTTGCACAGGGCTCAGGCGGAAGCCGGATGTGGGGGAGAGAGCAGAAGGCCTCAGGTGAACCGGGCTGTGTGGTTTGAACTGACACCCAAGATAGCAACTGAGAGGCAGCTGACTCAGGGCTGGTCAGCCAAGGGCTGTGCTCCGCGGGCTGGCGAATACCCCAGACTTCTAGGTGACCTTGGGAGACGTGTCTCTTCCCTGGTCGGAATGAATTTAGTGACGCTTGGAGTCACTGTAGTGAGGAACCTGTGCTCATTCTTTGAAACAGAACCTTCCAGGTCCATAAGCATATCCTGAGGGCCTCCTGGGGGCATAGTGTCTGTTAGAGACTGGGATTCCATGGTGACTGTGTGAAGTCGTCACCACAGCCCTCCCACGCTAGAGAGGGCCACAGAACATGAAACAAAACAATGATTCCGTTTAGCAAAACGAGCTTGTCCTCCTCCCCACTTCTGTGTGCCACCTCCCACCCGTGGCCGCATCACAGGCCTCGGCATTCTAAAGTGTGGCCCCCACCATGGTCTCCATTCCAAGCATCCCCTCGGTCACCAGCAGCTCCTGCTGTTCCACCCAATCCTTCCAATCCTTCAGCTCCAACACTTGTTCCCTCTCTGGCATCAACAATATTCTTGAAGCGGGAGCATTGCTGTCAGCATGCTAGCTCTCTGTGACCTCTTTCATTTCAAGAAAGCAAAACAAAACCAAAACAAAATGATTGCTGCGTCTCCTCTCTCCTGAGTCCACTCCCGACAGGCATCAGTGAACACCCCCCCGCTGAAACTGCCCACATTGGGGTCACCAGTGACCTTCCCAAATGCAGCCACAGTTAGCCCTCTTCTACCTTGACCCTGTAACAGCTTTGGACATGACTTATGTCTCATCCCTGAATTCTCCAGCCAGGGATGGAGGTGAGGGGTGGCTCTTTCTTGGTCCTGCCCATGTGAAAGGCAGCTCCTTCCCAGCCCTTCTTTGCTGCCTCCTCCTCATCTCCCCAACTCTGGATGCTGGCACTCCCCCAGCGCTCAGCCCTCTGGCCTGCCGGCTATTTATACTGACCCGCCAGGTCCTCGTTCAGTCCAGGCACTCAGTACTGTCATCTCTATGCTGAGGACTCCACATCTCCCTTGCAGCCTAGACCTTCCCCTGACCTCCAGACCCACATATTTAGCTGCTACTCAATATGTCTGCTTAAATGCCTAATTATACTTCCAGCTGACTGTGTCTAAAACTGAACCCTTGAACACTCTCCTCACAAAACCTCTCTCCCCAGAGACCCACTCAACTCCAGCCTTCCAGTGGCTCAGGCCAACCGTCTGGGGCGTCCTTGGCTCCTCTCTTCCTCTCTTGCCCTGAGCCTCACATATCAGCAAAGAGAGTGAGCTGCACCTTCGAAGCATGTCCAGAATCTGCCCATCCCACCACCCCCATGGCCGCCCGGGCCCTGCCACCTCTTGCTTGGATGCTCAGCTGCCTCCTCACCACTCTTCCTGCTCCCAGTGTGAGCCAGCTCCAGACCCTTCCCCTGCGGCAGCCTGCATGAGCCTTAGAGAAACAGACGTTAGAACATTCTGTGGATGTGGAAGATATTATCATTGGGGAAGGGTGAAGGGAACACAGGAAGTCTTGGTTCTATTTTGACAACTTACGAGTTTTTCTTGCGTCTTAAACTATTTCAAAATAAAAGTTTATAAAAAACAACACGTAGAGACAGCCGCTGCCAGCGGAAGTCAGATCATGTCATTCCTCTGCTCACTGCTCTGCTCAAAACCTTAAACGGCTTCCTGTGTCCTTCAGAGGAGAAGCCCAGTCCCTTTCATGGCCCGTGTGCTATGGATCCTGCCCCCTGCCCCATCTTGTGTCCTGTCACTTCTCTGACTCAGAGAGCTTCGCCAGTGTCCCCTACACTGTCCCCAACCAGCCAAGCACACCCCGGCCTCAGAGCTTCTGCATTCACTCCCTCTGCTTCCAACACTTCTCTCTTAGAAATCTGTGGGGCAGACCTCCTCCCTTCACTTCTGTCTCCGCTTAAGCTTCACCTCCTTGGCAAGTCCCTCAGGGCCTTCGAGGCTAAAAGCCACTGTCATCTCTGTCTCCTTACTTTTCCTTCAGCACGGACTGCCTGATATCAGCAATCGGGCTGTTTATTGTGTCTCCCCCATACCACAAAGCTCTTGGGGTACAGGGAGTCGTCTGTTTTGTTCACTTCCAGGACAGCAATTGGCACACAGGAGACACATGTTCGATGATTGCATGTTGATGATTGAATGAATGGAGGTTAATACAGTTTGCCTTGACCTTGTGCCAGATCCAAGCCACCATCTCCAAGTCTGCCCGTGAGAAGATGTGGCTGAAGCAGATGAAGGAGATGGAGCTGCTCCGGAGGCCAGAGGAGCCCAGGACCGAGCGGGAGCTCACTTCCCAGGGCGTGGGCTCCCGGAGAGCCTTCACGAAGGAAGGTACTGGGTGCCTGGTGCGGGTTTTGCTCAGGCTTGGGGAGCTGAGGCCACTCTCTCATAGCCTGCTGAGGGGCCCATTTTCTTTAAAAAATTTTTTTTTTTTTTTGAGACAGAGTCTTGCTCTGTCACCAGGTGCCAGGCTGGAGTGCAGTGGCGCGATCTCGGCTCACTGCAACCTCCACCTCCCGGGTTCAAGCAATTCTCCTCCCTCAGCCTCTCAAGTAGCTGGGACTACAGGCACATGCCACCACGCCCAGCTAATTTTTGTATTTTTAGTAGAAACGGGGTTTCACCGTGTTGGCCAGGATGGTCTCAATCTCTTGACCTCATGATCTGCCCGCCTTGGCCTTCCAAAGTGCTGGGATTACAGGCGTGAGCCGCCTTGCCCAGCCTTCTTTTTTACATTTTTTGTTCATTACTTATGTATTTATTTAGAGATGGGGCCTCGCTCTGTGGCCCAGGCTAAAGGGCAATGACGTGCTCACCTCAGCCTCAAACTCTTGGGCTCAAGGGATCCTCCCGCCTCAGCCTCCCAAGTAGTGGGAACTATAGACGTGTGCTACTGTGCCTGGCTAATTTCTTTTACATTTTCTGTAGGGATGGGGGTCTCCCTATGTTGCCCAGGCTGGTCTTGAACTCCTGGCCTCAAACCTCCTACCTTGGCCTCCCAACATGTTGGGGGTACTGGTATGAACCAGCATGCCCAGACATGGCCCATTTTCAAAGGAGGACGTTGAGGCTGGGGGAAACAGGCCTGCTCAGTTCTCAGACTTCCTCTGTGTCCACAGGCCTCCTTCCCCTTCGGGGCAGCAGGACCATGTCTGTGCCCACTAGGCTGAGCAGCCCACGCAGAAACGACGTCAGCATCATCCTGAGGAAGCGGGCCAGCCGGACCTCCCTGCCCAGTATCCCTGTCAGCAAGCAGGAGCCCTGCTTTGCCCGCCATGCCTCAGGTGGGCAGGCCTGACCGGCAGGCGCATGCGTCCCTCTGCCCATGCTGCCTCGGGATGCCCTGAGGCATGCCAACGGTGACCTCGGTGGCTTTGCTTCTGCCCCTTGTCCATGTTAGACCAGGAGGCAGCCTGGGGTGGTGGTTGCCTTACCAGAGGGAGAAACTGTCGGGGACTCATAATTGTCTATGGGCTGGGCTGGGGGACCCAGGATCTCATACCTGGAGCTGTGACGTGCCCAGCCTGTGTGACATGTCCTGGAGGAGTGACCAGTGCACCAGGGCCAAAGACGCGAGGCAACAGCATGTAGGGAAGTAGCTGAGAACACCAGGAAGAGGACGGGAGGGTTAGGGAGGAACTCAGTTTCTTTCCTGATGCTTTGTAAAATGTCAGGGCTGGGCAGCGCTGGCTGCAGATATGAATCAGAGGGTCCAGCGCTCCTCGCAGGGCACCTCGGGAATCGTGCCCAGGACAAGGGGACACTCTGTCCCCATTCTACCAGAGGAGCTTCCATTTTGCCTCCCTCTTTTATATACTGGGCATTCGTGTGACATTTCATTTGGAAAGATTTTGCTACTGAAAAAACCTTAAAAACAGCTTGGATAGGAGTTTCTTTAAGTGTGGGATGTGATGGTAAATGATCGTAGACTATTCTGTGCTCTAAATAACACCAACTCACCTCCCTTTTCAATTCTCTTTCTATCCTCAAGTAGAAAGTCTGAATTTGGCGCTAGTCTTTAGCACCTCTCTTTTTATTTTTAATTTTTTATAAAGAGAAGAGGTTTAATTGGTTCATGGTTCCACAGGCTGTACAGAAACCATAGTGACTTCTGCTTCTGGGAGGCCTCAGGAGACTGACAATCACGGTAGCACCTCTAATTTTAAACAAGAAGATCCTCTTTCAGGCTCAAAGACATCAGAGGCTGGCTGTAATTTTTTAGCGAGGGTTTTTAACATTGTTTTACTTTCATTGTAAATATTTATCTTATTCTATGACAAACAATGCTAGTTTACGGTAGTGAAAGTTCCCTTTAAAATTAAATTCTTTAGGATTTGAAAGTGGTGTGATATGAAGAAAAATACAATGTAAATAAAAGGACAGGCTATTGAGAGGACGGCAGAAATCACGAAAGCGGTAATGGAATGATGTGATTGATACTGAGAACTACTGATCTGTCCAACCCAGCCCACTTTTTAAAAAATTTTATTTTTTTTAAGACAGAGTCTCACTCTGTCGCCCAGGCTGGAGTGCAATGGTATGATCTCTGCTCACTGCAACCTCTGCCTCCTGGGTAGCTGGGACTACAGGTGCACGCCACCATGGCCTGACAAATTTTTGCATTTTTAGTAGAGACAGGGTTTCACCAGGTTGGCCAGGCTGGTCTCAAACTCCTGACCTAGCCGGGCGCGGTGGCTCAAGCCTGTAATCCCAGCACTGTGGGAGGCCGAGGTGGGTGGATCACGAGGTCAAGAGATCGAGACCATCTTGGTCAACATGGTGAAACCCCGTCTCTACCAAAAATACAAAAAATTAGCTGGGCATGGTGGTGCGTGCCTGTAATCCCAGCTACTCAGGAGGCTGAGGCAGGAGAATTGCCTGAACCCAGGAGGCGGATGTTACGGTGAGCCGAGATCGTGCCATTGCACTCCAGCCTGGGTAACAAGAGCGAAACTCCGTCTCAAAAAAAAACAAAAACAAAAACAAAACAAAACAAAAAAAAACTCCTGACCTCAAGTGGTTTGCCTACCTTGGCCTCCCAAAATGCTGGGATTAGACCCAGTGATGTAAAGGCCACCCAAGGTCACTCAAGGTCGTGGTGCCCCACAGTGCCACCATCTAAAGATCACTAGACTGACACTTTGGTTAGTGACGCTTGACCCAGTCTGTTGTCCCTTTTTATTTGAACTGTTTTATGTTTGGTGGGTGAGTGGATGGGTAGAAACAAGATCTTCAAGTAGGTTAGGTTGTTGGAGTTGTTAGAAAAAAAAAGCCAACATTCTCCTCTTACTACCTCCCGGGAAGCTGCATTTGAATCCTCCTCATCTTCCTCTCTCCTCACAGTGAACAAAGAATCCCTTAACTTGCTTTATAGTTTGGGTTTTTAGTCTGGCTGGAAATGATAGTATTTCAGGATTGTAAACCTGCTGGTCCTCTTGATTCTTCTAATAAGTCCTGTGAAGGGCTGGCCTTTCTTGGGAGACTGGATTGGTTTAGGTGAGCTCAGTTCCGGATCTGTTCAATTTCTTTTGTTTTCTGTGTGAAAAATAGAAATGACTGAACCAGAAGGTGCAAATATGAACAGGACTGGAAAGCTGTCAGACGTAGGGCAAACGGGGAGGCAACGCAAGCCTCAAGACACTGGAGGCTGGAATCCCCCTGCCAGTGCCTTTCGTGGGTTTGTTTTTACATCCAGTGGATGCTAATGCCCCTGCAGCGTGCAGTAAAGGCAGGGAAGGGGGCAGAGGGGCAGGAGGATGGATTGCTTCCTCCAGAAAACCCAGCCTCTTTTAGAGAGCATCGCAGACAGCATGTCATTCTCATCCGTGCTGCCCAGGGAAGGATGGGGAGGTTGGATGTTACCTCCTGACTCTCAGAGAGTGAGTGAAAGAACTGATGAAGAGACCATTCCTCATGCCAAGGGTAGTGTTGAGAAGGAAGTCCAGGAGTGAGGGCTTTGTGACTCTGCTTTTTTTTTTTGGAGACAGAGTCTCACTCTGTTGCCCAGGCTGAAGTGCAGTGGCATGATTTTGGCTCACTGCAACCTCCGCTTCCTGACTCCAAGTGATTCTCCTGCCTCAGCCTCCCATGTAGCTGGGATTACAGGCATGCACCACCATGCCCAGCTAATTTTTGTATTTTTAGTAGAGACGGCGTTTTACCGTGTTGGGCAGACTGGTCCTGAACTCCTGACCTCGGGTGATCCACCCGCCTCAACCTCCCAAAGTGCTGGGATTACAGGCGTGAGCCACCGCACCTGGCTGTGTCTCCGCTCTCCGTAAAGGGCTTCCTCTCCACTCGGACTTGCCCAGGACCTCAGGATGTACTGTGGTGAAAATCATTTGGGTGGAGGTGAAGCTCGGGAGGAAACTCACAGGAAGAGAGCTGTGGTAGTGAGCCATCTGGACTGGGACCGGGACCATGTTGTCCTGGCCGTGCTGACGGAGGAGCTGAGGGGCTGTGGAGGGTCTCCCACCCTCTCTGAGCCTCTGAGACCTCAACTGTGTGATCAAGGCATTTGGTTAGACAGAGGCCCTGTAAGATGCCTTCCTGTCCTAGAAGGTTATGATTCTAGCATCTGTCCCCAGGGAAGGAGAGCCTAGAGAACACGACAGCCTGCCTGTTGTGGGTCCCTGCATGCACGGCTGCGTCTGGGCCATGTCAGTGCCAGTTAGCTACATTGCCTTCCTCCAGCCATCTGCTTTTGGACCACTTCCCTGCTCGTGGGCAACCCCACAAAAGGCTGGATAGCAGCAGGGAAGGAGGAGGCACCGCTCACATGGGCCTCTGGTTGGGAATGAGGTCAGACCACCACCGAAGTGAGTAGGGAGGTCATTCACTGATGGCTCAGGGGGCCCCACCTCACCACAGAGGAGGCAGGTTTGGAGGTGTCCCCCCGACTGGGGGGCTTTGTCCCATGACATCAGTTGGCTTATCACAATCTGTTTATAAGAATCTCATTGGCAAGGGCAGGAAGGGAAAAAGTCAACCAAAGGTAGAGCTGGGAGGTCCTTATGGCTCCCGGGCAGGGAAGCCCAGGCGCTAGCTTCTCAGCCTCACCAGCCAGCTCCCCCTGTACATCCTCCCTGTTAGGTGGGCTCAGGGTGGAGGCACGGCCTCCTATGTGAGCAGTGGCAGGAGCGGCCACTCAGGGCTCTTACCTGTCCTGCTGCATGAAGCCTGCTGTTTCTTTCTTGTGAATGCAGCTAACTCATTACCTGCGGTGCTCACATGGGGGTCTCCTGAATGGGAAGAGGAGGAGGAGATGGATCTTAGAGGATTTAAGGAGCTGAGGCCTTTCTCAAACCCGGAGCTGGGGCTGATGGATGCACTCCAGTGTCTCAACAGCAGTGACTGGTGAGGAGACGCCTGCCCCACGTGCTGTGGTCTGGCCAGACGCGGGGCTGTTGCACTAGCTTCTGCCCCTCAACTTTCCTCCTCTCCCACTCTGGGGTTCGAGCACCATGGAGGGAGGACTGTGTGTGTGTGCACATGCGTGTGTGCCTGAGTGTGTGGTGCTCCTGGCTTTATGTGTGTGCCCTGAGACCCTCCATGCACCTATGCATGGCTCCGTGACGTGCCAAAGCCAGGCATGGCAAGGATGCATTTGATTCCACACCATGAGCCCAAGAAAGGCCACAGCCCTTTATTTTTCTGATTGAAATGGAATCTGCTCCGAGTGCTCCTCCCACTGTGGGGATGCAGGACCATGGTCATGAGCAAAGTGATGCCTCGGGCTCCAGAACATTTGTGAGACGCCCTCCTTGCCTTCAGTCCTCCCTGTTCAAGTGCTGTCTATTGAAGGCGTTGGCTCTGTGTCAAGGATGCAGACAGGTCCTGGAGTGGGCTTCCGTGCAGCACTGTCAGAGCTGAGGGTTGGCCAGAGGCCACATAAAACTGGCTTTTACTGAGGGGTTAGGATTTCAGGCCAGGATGTTACCCCAGGAAATCCTGGTCTGAGGCCATCGAATGGCACCCTACTGTGCACTGTGAGGGTGGGCCATGATGGTGCGTGATGTGGGGCCCCTTGATTGCAGAGGGGTGGGGCTCCTCCCTCCCCACCCACCTGCAACAGGGCCTGGCCTTGCTTCTCAGGCAGATGAAGGAGAAGGGCCTGGTGAGCATCCAGCGCCTGGCAGCCTGTCACTCGGAGGTCCTCACTGGGAGGCTGCACGACGTGTGCTTGGCGGTGACTGGGGAGGTGAGGCCCCCCAGCCTGTGTGCTGTGCATCTGGCCCTGCGGTGGCTGCTCGATGCAGTCCCCTAGCAGCTGTAGAGGGGCCGTGGCTCCAGGAACATGGGCATCCTTGTTTATTTCTCAGCCTTCAGCCACTGAGGTAGGAGGCAGCCACCCATTTCTCAGATTGGAAAACTAAGGCTTAGGGTTTCCTTATTTGTAATCTTTGGGAATGGAAACAATGAGAATCCCACATGCCCATGTGTTGGCCTGCATGGTCCTCTGTACTCAAATGCCTAATGAGGGCTGGAGTGCTCTGGGCCAGATCCCCAGCTCCAGGGCAGTTGTGGTGCTTCCCAAGGCCTTTTGCTCATGGCTCTGGGGCTTGGTCTAGGCTGGGTCCAGAGAGGCAGGAAGCTGTATTCGGTCTCATGTGGAGGCCGTGTCCCACTCTTGGGAGTGGACTGCCCCAGTGGGGGTGGGTGGGGATGAATACCAAGGATGCTGTTTTGTTGACACTCAGGGGCCTGGGCGGTGTCGGGAGCATCTGCCTTCTTGCATGTGGCCTGGGGTCTCTGTTTTCTTTGCAAAGTGAGGCATCCAGAAAAAATAGTTGCTTTCTCCCAGGATAATTAGAGCCACGTCAGCACTACTGTGCTTCTCATGGCACCTACTCTCACGGAGCGGCAAAGATCAAATCAGCGCTTTAAAGACAGCGTTCACATTTCCGATGGCCATGATAATATAGATTAATAACAGATGATAACAAAATGGGACAGTTTTGCTCAGAGCAGCTGCAGGGTTTTCGTTTCCAGCATGGCAAGGCTTAGGTCAGGGGAAGGGTCGGGGAGGAGGAAGAGGGTGGAGCAGAGCCCATTCTCCGTGCGTCCCAGAGCCCTTGGCAGGGTCCAGCACCCTGGAGGGCCACTCTCCTCTCTCCAAGGTCACCAACTTGCGCTCCAAGGTGTCTCGCCTGGCCATCAGCACCTTAGGAGACCTTTTTCAGGCCTTGAAGAAGAATATGGACCAGGAGGCCAAGGAGATCGCCCGCTGCTTGCTGCAGAAGATGGGGAACACCAGCGAGTTCATCCAGAGAGCAGCCGGCCGGTCCCTGGGGGCCATGGTGGAGAACGTGACCCCTGCCCGCTCCCTGGTGGCCCTCACCTCGGCGGGCGTCTAGTACGTGGCTGCCTGTTGTCTGAGGGGTGGGGGAGGTCAGGGAGGGTAAGTCGAGGGGAGAGGCCCTGGGATGTGACAGGAGGAGGGAAGGGGGCAGGCAGGGAGGGAGGCAGGCAAGTGAGGCTGCAAGGGGTCTGTTGGGATGCTAGAGGCCAAGGTCAGAGATTCAGACTGAAGAAGGGGCCCGCCTCAGACTTCACAGCAGGTGCCTCCCATTTAGCTGGGGAAGGAAGAAGACTCCTGCTTCCCTGTGCCAAGCACCGGGCTTCTCTCCCACCTTTCATCGGCCAGGCTGGGGTAGTGCAGGGAGCTCTGGCTGGAAGAGGAGGGTGCTGTTGCATGCTGTGGCTGTGGAAGCACCCGGGAGACAGGGCTGCAGAGACAGCCTGAGCGTGGGCCCTGGATCTCCTCCATCCCCAGGAGCCGTGTTGCTTACTGATGAAATGTGGGCCAGTGAGAAGAGAAAGGTATAGAATGGAATACTTCAGCTTGCCCCGCGGGGCCTGCTCCTGCGGAGGGGAAGGTGTTGGGCTGCTGATTTGTTTTCCCTGTCATTAAAAACCCACACTAAAAGCAAAACCAAAAGCATTTCCCAAGCACCTTCTCCCACAGAGCAAAACGCCTCTCCACCCCAGAAGTGAACCATTACACTATGCATGAGGTTTCTCAGTAGTCCGGGGGCCTGTCAGACCAGCTGGGAGACCTTTAGTAATTGCACCATAGCATATTGAGATCCAGCTGGGTGAGATCCTGCCCAGCCACTTCGCCTGGGTTCACATCCTGCTTGTCACTTCACTTCTCAGCGTCTCAGCTGACTCATCTGTAAAATGGTAATAATAATGATGTCCACCTCATGAAGTTGTTATGATAAGTAGTTGAATTGACTCATGAAAGCGCACTTAGTACGGTGCCTGCCTGTGCCTGACATTCACTGAGTGCCTGCTGTGTCTATAATTCACTTGGGAGAAATTAATTGTATTTTTCTCTGGGTGCCTCCCTTTGGCTCAGCTTCCTCACCTGCAAAATGTTGATGATAATAGTAGCTAATGGGGTGGAGGTGAGATAATGGATAACAGGTGCTGGCATGGAGGGACCGGCAACGGGTCACTGTCAACGAGAACCAGGGGTCATGGCTGGTGCATCTGCGTCCCCTGTGATCTTGCTGAAATGCAGATTCTGGTTCAGATGCCAATGCTGCTGGTCCAGAGACCATGCTGAGTAGGGAGAGCTCTGACGTCCCCACTGTGTTTCTTCACTGGGGTAGGACTCTAGGGGACAAAAGGGTCAGTGCTGCCTGATGGAGTGGGGACACAGAGGCCCTTTGACAGAGGGGACCAGGCGTGGTGTCACACGCCTGTAATCCCAGCACTTTGGGAGGCCGAGGTGGGCAGATCACAAGGTCAAGAGATCGAGGACATCCCGGCCAACATGGCGAAACCCCGTCTCTACTAAAAATACAAAAATTAGCCAGGCGTGGTGGCAGGCACCTGTAGTCTCAGCTACTCCAGAGGCTGAGGCAGGAGAATCACTTGAACCTGGGAGGTAGAAGTTGCAGAGAGCCAAGATCATGCCACTGCACTTCAGCCTGGTGACAGAGTAAGACTCCGTCTCAAAAATAAATAAATAAATAAAATAAAGAGGCGCCATTCTGACAGGTTTCTCTGATGGAGCTTGGGTTCTACTTGTTGTGCCCATCATCTCACCCAGTAACCCCTCTTCTCCCTCCTGTCTCAGTTCAGTTCAGCAAATGGGCAGTAAGTTTCTGCTAAGCGCCAGGGATGTGCCAGGCACCGGCGGGACAGTGGGGTTTCAACAGAGGGGGAAACCAGGACTCCAACCAGGACACCAGTAGGGCAGGGCCAGGGGCCTGGGGGCAGAGAAAGCAACCAGCCAGCCCTGAGGGTCCTGGAGAGTGCAGCCTAGCTTCCCTGGGACCCTGCAGAAGGACAGGCAGGTGGGTGAAAGCTGTGTCCTTTTCTTTCAGCTCTTGTCCCACCCCTTCCATCAAGCCAAGTCCGCTGAGGGTCCATACGCCCGGCCTCCACCTTCTCACCTTCCATTTCCCCGCTACCCACTGAGTGTTGCTCTTGTTTCTGCCTCACCCCAGCACCGCTCTCTGTAAGACCATTCAGGCCTTTTTTTTCTGGAGGTATTTAATGATCACTCTTTTTGTTATTATGGATTCAGCAGTGAAAAAGAAAAATGAAGCCCCTGTTTTGGAGCTTACTTCCTAGTTAAGGGAGACAGATAAACTGGTCCGTGGCTACAGGGAGCTGGCAGCCTGGTGGGAGCCCTAAGGGTGCAGCTGTGCTTCCCTGGGGGACAAAGACAGCACTACCCGTGGCTGGGACATGTAATTCTGCCTGTGGGACTGGGGAAGGAAGAGGAGGCATTGGTTAGATAGGGCTTTTCTAGGTGGAAGGAAGACGGAGAAGCGTATTTAGACAGAAGGAAGGATCTGTGCTCAGGAAGCGTCCAAGAATGGTGGCATACGGTGTATTGGAGAATGTTGTGTGGCTTCATGTGGCTTTCCTTCCCTCTCCCGTTGTCGCCGTCACCCTATTAGTAGAAAATGAGTGCTCTTTCCCCAAAGATTTCCCTCAGCTTGTATGGGACAGGTATTTTGAGAACCCCTGGCTGGCATGAAGCATGGGTGTGCACTGGTAGACCCACGTCTGCAGTCTGGGGACTCCCACACCACCATCCTGAGACTGACCCCTGGCCATGATTTCCTTTCAGCCACCGGAACCCCCTGGTCCGGAAATGCACAGCTGAGCACCTCTGGGCGGTGCTGGAGCAGATCGGCGCTGAGAAGCTTCTCTCGGGCACCAGAGACAGCACAGATATGCTGGTGCACAACCTGGTGAGGCTGGCCCAGGACTCCAACCAGGACACCAGGTAGGGTTAGGGCCACGGGCCTGGGGGCAGGCAGGGGAACCAGCCGGCCCTGAGGGGCCTGGAGCACGCAGCTCAGCTTCCCTGGGACCCTGCAGAGGGACAGGCAGGTGGATGGAAGCTGTGTCTTTTCCCTTCAGCTCTTGTTCCATCCCTTCCGTCAGGCCAAGCCCGTTCAGGGAGGGGTCCCTACTTCCTGTCCTCACTTTCTCACCTTCCATTTCCCCTCTACCCAGAAAGGGTTGCTCTTGTTTCTACCTCACCCCAGCACTGTTCGCTGTGAGACCATTCAGGCCTTTTTTTCTGGAGATGTTTAATGATCACTCTTTCTGTTATTATGGATACAGCAGTGAAAAAGAAAAATGAAGCCCCTGTTGTCTTGGAGTTTACTTCCTGGGGATGTAGTGCCTGCCATTCCTCCCGTTCTTCCCTGCTGCAAACAGTGTTGCATGGCACCGCCTCTGACGTGCCCAGGGGCAGGACTGCGGGTCAGGCGCAGGACTGCGGGTCAGGCGCACGTGTGCGCTCCAGCAGCCCCGCCCTGCCTGAGGTCCGCGTCAGCCTCCTTCCTGCCCTGCCTCTCCGTGCGGCAATGTCTGGATTTCTATTTTTTATCTATCTAATGGGTGAAAATGATAGCTCATCATTGTTTTAGAGTGCCTTTCCCCTCTGCTTATTCATAATGAGTTTGAGTGTTTCTTTACATGCTTGCTAGCCTTTATGATTAAAAAAAAAAAAGCAAACCTCTCTGGCTGCTGCAGGACTGGTAGTGAGAGAGAAAGGCAGGGATGCAGGAGGAACAGCAGATGATGGCTGCCCCACAGCCCAGGCGAGAGGGGCTGGAGGCTCGGACTGGAGAGTGGGGGGCGGCTTTGGGTGTATTTTGAAGGCAGAGCCAACAGAATGCAGGTGGTAAGGGTTTCAAAGACGAATTGAAGATGCTCTTAAAGTGTTACCCTGAACAATGGCGGATAATAATGCCATTTGCTGAAATGAGGAATATCAGTGGAGAGGTAGAAGGTTTTGCTTACTTCTGCAAGAACAGCCATAATCAAAAAATCAAGAAATAATAGATGTTGGCATGGATGTGGTGAACAGGGAACACTTCTACACTGCCAGTGGGAATGTAAACTAGTACAGCCACGATGGAAAACAGTGTGGAGATTCCTTAAAGAACTAAAAGTAGAACTACCACTGGATCCTGAAAGCCCGCTACTGGTTATCTCTCCAGAGGAAAAGAAGTCATACGAAAAAGATACTTGCACACGCGTGTTTATAGCAGCACAATTCACACTTGCAAAAATGTGGAACCACCCCAAATGCCCATCAATCAATGAGTGGATAAAGAATGTGTGGTATACACACACACACACACACACACAATGAATATATACACATAATGGAATATAATGTGTGTGTGTGTGTGTGTGTGTATATATATATATATATATATAATGGAATACTACTCGGCCATAAAAAGGAATGAATTAATGGCATTTGCAGCAACCTGGACAAGATTGGAGACTATTAACTCTAAGTGAAATAACTCAGGAATGGAAAACCAAACATCATACGCTGTCACTCATAAGTGGGAGGAGTTAAGCTATGAGGTTGCAAAGGCCTAAGAATGACATAATCGACTTTGGGGACTCAGGGGAAACCAGTGGGAAGGGGGTGAGGGATGAAAGACTGCAAATAGGGTGCAGTGTATACTGCTCGGGTGATGGGTGCACCAAAATCTCACGAATCACCACTAAAGAAATTACTCTTGTAACCAACCACCACCTGTTCCTTAATATCCTATGGATATAAAAAATTAAAACAAAACATTACCTGGCCAGGTGCAGTGACTCACACCTGTAATCCCAGCACTTTGGGAGGCCAAGGCAGGTGGATCTCTTAAGCCCAGGAGTTTGAGATCAGCCTGGGCTGAAACATAGAGCTATGTAGAGACATAGCAAAATACTGTCTCTACAAAAAATACCAGAATATTAGTTGGGCATGGTGGCCTGTGCCCATGGTCCCAGCTACTTGAGAGGCTGAGGTAAGAAAATCACTTGAGGCCAGGAGACAGAGGTTACAGTGAGCTGAAATAGGGCCATTGCACTCCAGCCTGGGCAACAGAGTGAGACCCTGTCTCAACAAAAGCCAAAACAAACAAACAAAAAACACAAATCACATTGCCATTAAACTTGGGGAAAATGCTTTGAAGAGTGAGCTTTAGGGTACTGGAGGAGCGGGATGAAATGTCTAGAAACAGCCATTCTTTGTGTAGCATCTACTATGTAGTAAAGTGTCGTGTAACTCTGCCATGCAATGTGAAAAAACAAGAAGTAAAAGGCTTTGGTTTGTTTGTTGGTTTTAAATTGTTGGTGGAGGGATGGAAATCAAGGTCTAAAATCTCTCCAGATCTGATGCTCCTCTCCATTCTGACCTCTCCCTTACACTGGATGATGTTGACCACATTTCCTTTTCCCTCCTGGAACTCTGTCCTTCCTGGTTTCCATGGCACTGTACTCTGGGGATTCGCCTTGTCCCTCTGTGGCTGTTCTGCCCCTGCCTGCCACCTGAGTGTAGGTGGCTGCCAAGGTGTCTTTAGGCCTCCTCTTCCTCTTCTAGCTTTCACTTCTGGTGGCTCCAGCCACCAGCAAATTTGGGGGCTTCCCAATCTTTCCCTCCAGTCCAGACCCTTCTTTGAGCATCAGTCCCCTATTTCTAAAGCCTCCATGGGACCCACCATCCAATGTCCTACAGCCATTGCCAGTGCTGAGCGTCCCTAAATGAACCCATTGCCTCCTCTCCAAGTCTGCTTCTCTGACTGTGTTCTCTCTATCATTAAAAGTGACCATTATTTACCAAGCCACCCAAGAGGCAAAATGAGGACTCTCATACTTCATTGATTTCAAGACACACATCCTCCCTTGATTTTAGTATCTTTAAAATTGGCATGCATCTTACAAGGAGAGGCATTTCACAGTTGCTGTTGGGTTTCAGTTGGGCTAGGCAGTGATTATGACATAGGTGTTTTTGTTGTTTTTAAGAGATGGGGTCTTGCTATGTTGCCCAGGTTGGAGTGCAGTAGCTATTCACAGGTGTGATCATTGCACACAGCCTTGAACTCCTGGGCTCATGTAATCCTCCCGAGTCAGTCTCCCAAGTAGCTGGGACAACACGTGTGCACCACTGTGCCCAGCTTATGATGTCGTTATACCATCCACATCTTCACACACTTGGTCATTGTCACTATTAATTTCTGAATTAAGTTTTGCATTGTAGAAGCTACACTATGAGCATTTCTTCGTAAACTTAATTTATTTTCAGAAGTGATTTTTGGTACTCTCTGGAGAATTATTGAGTTTAATCTCTTTAAAGTTTCTTAGAAATATTACACTATTATTTTCAATTGAAATGAATCATTATTGTATATGAGAAAAGTCATGGCCACATAACAGTGACTATTCATTAGATATCAATGAAGCAAACACTGTGGAAGGAATGACCAAGTCCCACATTTTTTGCAAAGCAATCAATAAGAACTTTACCTGAACTGAGGAAGAAAAATACCGACAAGTAATGCTATCTTCCGTTTCTGAGATAGCTTGTAGAAAGATTGCCTTCACACGTGGAGCAGTGTCGTTGGAGGCTGTGGAAATCGTCAGTTTTAATTTTTCTGATTTTCCTTAGTGGAAAATAAAGTAAGGGTGCCTTTTACAATTAATGGAGCCTTAGGTTTGAGTGAAATATGATTTATGATTTTAGATGCTTCCTGCTTCACTTCCAGCCAGCTACCAAATCCTGTGGCTTCAACCTTCTCAGCAGCTCTTGGATCTGACTGTGCTTTCTCATCCTCACTGTACTGCCTCATTTCAGGCCTGCAGCATCTCTTGCTTGGACCCTTATGGTGGCCTCCTAATACGTCTCCTGGCCCCTAGCCTTGTCTCCACCGAGCCATCCTCCGCACTGCTGCTAGAGACATTTTGACTAATGTACAAATTGAGTCATTCTTCAGCTTCCTGTTGCCTGCAAGCTGAAGCCCAGCTCCTTCACATCTCCCTAAACAGGGCCCTGTGTTTTCCTCTGGCCTGTTTCCTGTGTCTAACCCCTGCTTGCTATTCTCCAACATATCCCCCCGCAGACACGTCAGACTGTGTTATAGTCCTAAATAACCCTTTTCCTCTGATGTATCCCAAATCCCACCCAACTTGTGAACTCCTACTTATCTGTTGAGTCCCAACCCAAAGGTCACCTCTTCTATGAAGCCCTCCTTGATTCCCTCACCTGCTACCACTGTTCATTGGGTAGATTGACTATGCCCTCCTATACTGTCCTACTTTACTCTTTCTCAGACTTCTAAATGTTCCATATTAGAAAAAAGTTGAGTATATTTAGGTATAGCCATTCAACAGAATATTGTGTAGCCATTAAAAAGGATGTTTATGGAGAGTTCTAAGGGACTTGGGAAGATGATTATGAATGATAAAGTGAAAAAGCTGGATACAACTTGTGTGTACATTCTGATATCAACTAGAAAGTAAATGCACAGAAAAAAGACTATAGGAAAATATGTATGAATTTACTAGTGACTTTCTCTTGGTAATGGGATTATGGGCGATGTTTATTCTTTTATTAATCCATTTGTTAACTGGGTAGTGATTGCTTTTATAATTAGAAAAAGTATTAAAAACTCTCTTTAATTAGGAAGATTATGTAAAGCTGTAAAGTAACTTTATTATGCATTTCGGAGGCTGCTTCTTTATCTTGCTCTCTCTCCTGTGGCAGATTTTATGGCCGGAAGATGGTGAATATCTTGATGGCGAACACTAAGTTTGACGCATTTCTGAAGCAGTCCCTCCCATCCCACGACTTGCAGAAGGTCATGGCAGGCATTAAACAGCAGGTGAGTTGTGGGGCATGAGTGGCTCATGGCCTTTTGGGGGTGGGGGTGTCAGTGCTGAGCCTGGCAGCCTTCGAGTGGGTCAGGGGAGTGGGGAGTGGATTTCAGAGGCATTAATTTCATCCACTGCTCCTGACAGGTGGAATAGATGTGATTTCTGTCCTCTGTGCTCACACCTGGTTCTGCCCCCACACTGCCTTTGTTCCTTGAGCCTCCCTGGGCCTCCACGCCTTCATCTGTTAACTGGGGATCTTGATCCCTGCCCCAGCTATGTTCAGGGCTCTGGAAGGCTCAACTGTGACCTCCGAAGCTTTTCTAGGTGGAAGGGGATTATTGCCGTTGTTATGTCTACACTAGAATGTCTGGCAGTTCCCTGGAGGACCACTCCTTCTGTCTCATGCTCTGTGTATATTTTTCAAGGGAACAGAAGATCATGATGAACTTCCCTCCGCCAAAGGCCACAAGGTGTCAAGGAGTCTGGTGGTGTGTGAGAATGGGCTGCCCATTGAGGAGGGGTACGGCTGCTCTTGTCTCTCTGGGCTTCACATCTAAGACTTCTGACAGAGGCGTCCTGCTTGCGCATGGCCAGGGGTGGCTCTGGGATGGACCCATGGATCTGGGGTACCGCTGAGACCTTGGTGGGTCTGCAATGCTAATAGATGAATTTGCAGGATGTGTTCCCCAACCCAAATCCCAAGGAGACCAAATCCTGGGTTTGGGAGCATCAGCCAGTAGGAGTTGGTTCCTGCAGTCCCAGCTGAGTGGGTGGGATTCCTTTAGTATCTGTGGTCAGGCTGTCTGTGAGAGCTCAGTGTTTCCCATTTGCTTGGACCAGCAGATCCTTTACCCACCAGAGTGGCCAGCCTGGGACTAGTTCAGAGGCCCACGCTTAAGTAAGGCAGATGAGAAGGCATGGACTGAGAGGCTGGGGGGAGGGTGTGTGGGGGTGCTGGGAGCAGTTAGAAACTGAGCAGGAGTCCGATGGTCACTCCTGTGCTTCAAACATAAGCCTTTCTGCAATGTCCTGGGCTGATCCCATCTGAACTCCTTAGCAGGGTACCAGGGAAGCCCCCTGCCCACTTCGTCAAAGGTAACTTCCTGCCCCCTCTCCCACTCTTCCTGTCTCAGCCAGATCAGAGCCGCACCTGGGATAAGCAAAACATGGCAGCAGCTCCTGTTCACGGTCCCTCCATGTCCTCTCTCCTGGCTGTGCCTTTGCTTATCCTAGGTGCCATCCACACCTAGAACGTGCCTGTTGGTTCTGCAAGATTCAACTCACCTGTGCCCTTCTCCAGGAAGCTCTACCACTCGGTTCCCACATCCTCAGGGTGGCAGGCTGCCCTGTTCTTTATACCTCTGTCAGCCCAGTTGACGTCTCGGTCTCCCATTGGTCTGTGCGCTCCTAAAGGCAAAGGCTGTGCTCTCATCTCACACTTCTCAGTGCACAGCACAGCTCTTGGCTCTCAGTAGACAATGAGTGTGGAATGCAGGAGTGAATCACAGGATGAGGGACAGTGGGCCCTGCTGGATGGGACCTGGGTGTAGGGCATGAGCTCAATGACCCAGGCTTGGAACTCAGGGAGGGAGACAGCAGTTCTGCACGGAGCTGCTCTCATGCTGGCTGGAACAGGCCACAGGGCTGTGATGGGCATATGATCCCAGTGTAAGAAAATGGTGCTTTTTACAATTTCCCAAGTCGCTGGGGGATGTGAGCAGAGCCTAGCCAGCCGGGGCTCAGGTACAGGAGCCAGGCAGAAGGTTGGCCATGATGACCTCCAAGGTCTTTTCTCCACTCATACATTAAATGTGCACCAGTTGGCCAGGCGTGGTGGCTCATGCCTGTAATCACAGCTCATGCCTGTAATCCTCCCCTGTCTCTACTAAACATACAAAAATTAGCTGGGTGTATGGTGGCACATGCCTGTAATCTGAGCTACTTGGGAGGCTGAGGCAGGAGAATCGCTTGAACCCGGGATGTCGAGGTTGAAGTGAGCTGGGATCATGCCATTGCACTCCAGCCTGGGCAACAAGAGGGAGATTCTGTCCCCCCCCCCAAAAAAAATGTGTACAGTCATTTTTTTATGGTTAGCTACTCCCTCACTCTGACTCCCCCACTGCTTAAATATCTTCTGAAAAGAGAAAAAAATGGTGGGAGGAGAGAACCCTGACCCCTGACCCCTTAGGGCCCTGGGCAACAAGCTGTAGGTGGGGAGAAGCTGGGGGTGGTCTCTGCCCCATCTGCCTGTAGAAGGTGGCATGGGACTGGAAGTGGGTTCATTCTGCGGGGCTCGTCCCTGGGGGTCAGACACTCTGCTCCTTACCTAGGCTCAGCTCCAATGGCCCGAGGCTGGTGGGGCTGCGCTCCTCGCTGCGGGGCGGCTGGGAGATGGTGGAGCAGCTGCGGGAGCTGACGCGGCTGCTGGAGGCCAAGGACTTCCGGTCCCGGATGGAAGGCGTGGGGCGGCTCCTGGAGCTCTGCCAGGCCAAGCCGGAGCTCGTGGCTGCCCACCTGGTCCAGGTCAGCACTGCCGGCTTCTCCCTCCAAGCTGTCTCTTCTCTGTGGGTGCAACTTGAATTTGGACAACCCTGAATGGGGCCGGACATTGGGTCAGACCCCTCAGGGCATAAGGAGCACTTGCTGTGCAGTTGGCCTTTGTAAGGCGACTACCTGGGAGTGGCTGAGTGAGGGCACCACCTCCTGCTGGCACCTTAGAAATGCTCAGCGATGTCTCTTGTCTTTCTAGCAGATTTACAGCGAGGCGGGTAGGAGGCAGAGGTGGCGGGCACTGGGATGAGGCCTTGGGTTGCTTCTGGGGAGTTAGGTACATAATGTTTGGGGCAGAGCATGCGGCTGGACAGGTGACGGGGCCGTGGTTGCTGAACAGGTGTGTTAGGAGTAGGTACAAGCCCTTCACAGGCTGAACACTACGGTGGGTGCCTGCTTCTTCATGGAGTGACGATGCTGACAGTCAGTTACAAAGCTGAACAAAGACACAGGCTCAGAGTCGGCAGACCTGGGTTTCCGTCCAAGTTTCTTACCAGCTGTGTGATCTCAGGCAAATCGTTGAGCGTCTTGCAGCCCCAGCTGTTGCTGTTGTTTATGGGAAAGTGAGGGCGATAACACGTGTTCCCTGGGTTGTTAAGATCAGTCAGTGGAAAGGAGAGTGCAGAGCAACTAACAAGATGTCCTGGACACTTGTCACGCGATGAGTGCTCAATACCTGCGAGTTCCTCCCCTCGTGACCACCCTTTTGAGGGGGTGAGCTCTTCGTTTTTGGGAGTGCTCTGGCATAGGTCAGGGATGCAGGAGGAGTCCCTGCGAACGGCGCTCAGTTGGGCTGGGGGGGCTCCAAGCTGCCTGCACGGTGCGAGTCCCGCCAGCCTGGATTCTCATGCACTCTTGGTTTGTTTCCTCAATAGGTCTTTGATGCTTTCACCCCAAGGCTTCAGGATTCCAACAAGAAAGTGAACCAGTGGGCGCTGGAGTCCCTCGCCAAGATGATCCCCCTCCTCAAAGAGAGCTTACACCCCATGCTGCTCTCCATCATCATCGCTGTTGCAGACAACCTCAACTCCAAGAACTCAGGGATTTATGTGGCTGCGGTGGATGTGCTGGATGCAATGGTTGAGAGCCTGGGTGAGTGTCCCACCTGGGCCTGTGTGGCTGTGGTTGCCATGCCTGCCTTCCTGCTTGGAAATCTGCAAGGTGGATATGACCTTGGTTGGTTCCCGGGCCACCAAATGTTTCGCCAGAAGCTGTGTAGGGCAGAGGTGGGTCCCAGGGCCTCCAAAGGTCTTGGCTGGTGGGCCTTCCCATGCCACGTCCCCCCACACCTCCGGGTGGTTGGAAGTGGAGGTGACGTGGGGATGATCCAGTCCAGCCTCCTCATAGACACATGAGGGAAATGACCCCCCCGGGCCACGAGGCACCACAGTGGATGAGTCAGGAGTTCTGGGAAGGCTTAAGCTTGGGGTGATGGGCATGGAGGGGAAGTGGAGGGAGGGGATAGAGGATAGAAAGGAAAAAAGTTGGGAGTTATGGAAGAGACATCAGGGAAGGTGAGAGCTTCTTGGTATGACATTTTGCTTCTGGGATGTTACAGGGAATGTTGGTGCATCTGCTCGTATTTTCTTATTCCTGTCATGGGAGATATAAGGTGATGTTTGGTGTACTCAGTACATGGACCAAAGTGCAAATTCCCAACTTCATGTGTGTGGAGAAAGTAGCACATGAGCAGACTTATGTCCAGCCCAGCAGAAGGACCAGTTTTCCCAAACAAGCCTTGCTTCAGTGCGAGGAAGTCATAGTCTGCAAACCGCCTGTTAGCCTTGTTGCTGTGTGTCCCGATGAGCATAGAGCAACATCTTGCCTTTAGCATCTGAAGACCATCCTTTAGTGGGGCTGGACACACCTACTGACATACTGGCTTACCCCCAACCCGCTTCCTGGCCTGAGCCCAGCTCCCTGGGGCTGGGACAGCCGCCATGCCCTTGGCTGGAGGCTCCAGGAAAAGTTTCAGTTACAAATCAAAGGCCTGGTCAGGTCCCTCGCTGCCTCTTGAGTTCATAAATATTGTCAATTTCTGCTCTTCATCTCAGAGGAAATTTATGATTTGCTGAGTTTGTTGCTGTAGAACAAACAATATAAATCCAGCTCTGAATTACGGCTTGTTCTCAGCGCTGCTCTGGGTAAGTGAGATTGCTGTTGCCAATAACCAAGGCTCTTGGTAAATCACTATGGGCCTTGGATTTATTGGGAAAACCTGTACCAAGCAAAATGGGCTTTAGCTATTTGAAGAGGATAAGCATCCTTGTCTAGGGAGAGAAATTTTTAACTCTTTCCCTACCAGGTGTTTTAGTTTCCACTTGTTGCCATCAAGGCCAGCCTCCTTGAGCTTGCTGGAACTGTGGCGCTTCGGGCAACAGAATCTAGTGTCTCACATTGTCACAAGACTCAGGTCCCTCTTATTTGGGGCCCTGCTGTACCCCTACTAGACTGGACCTCCTGGAAAGGAGAGCCTGGGGATGGCCTGCTTTTGTGATCTGAACTCACCTGATGGCAGGATTGTAGCTACCAGGAAGACGCCTAACTCCATCCTTCCAGGACAGGGCCTCTTTGGGTATGGCTGACAATGTACCCTCTGGTTCATCAGCCAGAGGCTTTGGTGCAACGGGAAGCGTTGCTGCCTTCCTCTCTAATCCATAGGTCAGTGCTCAGGCTGGATTGGAGTGCTGTGGGCCTCAAAGGGATGAATGCAGTCCAGTAAATCCCTGGCAAAAGGCTCTGGTGGAGCCCAACGGGTAAAATACTGTTTTTTTGTTTTTGAGATGGAAATTTCACTCTTGTTGCCCAGGCTGGAGTGCAATGGCACAGTCTCAGCTCACTGCAACCTCCACCTCACGGGTTCAATTGATTCTCCTGCCCCAGCCTCTTGAGTAGCTGGGATTACAGGTGCGTGCGCCACCATACCTGGCTAATCTTTTGTATTTTTGGTAGAGATGGGGTTTCACCATGTTGGCCAGGCTGGTCTCGAACTCCTGACCTCAGGCGATCCACCCACCTCGGCCTCTCAAATTGCTGGGATTACAGGTGTGAGCCACTGAGCCCAGCCAAATATACTGTTTTAGATCCAAGTAATTTTTGAGCAGGTGAGGCATGGGCTATCTGGACCCAGTGGCTTTGCTGTAAGCCACACCCTCTCAGCCCAGCCAGCAAAACGGGTTTTGAAAGTGTTCCTAACTTTGAAGTGCCAAGCTGGTTTCCACATCCACGTAGGTCAGAACTGGAGGGAGTTAGGTCATCCACAAGGAGAACTCATCATTGCCCGGGAGTACCTAGGGTAGACTCTGTCTCTGGGAATGGTTCTTATCTGCCTGTAATGGTCTGAGCCTGGGCTGCAGATGGAAGTAGCTAAATTTCTTCGGTGTCCCAGGGAATTGAGTGGTAGCGGCAAAGAGTGCATCAAGTTGGACGGAAGAGAAGGGGTATAAAGTCCTCCCAGATCACCCAAGCTGAGCCTGGTGTTTCTAGTGGTTTCTTGGGGGATCCTTACCACCAGAGGCCCCTCCTGGAAGTGGCTTGAATTGGATATGATCCAGTTTCTCTGATGGCAGGAGTGTTCCTCCAACCCTCCTTTTTCATGCTGCATAAGGGATTCTGGGCTCCAGGCTGGAGATGAACTGTTCAATGCTGGGAAATATTTAAATGTGGAAAGTAACAAAGCAACAGCTCAGCAGATTACTGTTTATTTCCTGCTACCCTGGAGATCAAGAGGATCAAGCAAGAATAATGCCAAGCTAAGATGTCTTCTGGCATAAAGTCCAGATGGCACAGCCAGGTTGGGAGGATGACCTTCTTAGGGACCTACTAAAACTCACGAAATTTTAAAATTCAGTGATAAAGAAGCCAACATCATCTCTTCTGAGCCCTTGTTTTCCCCAAGGTGGGTGGGGTTGAATGGAGTATTGATGGAGCAGGTGGGGATTTCTGCCCATGCCCTTTTCTTGGGAAGTAGTAAGGAATGAGACATGTTGCAGCTTGCTTCTTGACCTCTGCCATCTGTCACTGCCAGCCTTGAGGCCTCTCTGGGATTGAGGCTCAAGTTGCATTCTTTCTACTTAGCAGTAAGACCTTCTGATTTCAGGGGAATTATTCCGGGATCAAGGAAGTTCCTGAGTAGAACTGGCTGGCTCTGTCTTTGGGCTCTGTTACTGAGTTAGTTACGGAGGAAACGTCACTAATTAAAACATCAGGCTGCTGACAGCTCATCCCCTCCTGGTCAGACCTCAGCATTCAGGCTTCTCAGTGCCAAAAGGAACTCTCGTAATTTAGTCCAGCCCCTGGTCAGTACTGGAGAGAGCAGATAAGCTTGGAATGGGTTGGCTTCAGGTCTACTTTTGCTATTTTGCTCTCTGACTTTAAATTTATTACCTTATATAAATCCTATGAACATTATATTGTTAATGGAATTTAAAAATGCATCCATGATGCTTCTCCAGTATGCCAACTGCTTAAAAATATCTCCGTCTTCTATTTTTGTATCTCTATATACAAATTTCCCTGGTTAAAAATCATAATGTAAATACAGTTTTGATCTTGCTTCTTTCATTTAACACTACCCAGTTCCCCATTAGGCAGTCTCTCTAGTTAATTAAAAAATCTAAAGTTCGCTTCTACCACTGTAAAGAAATCATACTTCTTATTGAGAAAATGAAAATACAAAGCATTTGAAAGGCAAAAAAATCCCTCACTCATAGTCCCAACTTTTAAAAGAAACCGTTACTAACATTTGGTATTTTTTGAGTTTTTTCCTGTGTACATTTGTGTGCATGGGTGTTGTAGGGTAAACACACCTGATAGCAATAATTTAAGCATCCCCTTAGAATGACTTTGAATGGCAGACACACCTGAACGTGTGTCCCGAGCAAGGGAACCTGGGAATGGCCAACTCTGAGATTTGTTGCTTGTTTTTGAGGCACATCTGAGCCCCCGACCTGTTCCTTGGAACATGAGCCACACAGGGGGTTGAGGCCCCGAGTTTTGGGGGGTAAATGAAGGTTGCCAGGTGAATATGCTGTATAAATTGCATGCTGTTTGCAGATGATTGTGATTTTCCTGCCCAGCCCTCCCACACTGGGCCATGAGGTTCTCCCATTCAGCCCGCAGTCACTGGAGTCTCTCCCCTGTAGGTAAGGCCCTAATAAAACCCCATGTCTCGTTTGTTGGCTCTGGGTCTCTTGAGCCAGATACCCTTCCTGTTAATAGGGGATAATAGGGGCTCAGTGCAACAATTGTGATGTTATACATTTGAATTTGCATCCTGCTTTTAAAAAATCAGCATACGCATTTGCAGAAGATTATACTCTTGAGTCACTTTTTTTTCCTTGAATTAGAGTCTGGCTCTGTCACCCAGGCTGGAGTGCAGTGGTGCAGTCGGGGCTCATTGGAACCTCCACCTCCTAGGTTCAAGCGATCTTTCTGCCTCAGCCTCCCAAGTAGCTGGGATTGCAGGTGTGTGCCACCACACCTGGCTAATTTTTGTCTTTTAGTAGAGATGGGTTCACCATGTTGGCCAGGCTGGTCTCGAACTCCTGACCTCAGGTGATATGCCCATCTCAGCTTCCCAAAGTGCTGGGATTATAAGCGTGAGCCACTGTGCCTGGCCTTGAGTCACTTTTAACAGCTCCATCATGTGGCTGCACCGTAGCTTGCATGTTTCTGTGCAAGTGAATCAGTCTCAGTTTTTTCTTATTCTTTTTTTTTTTTTTTTTGAGATGGAGTTTCACTTTTGTTGCCCAGGCTGGAGTGCAGTGGTGCAATCTCGGTTCACTGCAACCTCTGCCTCCCGGATTCAAGCAATTCTCCTATCTCAGCCTCCCCAGAAGGTGGAATTACAGGCATGCGCCACCATGCCCAGCTACTTTTTTGAATTTTTAGTAGAGACGGGGTTTCACCATGTTGGCCAGGCTGGTCTCAAACTCCTGACCTCAGGTGATCCACCTGCCTCGGTCTCCCAAAGTGCTGGGATTACAGGTGTGAGCCACCGCATCTGGCCCAGTCTCAGTTTTTTCTTTAGATGAACATACTTAGTGTTGGCAGCCATGGTGAGTGTGGTATGTCATAACTTACCAACTCTTGTGGTTATTTGAGGGACTCCAGTCTGACCCAGTCTGGCTTATTTCCTTGCTGCCACTGTCCTTGTTTTCTACTATGTTTTCTACACTTTCGTAAAAGCTCTTATCTGGCTTCCCAGTAGCTGGAGGATGATGTGACCTGGTGGCCTCAGGGCTTGGCTGAATGGGACAGGTGTAAGGCCCCTTAGACCTCCACCCCATTGTAGAGAGGGGAGTCTGAGCCTAGGAAGGACAGCGTCTCTGGGCTGAGGTTGGTGGTGGTTTTCTCTCCATTGCAAGGTCAGTCTTTGCTTCCTTGTGATGCAGAAAAGCAGCCGAGGAAAGCCCCAGGCTAGACTAGTGGAGTGTAGATTTTCAGCTTTTAAAAAGTAGATTTTAGCCTCTTCATTGGTCTCTCTACCATGTTGGTTGCTGGGCTCTCAGAGAGTTTTAAGGTAATAATAGTAGCAATAGTAGCTGATACTTGCATAGTAATTATATGCTCTAGGCACTATCCTCAGCATTGTTTGTTCATTGAACCCTTATAGCAACTTTATGAGAAAGTTATTAGTATCATCCCCATTTTATAGATGGGTAAACTGAGGCAGAGAGCAGCTAAGTGGTTTGTCCACTGTTCCACAGTAAAACGTGAAAGAGCTGGGATTCAAACCCAGGCAGCCTGTATTCAGAGCTCTTATAACTGCTATGCTTCAGTGTGTCTTAGTGAACCTGGAGGTAACCTGAAAGGTGAGCCTTCACTCTAAAAGTGGCCAGAGGAAAGACAGGCCACCTGCCTGGGCATAGTGCTCTGGGGCTCATAGACCAGCTCAGGCACACTGTGTTCTGTCTTGACATTGCCCTGCATGCTACAAGCATTTATTCAACACCTGCCATGTGCTGTGCACCATGGGAGCACGGTCTGGCACAGGTCTCTCCTGGATATGCATTTTGTTTTTCTGAGACAGAGTTTCGCTCTTCTTGCCCAAGCTGGAGTGCAATGGCATGATCTTGGCTCACTGCAACCTCTGCCCCTCCAAGTACAAGCAATTCTCCTGTCTCAGCCTCCCATATGGCTTGGATTACAGGCATGCACTAACACACCTGGCTATTTTTTTTTTTTTTTTGTATTTCATAGAGGTGGGGTTTCACCATGTTAGTCAGGGTGGTTGCAAACTCCTGACCTCAGGTGATCCCCCTGCCTCAGCCTCCCAAGATGCTGGGATTATAGACGCGTGCCACCATGCCTGGCCTGGATACGTATTTTTAAGTGTTCCCCAAGTTCACTTCTTTCTGGCTCTGGGGAGGGAGGATGTTTGGGGCCAGAAGTGGGGACCCCCAACTGTGTCTAGATGTCAGGTTCACGATAAGCCAATTGTCACACCCAGGGTCAGGTTCGAGTTCGTGCTGAGGTAGGAAGGGAGTGGGTGGATGCGCAGAAAGAACACTTGGGCGCCGTAGGCAGGTGAAAGATGATTTTATTCAGCAGCAGCTCTCATCAGCAGCTTGCTCTCACACCATCTCCTCGGCCTCAGCTGCTTAGTCCGGCGGCTCCCACACGCAGCTGCGCCGGTTCTCCCTTGTCTTCAGGGTCAGCAGCTTAACTCTTTTCCTCTGGGCACAGCCATTTCCTGGCTCTATGTCTATCTGCCAGACGGTCATTCTTTCTTACAGGGGGCAGTAGCTTCACCCTCTGGGCACACACAAGCCTGTACAGTGTCAGCAGGGCAATTATACCTTTTACAGACAATGGTGGCTTAGGGCCAAGGCATGGCCTTCCCATGTTATGGTTACATGGCTGTGATAACAAGTGGAGTTATACGCCTGTGCTCTAAACTTGCTGAGTCACTCTGGATGTTTATCTTGGCCTATCCTTGACCAAAGCACAGCCATGTTCCTTAGAGAATGTTCTAGACTGAGTATTGTGGGAGATGACCAAGGAGGAAGAAGTCCTTTTCTTCAAATCTGAGTCCAGGTAAATGATGGGGGCGGGACAGATAGAAACACCTGGAAGCAATGAAAGAGGTGCCATTCATATAAAAACCTATTCTTATGCAATTAACAGCTTTACCAATGCACCCCGAGACCTTGTCTTACTAATTGCAATATTCTAGAAGCTGGCGTCTCATTTATCTCCCAGGACAAATTATTTTAAAGCCTCTTGCCTTGTGGATGGAGCGTTTGCAAACAGCAGAGATGTACCGGGGTACATTTTCTCCTCTGTGTCCCTCAGGAGGAGAGCAAGGGGAGCAGGGATGAACTCTGAGCTAAACTTGTGCCTGATGAGAAAAGCAAAGCTTTGAGTTCACCTCTACAGGGGCTGTGTGCTGAGGTCTTGAAGGAACTTGGGAAAGGTCAGACTGGACAGACTTCCTTGTACAGAGTTCTAAAAACTCTGTCCCCTGCAAAGAGAAGTCTGCCCTTGAGATGTCAGCTCCTGGGACCCAGGACACGAAAGTTGGGGCTGCTGTGGTAACATCACACAGGCCACCTGCCCTCCCCTCCCTGACAGGTGCAGGAAAGCCCCAGAGCCACATCTCTGAAAAGTGCATTGTGTTACTTGCCCCACCTCCTGCTGAATTAAGCTGTGACTAGTGTGGTTGCAAAATGCTGGGAGCTTGGCAGTTCCTCTGCAGTCCACAGGGAGAAGGTTCTGATGCTGATGTGTAGTTCTGAGCTTAGCCACCTTTCTAGGACAGGGCCACTTTTCTCACCTTGTGTCTTTGTGAGACATGCAGCTCTTCGAGTTTAATAGCTGGAGAAACCAGGAGGTGTCAGCTAGAATGGGGAGAAATGAGCAGCTTCTAAATTCAGTAGTTACGGGCTCCCACTGCAGTCAACGTCGAACATGAAGGAGCCAGAGCCTCTTTATCCTGGAAACTCCCCACCCCATTTGCTTGTGATTTCACCATTAGAGGCTCATCTCGGTAATGAACACTCATACTATTTCAGTTTTTTCAAGATACAAATGGAGAGGTGCTCAGTCCCCGGAGCTTTACCTGTGGGCGTGGCTGGGCAGCCGGGAAGCTGTGCCTATCCAGCTGGGTGTGGCTGGATAGTTGGTGGAGCTGGGATTGGGGGTGGGGGTGGGGACACTGGGACAATTTTTTAAAAAGGGTTTAAAATCCCTCTTTCTCCAAACCTCCTGAAAGGCGTATTGGGGCATAGAGACGATAAATTTAGCCGTCTTTGCAAGTACATTCATGCTGCATCTGGGATTCAGACCACCTGGAGTTTACAAGCATGAAGAAAATCAGGCCCAGGCAGTGAGGTCATACATAAACCACTGATGATAATACGTGCTCCTCAACCCACAAACTCCCTCCTCTGACCCTGCCAGGGCTGCTTAGTCTGGCGGCTCCCACACGGAGCCATGCTTCTGCTCTGCATAGAATGACTGGGAAGTAGAAAAATTCCTTTTTACAGTTTCCTTTCTTGTTAAAGAATAAGTTATAAGTGTGCTAATAACTTTGTTAAGCCCTATCCTATGTAGCTGTTAGACATGCCATGCTTACAGTCACGTAGTACATTTTATGTCCTTATACTTGAACCAAGATATCTGTGCTGGATGAGCTCATAGGCATGTCCCAGCTCTCCATTGCTTTTATCTGTTTAGAAAAGTTTTAAGTTATTAGCCAATTGGGTTTTGGTTTAGATTGTGAGGTCTGACTCCAGCCAGCGGAGATCTGCCACAGCAGTACGGACAACCCCAAGTGCGTAAGGGATAAATCTGTTTTCCTTTGTTCATTGTACACTTGTGGTGCAATGGTTAGCGAGAGTACCCTTCCTGCAGTCCAGGAAGCAAAAAATTGTGTTGCTGAAAGATCCGTTGTCTCAGTGCTGATTTCTCTTTGCAGCACTGAGCATCTATTTCCAACAATGACCAGGCATCCTGGGTTCCTGGGACTTGGGACTGACAGTGCTGAAGTGTGGAGAGCCCAGGCCCACCAGGACCAGAGGTCACCCTGGCTTCAGACCTGCAGGCTCTTGGTTACAAGAGCACAGGGCTTCCCATCCTGTGTTAGGGTTCATGTGTGAGCCTCTGTCTGCTCGTCAGAGGAGCCTCTTGAGGGGGACGGGAGGACTGGGTTTTACTTGGCTCCTAGCCCCATGCCTGTTACATAGATGATATCAGTATGTATTCAGTGTGGAAATAAACCACCACTGGCTGTGGGTACATCTTGGTAGTTAGAGCACAAATTCAGGCTTTGAGAAGAGCTATAATTTCTAAATTCTGATCCTAACCCTTTACTGACCTGTGTGTAACTCAGTTTCCCCTAAAAGAATATCTGTATATCCATCCATTCATCTCTATTTTCTATCTATCTATCTTCCATCATCTTATCTCCATCATCTATTCATCCATTCATCCATCCATCCATGTATCCATCCATCTTCTATCTATCTATCTATCTATCTATCTATCTATCTATCTATCTACCTACCTATCCATATATCTACTCTGTTTTGCCCCAAAACTATGGCAATTTTGAGAAGCACAGACAATATGAACCAGATCTGTGGGAATAAATGAAGCCTGTTTGGGAGCCAGTTTAACTATTTGAGGCCACTCATTCTTTCCCAAACACGCTACATACATTCACTTTAAGTGGCCCCTTTGTGACCTGGAAAAATTAATTCAGCTCCCCTGAAGGCCTCACCCCCATGCAGGCATTGTGGGTATGTGGCCCTGCAAACTCCTCATGCTGTCATCACTCAGCCCCCAACGGCATGGCCACTGACATCCCCCTTCTCTTTCAGACGACCTTTGCCTTCTTCCAGCATTTGCTGGGCGGGTGCGTTTCCTGAGTGGCCGTGCAGTGCTGGATGTCACGGATCGCCTGGCAGGTGAGCAACCCCAGCCCTGCCCCACCCAGCCTCCTGGTAGATTCTCTCCTGGCCTGTGGTTGAATCATTCACCCTGTTATCTTAGACCTGAAATAAACCCCATCAATCATTTAAAATTTTGATAATCTGGTTTTCTGTGTGTGTGACAATCTCCACATTGCCAGAAGACAGTCTTTGTTTTTGATCAAAATGAGGTATGTTTGTACAAAAGCAAAAGAGGTTTTAAGAAACTGTTACAGGGTGAATCTCCCTAATTGGAAAATTGGAAATGCTCTAAAATCTGAAACTTTTTGAGCGCCGACATGACATTCAAAGAAAATGCACATTGGGGCATTTCTGATTTCAGATTTTGGGATTAGGGATGCAGAACTGATGAGTATCATGGAAATATTCCCAAATCAGATACATACCTGAAATATTGCTGGTACGAAACACTTTAGATAAGGGACACTCAACCTGGGTGCCTTTCCTCCTCCTGGTAGACACGGATGCTTCTAGCCTAGAGAGTACCTTTGTGTGAATCAGAAGAAGCCTCCCTTTCCAGATAGACACTGCCTGGTGGGTGCATATGGCTTGGTCAATTGATAGCACCATGAAGAGAATTAGAAAAGGTTGCCATGTGCAACTTTGGTGTGTGCAGCCTGGCACGCAGGCGCAGGCTGGGCTTTAACCCCACAGGACCCCTTGGCTGGTGCTGGGACTGTGTTATGTGGAGACGGGGACTCGGCATGAATCTGCTCAGCCTTGCTCAAGCTTCAGCTGACGAAAGGTTGCTCCAATCCTGTTTCTGCTTTGAGTCTATAGGAGAAGTCCAAGTGAATTCATTCTGGGGCTGAAATTGGTTCTTGTGTCCCTTGAGGTGGCAACACAGAAAGGACACAGGCTTTGGGGTCCACAGACCCATCTACCACCAGCAGCCCTGAGCTTGGGCAGGTTACTTAGCTTGGTTTCATGATCATTTTTGCTTGCACAAAGCCTCCTCCCTTATCTTGGGAAGGTCCCATCTAGGGAGAGGGGCAGGGAGACTCTGTTCCCTCAACTCCTGATGGTCCCCCTGAAACGCAGACAGATCATGCACCAGCCCAACTTCCATCTTTGTGAGGCTCCTGGGCTGTCTTCAGGATGGTGTCAAGGCCCCCTGGAGTGGCTCACAGCTGTCACTGCTGCTCTAGGCTGTGCCCCCTTCTCCTGCCCCCAGCTCTATGCACTGGATCACTGAATCCTCATCACCAGCCCACAGGAGGATGTAGATTCCACTTGGTGGAGAAAAGGAGAATGGAGCTCAGAAAAGTGACATGCACAAGGTCCCTTGGTGAGGAATGCAGCACATGTCCTGGGAGGCTGGCTGCAGAGCCAAGCACCCAGGTCTGTGCTGTGCTGCTTCCCCTGACACTCTGTCTCCTGGGTGCCTGCATGCACCGTCCACGCAGTGGCCGGTCTCTCAACCTCTTGCTCTGCCCACACATGGCTGCCTGCCTGGAAAGCCTTCTCCATTCTTTTTACCCTACCTGGGGGATACCTGCTTGGCTCTGGCATTACCTTCTCCCCAAGTACTTCTCAAGGCTGCGTCCCACATGGTATCACTGGTCTTCTGCTGCCCTCCCCTCCTAGCCCGGCTGTGAGCATTCAGAGAGGGGCCCGGCACATGCTGTATGGCAGAGGACCTTGATGCCAGCTGCCCTTTCAGCTCTTCCCCTGCCCTATCTCTTGCTCCTGGCTTTGCCTCTGCATGGTTCTGTCCTTGTAGCATTCCTGGAGTGGCCTCTTTCCTTACGGGAAGGCAGGTTAGAGGTCTTCCCGGAGGCGAGTGAGGCAGCGCTGGCTGCGGGTGCGCTGGGGCAGAACAGGGTATATAACTAAGACAGCCCTAGGCACCAGACAAGGAACCCTTTGCCATTGCTCAAAATCAGCATTTTCTGCATGAAAGGTTTACCTGTCCTTGTCTGGGTAATTTATGGGGCCCAGAGGTAGGCTAGTATCTTCACCATATCCACTTACTGTCATTTTTTTCTTATTTCCAAGAGACCTCAAAAGCAAGAGCTTCTCCATAGCTCTTCTGTTAACTCTGTGTCCACCAGGAAGAGAAAAGAAAATTTTTATTGACACAGACGATGTCTAATAATAGCATGGCTTAATAGGAGTAAATCTGCTAATTACTTCAGCTGCTTCTAAGCTGGAGTTTAGTCCCTCAGGCTGGCCCCCAGAAGGGCCTCACCATCTCTGCCAGCTTCAGAGTCAACCCCTGCTACCCAGGTGACCACCACATCCTTGCACCTGGGGCATGTGGCTCTGAAGTAGCCCGAATTCTATTAGCCAAGATGTGAATGGAGAAGGTGGAGTTGGCTGTGGAACTGAGTTCAGGTGGGGACTGCTACTCTTCCTGTGGAGTGAGCTTCCTGGGGGCTGAAGTGTAAACGCACCTGACTCTGGAAGAGAATGCAAGGAGCAGGAGCGGAGAAAATGTAGCAGGATGGGGAAGGGGGCTCTTTGGGGCACAGGTGGAGACCCCCAGCCTTTGGTGGGTGTCGGGGTGGAGGATGCGTGCCTGGGCCTGGTTCTTGAGATAGTTCTGACTTTTCCTTGCTGTATTAGTCTGTTCTCACACTACTGACAAAGACATACCCGAGACTGAGTAATTAATAAAGAAAAAGAGGTTTAATGGACGAACAGTTCCACATGGCTGGGGAGGCCTCACAATCATGCCACTCATCCTACATGGTGGCAAGGAAGACAGAATTTGTGCAGGGAAATTCCTCCTTATAACCTTATAAAACCGTCAGGTCTCCTGAGACTTACTATTATGAGAACTGCACTGGAAAGACTCCACCGTTTCCCTCCCATGACACGTGGGAATTGTGGGAACTACAATGCAAGATGAGATTTGGGTGGGGACACAGTCAAGCCACATTACCCCCTGTTAAAAATATTGTGTTAAAATGCACAACATAAAATTTGCCACCTTAACCATTTTTGGGTGTACAGTTCAGTGGGTACTAAGTGTCCATGAAGTTTTACAGTCATCTGCAGAACTCTTCACATCTTGGAAAACAGAAACCATGTCCCCGTTAGGCACCAACTCCCCATTCCTCCCTTCACCAGACCCTGGTAACCACCATTCTACTTTCTGTCTCTATGATTTTGGCTATCTCGGTATGTCATATAAATGGAATGATACAGTTTTTGTCATTTTATGTCTGGCTTAATTCACACAGCAGAATATCCTCAGGATTTATCTATTATCCATGTTGTAGCAGGTGTCAGAATTTCCTTCCCTTTTTTTTTTTTTTTTTTTTTTTTTTTGAGACAGAGTCTCAGTTGCCCAGGCTAGAGTGCAGTGGCACGATCTCGGCTCACTGCAACCTCTGCCTCCTGGGTCAAGCCATTCTCCTGCCTCGGCCTCCTGAGTAGCTGGGATTACAGGTGCCTGCCACCATGCCTGGCTAATTTTTTTTTTTGTATTTTTATTAGAGATGGGGTTTCACCATGTTCGCCAGGCTGGTCTTGAACTCCTGACCTCAAGTGATCCACCCACCTTGGCCTCCCAAAGTGTTGAGATTACAGGCGTGAGCCACCGCACCTGGTCCCCCCAACATTTTTTGTGGGGAGAGATTCTCATCCTGTCACCTAGGCTGGAGTGTAGTGACGAGATCTCAGCTCACTGCAAACTGTCTCCCAGGTTCAAACCATTCTCATGCTTCAGGCTCCCGAGTAGCTGGGATTACAGGCACCCGCCACAACGCCCAGTTAGTTTTTGCATTTTCAGTAGAGACAGGGTTTTGCCGTGTTGGCCAGGATGGACTTGAACTCCTGACCTCAAGTAATTCACCCACCTAGGCCTCTCAAAGTGCTTGGATTACAGGCGTGAGCCACAGCACCTGGCCAGAATTCCTTTCCTTTTGAAGACTGAATAACATTCCATTGTGTGTACATGCCACATTTTGTTTATCTATTCCTCAGTGGACACTGGGCTGCTTCTGCCTTTTGGCAATTGTGAAAAAGGTTGGTATAAACATGGGTATACAAATATGTCTTTGCGTTTTCACTTATTTTTGCAGGTGAGATTCCATGGAGATTCAGAACACCTCTGAGTTATCGTTATTCAGTATAGGTCAGGGTCATCCATTTTCTTTTCTTTTCTTTTCTTTTTTTTTAAGACGAAGACTCACTCTGTTATTCAGGCTGGAGTGTAATAGTGCCATATCAGCTCACTGCAATGTCCACCTCCTGGGTTCAAGCAATTCTCCTGCCTCATCTCCTGAGTAGCTGGGATTACAGGCACGAGCCACCACGCCCAGCCGGGTTATTCATTTTCTTTTGGTTCCCTCTCACTGAACCCCTTCTAGTTTCCCCTCATCTCCCGCCCTGGGGCTGACAGGGACTGCTTTCCTGTCACCTGTTCTCTTCCGACTCAGCCTGTTTCAAGCACAGGGAACAGAACTCTCAACTCTTTCCAATCAGTGTACCTCTTCGCTTCACTTTAGAAAGCTCCTCCAAGCCCTTTCCTCCAGGATCCTTTCCTGGGGAATGCTGGGGTGACCCACAGGGTGCAGTCCTGCCCTTCCAGTTATCAGGGCCACCTTCACCTCTGAGGTTCCCTGCAAGAGCCCCGAGGGTGTGGCCTCAAAGACAACATTCCTTGAGAAATGTCACCGAGAGAGTGTCAGGCTGACCAGAAGTGGCCCAAGTCATCTTCCCTGGTTCCTCATTGTTCAAGGCTGGCTTTGAAATCAGAGGGACCCACGGGGCTCTCAGGGAAAGACATCCTAAGGGATTGGATGATGTGGAGCTGATGAGGGAAGGACAATTTGCAGTTTCATTAAAAATAAAACATGGCGGCTCACACCGATAATCCTAGCATTTTGGGAGGCCAAGGTAGGCAGATTGCTTGAGGAGTTCAAGACCAGTCTGCGTAACATAATGAGACCCCATCTTTACAAAAAATTTTTAAAAGATTAACTGAGCATGGTGGCCCATGCCTGTGGTCCCCAACTACTGAGGCTGAGGCAGGAGAATTACTTGAGCTCGGGAGGTCGAGACTGCAGTGAACCATGATTGTGCCACTCCACTCCAGCCTGGGTGACAGAGCAAGACCCTGTCCCAGTAAATGAATGAATGAATGAATGAATGAAACTCCAGATCAGTCTCTGAAATATGGAATCCCTAGAAATTTGGGGATAGCTGGGGATAGAAAGAGCGTGGACTTTGGAGTCCAGGCAGATTTGGCCTCGGTCCTCTGCTTTGCGTTTTGCCTTGATTTGAGTCTTTGCTTTCCTCCTCTGGAAAGTGAACAGACATCCTGCCTTGAGGGTGCTGTGAGCATGAAATGGAGCTTTGCCGCAAAGCTCTGAGCCCTGGTTTCAGGCAGGTTCCAGGATATGGAAACTGTTTTCCGCAGAATTCCCGGCCCGCAGAATCTTCCAGTTTCTTTGCCCCCAGAATCAATAAAGCACTGCTATGAGTGTTGTTTGCCTGCCCCAGCAATTATCCTTTGGCAGGATGACAGGCAGAGTGTGTGAGTCGCAAAGCCAGCTTCGTTAGTGCTAATGCATTTAGGGTAATGTGGCCACAGTTGAAGGTCCCCTCTGGGGACCCAGGAGAGCTCTTGATGCAGTTTTGATGCGGCCACAGCTCTGGCATTTGCTCCGGTGATGGAGGTTGGTTGGCAGATTCAGCTGGCTTCTGGGTTCTCTGGGGTTTAGAGAGGGTTGGGTGCCTTGAGCAACCAGATTTGAGGGATTCATCAATGGAATGGTCTGTGCAGAGCTTGGTGGTTCACAAGCATGTTCGTGCCTCTGCAGCTGGTCTCGTCCAGAGGTTTGGCATCCGGGCGCCGGGGAGGCTGTGCTAGCCGTCTTCCCTGCCAGCTGTCTTGTCTGCCGTCATGCTTCATGTGAGAAGGTCTCAATTTCCCTCCCCGTAGTTTTTCTCTGTATTTGCGTGGACTTCCATAGGTGGTGATGTGGATAAATGCAATACCAATATAGTTACTATTTGTCGTCTGCCTGCCTACAGGTAGGGACCTTATGTATATTTATGATCGAATTTCTAACAATCTTGAGAGGTTAGTTAAGCATTTTTTTTTTTTTTTTTGAGACGAAGTCTCGCTCTGTCACCCAGGCTGGAGTACAGTGGCACGATCTGGGCTCACTGCAACCTCCGCCTACTGGGTTCAAGTGATTCTCCTGCCTCAGCCTCCTGAGTAGCTGGGATTACAGGCATGCACCACCATGCCCAGCTAATTTTTTGTATTTTTAGTAGAGACGAGGTTTCACCATGTTGGTCAGGCTGGTCTCAAACTCCTGACCTCGTGATCCACCTGCCTTGACCTCCCAAAGTGCTGGGATTACGGGCGTGAGCCACTGTGCCTGGCCTTAGTTCAGCATTTTTTCCCCTACTTTATGGATTTGGAAAAAGCTCAGAAAGGTCAGGTGACACAGCTGGTGGGGTAGGATTGTGGCCAGCTGTGCCTGCCTGTTTCCTGTTCCCTGGGCTGGAAGAACCATTATGATTGTCAGAGACTCTGCATACTTCTGCCTTTGCATGCCCCTTTCTCCATTAAAAATATTCAAAAATTATAGTTTTTGAATGGTTGGTGTAAGTATAGATATAAACCAGGTTGGATATGTTCATATATTTTCTACTAATGTTAAAAGAAGCTAACACATTTTCATGGGCCCCTAAATGTGTCATGATCCTTAGGCACTGCGTCTGCTGGGCTGCTAGCCCTTTGGGGAACAAAGTTGGTGTCCCAAGAGAGGGAAGTGGGAGAGGGAGAGAGTGACTGGCTCAAGTGACTTTCTTTTTCTGCCTGACAGTGCTGGTGGCCTCAGTTTACCCCCGGAAGCCTCAGGCGGTAGAGCGGCATGTCCTTCCTGTCCTCTGGCACTTCCTGAACACCACCCCCTGGAACGGCATCCTGCCCGTGCCCAGTGGGAACGTCCGTGCGGTGGTGTGCCGGCTGTCCCGGAGCCTCCAGGAGCACATGGGCTCCCGCCTGCTGGACTTTGCCGCCAGCCAGCCAAAGCATGTCCTCAAGACGCTCCAGGACCTCTTAGACTCAGAATCCTTGGGAGGCAGCCACAAGGCCACCGACAGAGGGGTGACCCCTGACAGCAAGACAACTGGCAGCTCACACCCTCTCCAGCTAGATTAAAGACGGATCTGAAATGGGCAATTATTATTTTTTATCTTGTTTCATTTTTATGGTGGAATACTCTCCTGGTTACTTTACCCCTTAGAGTTCCAGATGTACATGGTGTATTTTGAAGTAGAAATAAAAGAATTACTTATTTTTCTAAGGCTTTATTATCTTGCACTTTTTTAATTGCAGAGAATGTTTTAGTAACTAGGTTTGTGACGAATGAGACGAAATGTGACAGCAGCAAAACCAGTTGCGGACAATGTTGAGACAAAGGAGAAGGAAAAGGGTAGCACGGACCTGTAAGTTGCAGCCCGTTTGAGACAATAGTTCCCCATCTGTGACCTGCTGGGCAAGCCCCGCGGAACCCGCAGCTCCTGGCTTGGTCATCGAATCCAGTCCATTTATTATGGGCCTGAGTGGAGGTGAGTGTAACAAATGTGTTCAGGGATGTCGTGCATCCCCCTGCGAAAGCTGCAGTGCGTCTGTTGGTCCCGTGGGAGCCTTCTGATGGGATCTGCCCAGCTTATCAAAAGACAAGGGGAATTTGACATTTGCATCACTAAAAGCCTTCTCTAGAAGGTGGCATTCTGGCTAGTCCTGGAGAGGACTAGATGATGTTTTCCTCGTGAAGCACTCAAAATGGAGATTCATGTGGAGCATAACGTGCTATCGGTATGCAGTTGCTGCCGGGTCTGAAATTGCACGGGCTGCAATTGTGGGCTGCATCACCAGGCTGGAGATGTGTGTGGGCACAGCACAGGCCACGACTTATGCAAGCAGAGAAGGTGTTGGCCCCCCTGGGGGAGCAGCCAGTGAAATGAGGTCCTGGCAGTTGGAGAGGGAAGTCTGGGGCTCAGGATCTAGACACACTAGAGGTGGCTCTGCCTTGGCTGGGACCAGTGGCAGATTAACAACTGTATGACCAGAAAGAGAGCTCAGGCCATGATCTTAAATGCATGGGCAGGCAGGGCTGGTACAGAGAAGGCTGAAGGGGCAGCATCCTAGCTCTCACAGGGAGCCCACCCTGCAGTCACATGCTAGGGCAGATCCAGACGACCTTAGCCCTGAGGGCCCAGCCTCCAGCCAGCAAGTTTTCTGACAGATACCCCCTTCCCCAAACCTTCCCCAGTGGAACCTCTTTCCACTGTCATCTGCCCCCTAGGCATAGCATCTGTTCCACATCCCTATTCTGAACCTCTCCCGGGGAGTCTGGCTCTGGAAAGCCCCCAATCTACTCACTGATGTATTTCCAAACCCCGCCAGGCTGAGGAAGCCACTTTCCCATCTTGCCCTGTGGCAGCTGTAGCTAGGCCGGCCCCTCCGTATGCCCTGGGGTGAGGTTGGGCCCTGCAAGTCATCCCCGGCCGTGGGCTTTTCATAGGCGGCTTAAGAGTGACTTTGGGTAATTCTAGCCCAGTGAGCTGCTACTCACCTGATTGTGACCCCACCAGGGGCTTCCCTGGGACCATCTAGCTCTTTGTTGATTCTTACTGACCCAGGTTAAAGGCCTAAAAGACAGGCAGCCATCCAAAAACGCCCAAGAGGCTGACAGTCAGTGTTTTAAAAGTGTCACACAATGTAATTAATTGTGTTTGCCTGTCATCTGAGCAAATGTTTTTGGTTTGGTGAGTAGACTCGCATTTTCTGCTTTTATCCTAGAATGTATCAGAATATTTCAGGATTTTTTAGATCCCTAGGAGTCCAGGGATGTAGAGTCTGGGAGGGATTCTGAAGGCTGAAGTGAAGCTCAGCAGTACTGTCCTGTGTTCCTGCCTTCCATGCCTGTTCTCACACAGGAAACTTCCCATCCCATGGGTCCCCCTCCCACTCAGGGGTGGAGTCATCGAAAACGATTGAAAACAGGGGAAAAGTGCAGAATACATCTTTGCACTGTTCTCTTTTCCCTCATTATTTCATGTTTTAATCACACCTGTGGTGTGAAGCTGCTGGGATGCCCTGGGTAGCTCCGGGTACCTTGGGAAATTTTCTTCTCAAAAGATTTCCCCAGGCCATTACTTTTAAAACAAAGGGAAGACTGCATGTTGGTGACCTGGCCCTGGGCCTGTTGGGAATACCTGTGGGAATCTAATGGGAAGGCCTGTCGTGGGAAATGAAGATTGTCCTCAGAGCCGGGGCTGGGGCTGAGCCCACACATCCTTTGCTTGGTTCTGTGTGGCCAGGAGTGCCACTTACATGAGATGCCCTTGGGCGTGGGAATGCAGCCTCTAATCATGGAAGATTCTCTCTCAATCGCTCTCTTTGTGTAACAGAAATGCAGGTTCAGCCACTCATCGCTTGTAGACTCCGATGAACAAATGGGAGGTCTGGAACAAGGAAAGTGACTTTTTAGTCCAAAGCTAGTTTAGGGGAAGAAGCTGCCTTGAGGGGTACCGCTTCATTTATGGACCAGAAAATGGGCACTTTTAAAGTGTGTGTGTGTGTGTGTGTGCTGGCACGAATGTCCTGCAGGAGAGGAAGCGGGCAGGTGGGGGAGCCCACATACTTGCTTTGATGACTTATCTACTGGGTGGTTGAGCTGGCATCTCTGTGGGAAAACTTGAGGTTGTAAAGGTGGCTGAAGCTCTCCAGGTGAGGGAGAGTTTCGTAGTAGGCACACTTTGGGTTATTAATTAATTGACTTGTCTCTGTAGGCAGTTTTCTAGTGGATGCAAGTTCTGCTCTGAAGCTTCTAAGCACACAGTGAGATGAACTTACCCTGTAGGAGTGTCTGGTGAAGGGGAGTTAGAAGGTTATAGTTGAATTTCTAAAGAGCTAAGAAGGAAGTGGGGAACAAGGAGAAATAGGGAAAAGAGAAGAGAAATATATATATATATGTTTTAGACAGAGTCTTGCTCTGTTGCCCTGGCTGTAGTGAAGTGGCACAATCTCAGCTCACAACCTCTGCCTCCCAAGTTCAAGTGATTCTCCTGACTCAGCCTCCTGAGTAGCTGGGACTACAGGCACGTGCCACCATGCCTGGCTAATTTTTGTATTTTTAGTAGAGACAAGGTTTCACTATGTTGGCCAGGCTGGTCTCGAACTCTTGACCTCGTGATCCACCTGCCTCAGCCTCCCAAAGTGTTGGGATTACAGGCATGAGCCACTGCACCCAGCAGACAAATAATTTTAAGAACTTTTTCTTTCTTAGAAAAATGGGTGTACTCGGTTCAGAGTGAGACTCACAGACTGGAGACCTGTCTGAGAACTGTAAGTGCCAGGACTTCCTTTTACATCAAGTAGAATTTTTTGAGATCTTAGGGAACTTTTCCTCTAGGTCCATTGTGGCAGGTCAGGTCTTGCTAACGCAGGCCTCCATAACAACTGTTTCAATAGTGACTGAGTGGTTAAGTTAAACATTAAAAGCTGAGAGAGTCAGTAGCCTTACACGAAGGCTGGAATGTAATAAAAGCCCAAGAATTTTGCCTAGGCCTTTCCTGAGCCTTAAAGCATGACAAGATAATGAAGGAATTCTTAGTGGGATCCTTTTAGGATTAAACCAGTTTTATTGGGGTCTGAAGGAACTCCCCAACCCTCCATGATTTAGCAGGAGACAAGATAAGGGTAATCACCCGAGCACCTGGAACCATCTAGATTAACTAAATATGCTGAGGCTCCAGAGGAAGGTCTTCAGGACTTAGATCTTAGTTATAGATTAGAAGAAGTTAATCATGTATGTCTTTGGATGAAGACACACTTACACATAGTCATGTAGCTTAGAAGGCATGTAAGCTCTGGAAAACTGTAATTTTGAGTTGGTCTGGTGGTATTTTCCAGGCCTTCTCCCTGTGACCGGTTATAGAAATAAACTCTCTTCCTCTCCAGTTCATTTGCATCTTGTTATTGGGCCAGGAGAAATAGCCCGACCCTCAGCTTGGTCTGGGAACAAAATCTCTCGTCTTGTTTTCTCCTCTCTCTATCATCTCCTACCTTCAGAGATAATGAATGTTTCCCCCCTTTCACTGTGCTTCAGAATCATCTGGCAAGACTTAAAAAATACTGAGTTCTACCCCCACCCCCTACCCTACAGTGTTTTGATTCAATTGGTCTGAGGTCAGGCCTAGGCAGCTGTATATTTTTCTTCTTTTAACTCCAGGTGATTCTAATGGCTGGGCAAAATTTAAAAACACAATAAAGAATCTGATAAAAAAGGAACCTGCCCATGGCTTAGTCCCTGTGGGCTTCTGGCCTGCCAGCTCCCTTACCTCACAGCCCTAGAGCGTCCTGGGGTTAACGGCAGAAACTCAGTCCATGCCCTGGAGTTAGGCCTGTGGCTGCTGGCATGGGGCTTGGGACCTATTTGTCAACCTCTCTGATCTTCACTTTCCTTATTAATCTAGTGTGTGGATGACATCAATACCCACTTTCACCTCGCTGTGGTGAAGATGAATGAGAACATTCTTCTTTTTTAAGATGGAGTCTCGCTCTGTTGCCAGGCTGGAGTGCAGTGTTGTAATCTTGGCTAACTGCAAACTTCACCTCCCCAGTTCAAGCGACTCTCCTGCCTCAGCCTCCTGAGTAGCTGAGATTACAGCCATGCACCACCACGCCTGGCTAATTTTTGTATTTTTAGTAGAAATGGGGTTTCGCCATGTTGGCCAGGATGGTCTCAATCTCTTGACTTCGTGATTTGCCCACCTGAACCTCCCAAAGTGCTGGGATTATAGGCATGAGTCACCGTGCCCAGATGAGAACATTCATATAAAGTACTTAGCATAAGGCCATGAAAACTGGGAGCTGTTCTGTTTGGGACCTGTCATTTCTCCAGCTGCCTTCCCCTTTCCCCATGTGCTTTGACAACCACCCGCTCAATACACACAGAGAAGAAAACCCAGAAGCTCTTCTCTCCTTGTGGCTGCTCCCTCCCTTTTACTCCTCTGACCTTTGAGGCTGGAGTGGGGATGATTTACAGGGGAGCAGAATGCTTTCTTGCCTAAAGCATTTCCCTTTTATTACAACTTAGTTCTGCCATTAGGAAAAGAAAGGGAGAAATGACCATAAATCTTCTGTTCTTGTAATGGAGGGAGGAAGACGGGGCCCAGAAAGGGAAGCCGAGAGAAAGAGCCAACCTTCTCATTCAATGTCTGCGGTGTTCCAGGTCTGCCATTTTTCTTGACATCTTATAAGGAAGATATTATTTCTCCCATTTCCTGATGAGGAAACTGGGCCTCAGTGATGCTTAATGAACAGCCTCAGTCAGTGCACAGGAATCTCCTGGGAATCTTGGGAAAGTGCGGATTCTGCTTCGGCAGGCTTGGGTGGGGTCTGAGATTCTGTATTGTCTAATTTTTAGGTGATGTCAATCCTGTGAGTCTGGCAGGGGCCACACTTTGCGGGGTCAGGCCCTAAGACAGCAAGAAAGTGGTTGAAACCTGGGTATGTGTCCAGTCCTGTTTGACTCCAAAGCCCCTGACTTTCTGTTCCAGGATGCTTTATGGCTCAAAGACATTTACCTTTCCTTGGGTCAGTTTGAGCCCTTTGAGAGGATCCACTGAAATCCCATGGATTTCTGGAGTTAGTCTGGTCCCAGAGTTTTGCCTGCAAAAGCTTCAGGGCAGAGAGGGTCTGCTTGGTCAGCTCTGATCATTAGGATATGCTGTGAACCTCTGGTGCGGTTAGGATTTGTGAACACAAATGAAGACATGAGAAAAGCGTAATCTATTCAGAGCTTGCTATAGCAAGGGAGCCTGCCATGATGACCCGAGTTTTGGCAAAGACTCATATGCAAGCAGAGGAATGCTGGAATAGTGGAATAGGGAAGGCTTCAGGTATGCCTTGATTGGAGGCTGTTGGCCTGGCGATGATGTAGGCAGTAAGTGTGGACGGCAGCCTGCTTGTTGCAATCTCACCCACAGTGCTTGTTAAAGTACAGATCCCTGGGTTGTACTCCAGTGCTACTGAATCAGAGCTTCAGTCACTCACTTTCCAGGTTGAGAACCTCCGTCACAATCTCAAAGCTTTCAGTGGTTATTATTCAGGCTAGCCCACACCTGGGAGCCTTTACCCTAAACCAGTCTTTACCAAATGTGGTTGATGAAAAGAATTGCTTGTGGGGGAGACGGAGAGACAGGAACAAGTGCTCTTTAAAAACGCAGGCTCTTAGTCTTGGCTGTAGATCTGTTTCTGGGGGGGAAGGGCTGGAAATCTGCAAATTATCAAGCAGCTGACTCTGAAGATCAGGCAGGCTGGGAAGCAGCGTCCTAACTGCCTGCTCCCAGCCCGGTTCCAGACAGCACGGCAGCATCACTGTGCGCGGGTGCTCCCTAGTGGGTGCGTGTTTCTGAGTCAGGGACCACTTGGGGGCTTCTCTTTGGTCCTTATCTTTACTGGGGTTTATTCAGGGGGTGTGCTGGTTTCACTATAGCCTATCCCCTGGTGTTTCAGTGAAGCCGGCTATAACATTTGAAGGCTTTGCTTTGTTTTAATCACATCTTTATAATTACCTCTCTGCAGGTTGACAGCTGTTATTAGCATCACCTTGGGTTCTCCTTGAGAATTTTTACATCCTTAAAGTGATCTAGCACCTCCGCAGCTGATGTCGGAAGCTGCTAACTAAACAATCACTTTAAAAAGTCACCAGGTTTTGTAAACACAGCCAATCCTCTCCCCTTCCAAAGGGGGGAAAAAAAAATAGCTAGATAAATAATTTTCATGAAGGCAATTTGTTTCCCAGGGTCTATCTTCCTTTCTGTCTCATCTACCGGTTTTTACCGCTGTGAGGCAGTGGCAATAAAGAGCTGTCTCCAGAAGTAGGCTGCGTCTGCTCCTGCCAGCTTTCATCTGGAAGCCCACTTCAGGGTTCAGGCAATGAGAAGCAAATATTTTTCGGAAAAGACTTTTCTTTTTTTCTTAATGTTAGCAGCAGTTGTGTATGTGTGTATGGGTCGGGGGTGGAGGTGGAAAAGGATGGGAGTGGATGAGATTCGTAGAGGGATTTATTATATTTTTAAAATTCTTGGCTGGGCGGGGTGGCTCATGCCTGTAATCCCAGCACTTTTGGAGGCCGAGGCGGGTGAATCACCTGAGGTCAAGAGTTTGAGACCAGCCTGACCAATATGGTGAAACCCCATCTCTACTAAGAATACAAAAATTAGCCGGGCTTGGTGGCGTGTGCCTGTAGTCCCAGCTACTCAGAAGGCTGAGGAGGAGAATTGCTTGAACCCGGGATGCGAGGTTGCAGTGAGCCGAGATCGTGCCATTCGCCATTGCACTCCAGCCTGGGTGATACAGCTACACTGTCTCAAAAAAAAATGGAACCCTTGTTTTGAGTTTCCATCCAAACTAGTTTGAGGAATGGCTAGAATTATAGCTGAATTTTGGTTGGAGATGAAAAATAATTTCCTGGGCTAAGTGTGGCAGCTCACACCTGTAATCTCAGCACTTTGGGAGGCTGAGGTGGGAGGACTGCTTGAGTCTAAGAGTTTGAGACCAGCCTGGGCAACATAGCAAGACCCCATCTCTACAGAAAATAAAAAATCATAGCTGGGCATAGGTGGTACATGCCTATAGTCCCACTTAATGCAGAGACTGAGGTGGGAGGATCACTTGAGCTTAGTAGTTCGAGGCTGCAGTGAGCTATGATCATGTCACTTCACTCCAGCCTGGGCGACAAAGTGAGACTGTATATCTTTAAAAAGAAAAATAATTTCCTATTTGTAAATGTTGGAGAAAATGGAGAATTTCTTCCATAGAAAGGTATGCTATCTCCTTCCGGTACGCTTCTCTGGAATAATCTAGATCCTGCTGAAAGCAGTATCAGGAGGAAGACTGGCCAGGGTGGGTAAGAGGCCTGCTCTGCCCTCACTGGCAGTGTATCTTTGGAGTGAGATCTTTTTTTCATGTGTAAAAGGTATTGAAAAGACACTTGCTTTGTCCATCTCACAGAGTCTTTTTTCTCCCAAAGATTTAATGAAACGTTGTAGATAATCGCATTTTGAAAAATAGAGCGTTACATACAAAGAAAGGTAGAATTATTATTAACAGGAGCCTCATCCCACACTGCGTGCAAAGCCCGCTGTTTAGGAGTGTTCAGAGTAATTGCAGGCTTTCTGTCCTGACTGCCTGACAGCCTCATGACTCAACACAGGAAAGACGGGAGATTCAGAAGCTTAATTTGTTTTTTTCCATGTGGCATATTTGACATATGTACTTGCGATTGCAAGCAAATGTTGTCAAGTCTTTTCTCTCCACTTTGAAAGACATGAAAACCTTCAAAGAAGGAAGTCAATTCTTGCAGAGTTTGACAGCTGTTTTTAACTGTCTCCAAAGATCAAAGCGCAGCTCAGGAATGAGGGGGAAAAGATATTGGCTTCTTTTCTTAATCAGGATCTTACAGTGTGGAGGCAGCAGAGATGAACATTAAAGACCAAAATGGCCAGGATTATGAGTTCCGTTCCCCAAGATGGCTCAAAAAGATGGCTTAGAAAAGACAGGTTTGCCTCTGTCGTGCAGATGGCAGGATAAGTAGGCTAACGTTATCATCACCGCTTTGCAGATGAAGACACAGGCCCAGAGATGCCAGGTCACAGAGCCAGGGAAGGGAGGTGTCAGGACTCAGGCTCTGGTGTTCTAATTCCAACCCTCAGGAGCGTGATACCCTCTGGCTTCCGAGGGTGAGTGTTCTATTTACTGTGGTCCTTTCTTTCCCATCCTGTTCTCTTCTTCCTCCAATTTAGGTTGGTCACCTTTATCTATGGGCATTAGCTGAGCCGTGCCAGTGCTATCACTCCACGCAAAACCGATTGCCGCCTCGTGTGCTAGACTTTAAGGGTGTCTGGAATGACAGCATTCAAAAGTGGGTGACCAGGTCAGTGGAATTCCAGAGCCACCTGATGCGGGCCCCACAGACTACTCTCGAAGTTACTTTCTGAAGTCCGGGAGTACAATCAAGCCTGCGGCGTCCAGGGTCCTCCATAAAATTGAATTAGAGTGCCGAGTGAATTAACTGTTTGCTCCTCTTCTTGTGTGATGCATTTTTAATTACATTTCATAAAAATGTCTGGCTGGATTGATGGAACTTTATTTAAACTTCAGGTTGGCACGGGGAATAGACGATGGTGCAGTATAATATGTTCTGTTAGTATAGGCTCAGAACATGTGTACTTTATGGCAGTTCCACTGAATCTTTGATGTGGCGCTACTTAAAAATATATTACCTTTGAAAAGATTTCCTTTGAAAGATAGAGTGGGTGCTTTAGCAGCCTGAAGCCGTCAAGCAGATGATCAATTGACAAACACATCAGCACTTATAATTCACTGCACCGGCTCCCCTGATACATGCAAAACACGGGTTTATTTCAGAAATAGAATATATATCTCCAAATCCCTTTCATTCACATTGCACGGTTTATGAGGCAAGTTTTGTCAAGCCTAGGCCCTTCACAAAAAAAGAAGAGTCTCTTTGGTCTGTCTGCCCCGCCTTTCCTATCAACATGGGTTATTTCAGGCTCTGAACTGGGCATACGACGTGAAGAAGGAAAATAGATGCTCCTTAGAGTACACAGCAGCCCAGACCCCAGCCGCGGAGGGAGGTTATATTTCCTCTTGAAGATTGTATTTATACTTGCAAAAAGCTATCACTGTTCTGCCAGAATATGTTTTCTTTTTTTTTTTTTTCCTCCATGAATCCTTTTGATGGAAACAGAAAATTGTGTTTTTTTTCCCTGGAGTGGAACTGTTTACAGTGTCCCTAAAGTGCTGGGTAAAGGGCTGGGCTCAGTACCTCCCTCTTCACAGCTCTGGGGCCTCCACGGTCAGGAGGATGAAGGTTGTGCTCCTCCAGAGTGGAGCTGGCTGAGGAAGAAGATGGGTGTGATATGCGCCCCTTAGCTTGATCTGCGGTGGGTTCCTCCTTGTGTGTATCCCCAACGGTCCTTGGTTTCTAACTCTATGAAGAAAAAGTGCAGACTCATGGGTCTTCAATGAGTTGGGTCCATTGGCTTAATAAGAATTTTTTTTTAAAACCCCAAAACAAAAGGCAGAACAAAGAAAAACTGTCCTCCCTTCTCCCTTGGGCAAAGGAAGTGGATTTGGCGTAGCAAGGATACCCTTCTTGGGTGGCAGGGAGAGGGCGGGCGTGAGCAGCACATCTGAGACTGTGCAGCTGGGTTTGCCCCCTTCTGCCACCAGCAATGTGTGCTCCAAGGCAGACTCAAGTTTGTGGAAGGCCTGGTCTCTAGGAGGGGCAAAACTGAGCAGATGCCACGAAACCGTTCCGTTGTGGATTTAATTTCTTTTGTACAAAGTCTAATGTGTAATTTGAGCTAAGTCTGGTAGTTGGTATGGTAGCCAAAAACACATCTTTGACCCACCTGCTCCTATGCCGGCTTGGCACTGCTTCGCCTTTGACCTCATTGACCCCCAGCCCCCAGCCCCTTGGCAACCCCTCCCTGTCTTCCCTGGAGTGGGGGAAGCTGACTTGGAATTCCAGTAGTCTTGGGTCACTGGGTAACACAATGGTGTCACCAGCTCACTGTCCCTGCTGCCTAGGTCTGGTGGCAGCTGGGGGCTCTTATGACATGACATGTGGGGTCCTATGGCAGGAGCTTCACCCTGTCCTGACACATGTTGGCACCAAGCAAATGTGGAGGTCTTCCAGAGGGACAAGGAGGCATCATGGGCATCTCCCCAGCTGATGGCAGGAACCAAGGTGCCCTGAACCCCTCATCTGCCACCCGTAACATGATGGGGGGCACTTCTTGCTGCTTACCAGCCTAGCCTGTTCAGGGGCAACCTCCAGTCTCAGCCTTCTGCCATGCACGCTCATGGAAAGCATCAGTCATTCATTCTGGACCGTCCTGTGTGATCTCCGTGACACTGACCCCTTCTGTGGTGTAGTCCTCTGGCTGGCTCCCTGCTTTCCCTGCTAGCCTGCATGGCCACAGCGGCGGGCATTCGGCCACCCTTTCCACTTTCTACCCAGCCCTGGACTTCTAAGATGAGGCCCTTTACAGAAGGAGGCCTGGGCTGGAGACTCAGCCTTGCTTCCCCTCACCGCTGGTCTGGCTCTGCTTCATATCCTGGTTCCAGTAACTAAAATTTTTATGATTCCTGTGGTCACACCCCCTTATGGCACCCCAGTTTCACCCACTGTATCCCACTCCAGTCTCCCTGCAGCTGGGGAACAGCTTGGTTTCCTTGGAGCTCCAGGAATCCTGCCCCTAAATCCTAGTCCAGGCAGGGTCTGGTTTCTGAGCAGTCCCACCTGAAGCCACTTACCTGTGAGCTAGACCTCAAAGGCTGCCCACATTGTGTTTCTCCTGCTTACTCAGCTCAGTGCCCAGCCTACCTAAGGCTCACCCCATGGTAACCCAATGGTTGCCTGCCCAATCGTTTAGGGAGAATGCCCAGATCTTTATCGGGCAAGATACCTGAACCTGGTTCATTCTCATGTGCTTATCTCAGCCCCTGCCCTGCCGGGATGGCTGGACTTCCCAGCATTGCCTGCAGCCCAGGCAGCTCTCAAGTGTCCACCCAGAGGTGGGTGTGGCTTGGCTTTAGCATCAGCCAGCCCGGGCACTGCCTGAGCACTGCTCTGAGATGGAGGTGGCAACAGGAGCACACGTGAGCAGATAGCTGGGTATGTGCGTTTCCAGCAGAGGGATGGGCTGTGGCCCCTCTTGGTAGTTTCATCAGCTGTTCTTTGAGTGCCTTTGAATAATAACTGGACAAGTTGAGGTGGGATTCATTTACTCAGAGTCATAGCCTCTCTCTAGGGGAGGGCGCTGTAGTCCCTAGGGACTCAGTTTAACAAGTTTTTGAGCCCACAATCTATTTTAGAAAGAATGGGTTTGAGGTCTATAATTTCCCCAAACTTAAAAAAATCAGCTTTGCAGCAGATCTGGAGGATCGTCCCTTAGCTGTACCCCAGTGGGTAAGAATCCTTGTCTTTTGCCAACCCACTGAGCGGGCATTGAATCACTCAATTACTGCAAAATCTTTTCTAAATAGAACGCATGCCACAGCCTCCAGTGGAAACATTCCAAGATCTGCCGCAAATATCTAGCTCATTGGCAGAAGCAGGTTTTTGGCATGAACAACTGTTTTTCACTTTGATTTTGACTCCAGCAGAAGTTCTGCAAGATGACCTGGGAAGAAAGTTGGCCAAGAAGCCTCCGAGGGGGGATTGGCATGTAAGTGTATTTGCCTTACCTACGCTGTCTTCTGAGCTCCAGCACGCAAGGCATGTGGAGAATGGGGTGCCTGTTTGTGAGGTTTGGTTCACCCTACTCAGTCGAGAAGCACGTAACACGTAGGGCCGTGAGAACATTTGAAACGCGCTTAGGCCGAGAGTCAGTGTGGCTGGTATTGTGAGCTGTCAGCTTTAAGTTTATGACATTGAAACTCAGCTTGGGAAGGAGGAGAGGACAGAGGGCGGGTGGGGCTGTATGTTTTAATCCCAGCTCACTCAGCCTTCTCATTTTGGGAGCCATGCACGTCCAAACAAAGCTCTCAGTGGAGACTTCAGTGCTGTGGCACTACTTAATCTTAAAACAAAAAAGCTTTCCGATCATTTGTGCACCCATGTCTGCTTTAGGCAGCTGGAGTGACACACTACCTATGGGCAATGGAACGTAATAAAAAGAGCAGAGAGATTCTAGCACCAGACTCATCTGTGCAAAATTTCACTCTATTATCTTCTTAGCTCTATGACCTTCAGCAAGACACTTGAGAGGGGCCTCCTCTCCACATCTTCGGTTTTCATATGCGCAAAACTAGAGGATGCTGTCTGCTTCATTCCCTGTTGTGAGGCTTAAGTGATCTCATGGAACGAACCCAGTTAAAACCCCATCAAGCATGCAACAAATTAAGGCCAGCACTTGAAGGATTAAATACTGTCATTGTGGGTTCTAAAGTTCTGGTGAACCTTTGAACTCCAAGGCAGAGCAGGATCTGGGACTGAAACCGGTGACTGTTTAAAAGTCAGCAGACCCGCTGGGCAGTGGCCCTTCCAAGCCTTTCCAGGACGCCTCAGTAGGAGTTTGGTTTGCCCACCATCTCTGGGTCAGGCTGGACACTTGGCTGTCACACTTGGCCTTCTGGGCTGACTGCATGAGTGTGGCCCCCTCGTCAGCCTGTCAGGACACCTCCTCCTGTTGGGGCTGCGCCTCTGGCTGCGATTTGTCCTGGATATGGCTGTTGCGGGGCTCCGGTTGAAGCCCGTGGCCCAGCACACAGAACTCTGGGGGAGATGCCTGCCTGCCGCTGCCCTGTAATTCAGGGGCACAGGGGCTGCTTCCTGGCTCTGCATCCTTCTTAGGGCTCTCTTCGCTGCTGCTGCTGCGGAGAGAAAGGACAAGGGCAGGTCAGACACTCCTCCTCTGCGGCTCTTTCCCACCCCATCCCCTTTCTCCATTCTCCCTTTCTGTCCCTCCCCAGCTCTCTCCCACAGGCCCGTGCACCCTGGAGGCCAGGCCTCTGACGTCTGTACCAGGCTTGTGGGGCTGGTGCTGCCGTTGCCATGTGTCTGTAGGGGTGGGTGCTGCGGGCACTGGGGTGACAGGCTGAGTCCTGTTCTTTCCCCTGAAGCCCTGGATCCTGCTGCTCTGAACAAAGCAACTCTCTCAGAAGCTCTGGGAGCTGGGCCTTTGTTTTGTTTTCGTTTTTAAAGCACTTTGTTTAATAAGGGCTAAGCTTAGCCAGTTGAATTAAAGACAACAACAACAACAAGGAAAAAAACCAGCTTCTCGCAGCTGCCACCCTCTCCCTGAATAGAGAAAAATGCAAGCCGCTTGGCCCAGCCAGGCCCCGAATTTGGCTAGAACAGAGCTTCCCAGCTGCGGAGTGACACAGCTAGGAGGGGCTTTGCATGGGGAGGGGACCTCCAAAGGATTTGGCATGCATGGGAGTGCAGAATGGAGGGTGGCCCCCAGGGGGGAGCAGGCTGAGGCTAGCAGGGGACCAGCCCAGGAAGCCACCCTGGCCATCTGCTGGCAAGACAGCCTGAGGCTCCCTGCGGGAAATTAGAGGCTACCTGCCTGGGTTCAAGTCCTGACTCTCTGGCTTACTGGCTGGGTCCCCTGTGGCATGTTAGTTCATTCCTCTGCGTGTTAGCTTCCTTCCTTATAAAATGGAAGTAATAATAGTGGCCATCTCATCAGGCACTCATAGGTATCAATACTGGGTGAAGCATGGATGACCTTTGGCATACTATTGTATTAATAGCATAAGTGCTCCATGGGGGGTGGTGATACTGTGGTGCCACATTGTTGAATGAATAGGAAGTGACACTAGGAAAGGGCTCTAGTGACCACACTATTATCCCACAGAGACTCTGGGGTCTTGGTCCGAACTCTCAATCTGTCGCCTCAGGGCCAGGACAGGACCCTGGGTCCCCACATGCACAGGCAAGAAGGCCTTCTCTCTGCCCATGACCGCACATTCTTGCCCGATCTGTGAGCTTTGTTGTGCAGTGTGCTCAGCTCTGTGAGGTTAGACTTACGTGGGATGCCAAACCAGTGGAGAATACGTTTGCATTTGGACCTGAACAAAATCAAGGTGGGTGGTGGGAGTGGCGGGTAAGTGAGGTGGGCGCCAGGACAGCACACAACTACGATTGTCACACAGGAAGGACCCCAGCTCACTGTGCCATGGAGACAGTCTCATCGGAGTTGGCCTCTGGCCCCATCACAGGTGCCTACAGGTGTTCAGGGCCCAGGGCCCACTGGGCAGCGTGATCCAGGTGGCTGAGTAAAGGCGGCAGAGTGCACATGCCTGAGCAGTCCGGTCAGGCAAGGACTGAAAGCATAGCATTGAGGGGAGAAAGTCTGGAGCCTTCTCGAATGCACATAGTGCCCCAACATCCTGAGACCTAGAGGCTGGCACCCCCGCTAGGGGATTTGGCACATAAGTAGCAGTAGACGCTCAGTAATTGAGCTTCCTGGGTAAGCCTCCAAGGCCTGTTCCCAATCCCCAGGGCCCCGAGATCAGGAGATAGAAACATCATCCATTTTTCTACAAAGGGGGCTCCTGCCTAGCATGGGGTGTCTGGAAGGGCAGGCTGGTTCAGTCTGCAGCCTACCTCCACTGCAAGATATCGTGGCTGTGCCTGTGTCCCTGCATGTGCATGTCCCTGCCTGGGGAAACAGCCCGTTCTCAGTCTCTAGCTCTCTGGCACTGGCTTGTTGCATGATCTCGGGGGAAATCATGTGCCCAGTTCCTGGTGTTGTTTCCCCAGATGCAGGATGGCAGAAAAAAATGCTTGCCATCCATAGGGTGGCAAAGGCTTGGTGTGTTTACAGCACGTGCGTTTCTGCTCCCAGATGCCAGCTTTATGCCTGGAGACAGGGTTGCTGGGGAATGAGCACTTTCCCATCACAGTGTGGAAAGGCTTAGAGCTGTGTGGTGGTATAAGAGGCAGGGGAATGGTTGTGAGTTATTATATAAACTTCCACATGACCCTGGGGAGCCTCCTGTTTATGAACTCTCCTCTCTCTCTCTTTCTTTCTTCTTGAGATGGAGTCTCGTTCTGTCACTCAGGCTGCAGTGCAAGGGTACAATCTTGGCTCACCGTAACCGCCGCCTCCCAGGTTCAAGTGATTCTTGTGCCTCAGCCTCCTGAGTAGCTGGGACTATAGGCGTGTGCCACCATGCCCGGCTAATTTTTGTACTTTTAGTAGAGATGGGGTTCCACCATACTGGCCAGGCTCCTCTCAAATTCCTGACCTCAGGTAATCAACCCACCTTGGCCTCCCAAAGTGCTGGGATTACACGTGTTAGTCACTGTGCCTGGCTGTCCTTCATCTTTCAAGCCACTGTCTCCTCCCCACCACCTCTGCCCCAATTATTGAGATTCAGGACATAAAACAACCTTTGGGCTGCCCTATTCTGAGGAGAAGCCTGGGAGAAGGGCATTATTTTCTTCTTGAACAATTTTATGTTACTTTATTATTGTTCCTGCTGTTTTAAAATGTTAGTGTTTTTACTTAATGTCATTTTATTGTGCCTGTTCTCTCAAGCTCTTCCCCTGAAGGGCACAGTTTTTGAAATCTAATAACTGAATAAGTGGCTGGAGTGAGGAATAATGCATTAACATTTACAGAGCTTCTTAGATGAAAACCACTGTACTGTAGGAAGCTCATTTTAGATTTAAGAAAAGAGCAATGTTACATTAAGATTCTTGCAAAAATAATCAATATTTCATTTCTTTCAAGTGGCTGGGGAAGTTTATCTAACTGTAATAGTGCACAACTTTCCCGAGATAATATCTTTATTTAAAATTGACTGCCGAGGACTTTGTAAAAAATTACCATTTGTGCCTGGACAGATCGTGAAGTCTGCAACACATATCACTGGCAGAAATTTAACTGCTGATTTGCACAGTCGTAGGCTCTACACAGATAGCAAGGACGGATGGTAGCTGAGCTTTGTCTGATCTGATATCAAGACGCATTGATAAGAGTTCTTCTCTAATAGACTTCAGGTATTTTTTTGTTTCTACATCATAGTTTGAGAAAAGGTACATTTCTCCATGTATTCTGTAAAATAACCACTGGAGCATCCGAGTTCTTGCAGTCCTCATGCGATGGCCGTACTTTGACTCGTGCCCCATTGCGGCTGCATGTCTGGGACTGTCAGCAAGGCTGGGCCAAGGGCGTGCACATCTGTTCCCTGATGAGAAAGGCACACTTGGAACTCAGCCTGCCCCGGGGGAGGTAGCAGCTCCCTCCCTGGATTCTCGTACTCGGCACTCATGAATACTCTTGTCCTCACTATATGAACTTTTGAAGTTAGAGGAGAAGTGGAGCCAGGTCCTCGGGTTACAGGAAGCCACACATTTATATTCCATGCCTCCAGGACTAGCCGTTCTCAAAGTGTGGTCTGGGGACCCGTGGTTATTCCCGATACACTAATAGGTCAAAACTATTTATTTGACCCATGAGGTCAAAACTATTTTCATCATGATACTAAGATGTCACTTCTCCTTCTCACTCATTCTCTTGTGAATGTAGGGTAGAGATCCCAGAGTCTGCTACATGACGTGTGAGATCCCAACAGACTGACTATGGAAACAGAGCTGAGAATCCAGTTATCTCTTCATGTTAAGCCAGATGCTAAAGAGATTTGAAAAATGTAAGACAGTGCTACTCTTTTCCCTAAATTTTTTGTTGTAGAAAATACTCTTTTTGTAAAGACATATGCATGTGAAAAGACCTAATCTACGTTTGATAGGTGTATCTGAATGTGACGAAGAGAATCAATCCAAGCTGGAAAATACGCTTCAGGATATTATTCAGGAAAACTTTCCTAACCTAGCAAGGCAGGACAATATTCAACTCCAGGAAATACAGAGAACACCACAAAAATATTCCTCAGAAGACCAACCTCAAGGCACATAATCTCCAGATTCACCAGGGTTGAAACGAAAGAGAAAATACTGAGGGCAGCCAGAGAGAAAGGTCAGGTTACCCATAAAGGGAAGCCCATCAGACTCACAGCAGATCTCTCAGCAGAAACCCTACAAGCCAGAAGAGAGTGGGGGCCAATATTCAACATCCTTAAAGAAAAGAACTTTCAACCCAGAATTTTACATCCAGCCAAACTAAGCTTCATAAGCGAAGGAAAAATAAAATCTTTTGTGAACAAGCAAGCACTCAGAGATTTCATCACCACCAGGCCTGCTTTACAAGAGCTTCTGAAAGAACCACTACAAATAGAAAGGAACAACCAGTATCAGCCTTTCTAAAAAATATCAAAAAATAAAGAACATCAACATAATTAAGAAATTGCATCAACTAATGGGCAAAACAGCCAGCTAACATTAAATGACAGTATCAAACACACATATATTGTTATTAATTCTAAATTTAAATCGACTAAATCCCCCAATCCAAAGACACAGACAGGCAAAAAAAGCCAAGACCCATTGGTATGCTACATCCAGATCCATCTCACATGCAAGGATACATAAAGACTCAAAACAAAGGGATGGTGAAAAATTTACCAACCAAATGGAGAGCTAAAATAAATAAATAGAAAGCAGGAGTTGCAATTTTTGCTGATAAAATAGATTTCAAAGCAACAAAGATCAAAAGAAGCAAAGAAGGATATTACATAAAGATAAAAGGATCAATGTAACAAGAAGAGCTAAAGATCCTAAACATATATGCACCAATACAGAAATACCCAGATATGTAAGACTTATAAAGAGACTTGGACTCCCACACAATAATAGTGGGAGACTTCAACATCAATATTAGATAGATCAATGAGACAGAATGTTAACATCGATATCCAGGATTTGAACTCAGATCTGGAACAAGTAGACTTAATTAACATTCATAGAACTCTCTACTTTAATGCACAAAATATACACTCTCATCAGTACTACATCACGCGTATTTACAGGTTTAAGTGAAATATTGGTTAGCTGCTTGTTAATTATTTTCTTCCCTCATTTTTTTTTTTTATGTCTCTATTATTAAACACAAAATACAGGCATACCCAGTTTTAGACTGCATTCTAGCCCAGGCAATAAAGCAACACCCCTGTTCTCTCTCCCTCTTCCTCTTCCTCTTTCTTCCTTTCCTTTATTCTTTTTTTTTTAATTCTTTTTCTTTCTCTCGTTCTTCAAAAAAAAAAAAAAAAGACATATGCATGTGGATGTACACTGCAGCACTGTTCACAATAGCAAAGACGTGGAATCAACCCAAATGCCCCATCAGTGACAGACTGGATAAAGAAAATGCAATACATATACACCATGGAGTACTATGCAGCCACAACAAAGAACAAGATCATGACTTTTCAGGAACATGGTTGGAGTTAGAGGCCATTAATTATCCTTAGCAGGGGCCTACTTGAGGGTGGAGGGTGGGAGGAGGAAGAGGAGCCAAAAAAAAAATGACTATTGGGTCGTGATCACCTGGATGATGAAATAATCTGTACAATAAACCACGGTAACACAAGTTTACCCATAGGACAAACCTATATATGTACCCATGAACCTAACATAAAAGCTTTAAAAAAAAGTAGACAAAAGAAAAGAAAATGTACACTTTTTCTAAGAGCATATTACTTGTGTTAACATGTAATGTTTCTTTAAAAAATAATAAATATTTTACATATTTCTCAGTTTTAACTTCCACTACAGCAAACATTGATAGGTACAGCCTCCACACGTAAAGGCTCTTTTGGGCTCCTAATAATTTTAAAGGTTTAAAGGTGTGCTGGGACCAAATCGTTTGAGAACCTTCCAACTAGATGCTGGTTTCCTGCAGTGAGTCAGAAACAGGGAGGCCGAGAGCCAGCCCCAGGGGCAGGCCTTTTCATCTGAGTTTACCCCACTGTAAAACATGAGATATGCGGGGCTGAACTAACTGGAATGTTTTGAACTTTATTATTTTATTTTTTGATATATTTCTTTTTTTTTTTACTTTAAGTTCTGGGATACATGTGCAGAACGTACACGTTTGTTACGTAGGTATATATGTTTCATGGTGGTTTGCTGCACCTATCAAGCGTCATCTAGGTCTGAAGCCCCGCACGCATTTGCTATTTGTCCTAAGGCTCTCTCTCCCCTCGCCCCCCACCCCCGGCAGGCCCAGGTGTGTGCCCTTCCTGTGTCCAGGTGTTCTCATTTGAATTTTACTTTTTAACACAGCGGGGCCTCTTTTCAATTAAAATCTTTCACAGGAAACTGGAATGCATAACAGATTACAGTAAACTCAAGCTTGGAGAGTGGGGGAGCTGGAACTGCCCCCCACACCTCTTTTTCGCAACTGCCTCTTGGAGCGCAGTCTGAAAACCACGGACCCAGAAGATCCCGAGGCCCATTCGCTCCGTTCCTCTCTATTCCAAGCCGCTGAAGGTTGGTGAGCCCAGGACACTCCTTACCTGCTTTGGCCGAGCTGGGATTCACAGGAGGTGCTGGTGGGGTCGGGAGGCTGCAGGCGGGCACCCGGCTGGCGGTCAGAAGCTGTCCTCCTGAGGAAAGGCAGAGGGTTGAGGGCACACAGAGCTGCTCTCCGCTGTGAGTCTGCTCTCAGCCAAGGCCCTGAGCTGCTCCTCCAGCACCCTGCTGGGTTCCCAAAAGGGCCCCCAGCCTCTGCCGGGGTCAGTGGGTGGGCTGTTGAGAGTGGTGATTTAGCTTCAAACAGAGAGGAGGTGGCTGGGCAGAATATGGAATGTGTGTTCCCAGACACTTTGGCTATGACTGCTTGGCTGTCTTCAGAGTCTCTTGTTTCCTTGTGCCCCTGAGACAGGGACATTGCGGGTGATGGAGAGGGAACTGAGGAAAGGCCGCTTGCTTCTGGGCGTTGGGTCGGAGGGCTGGAGACCCTGCACTGAGCGGGTGGGCTCTCCGGGGGAGGGCTTGGCAGCTTGGGCTGGCACGGTGGGGACGTTCGCCGCTTTGCGTTTGGTGGGCTTAGCACCCTGGGGCTCACCAGTGGGCTGGGAGCTCCAGGGCAGAGTGGTGGGCTGGGGGGTGTCTGCATAGCAGAGGGGCCTGGCTGGGCAGGTCTGTAAGAGGAGGGCAGGCTCCGGCGCCTCTTCTCTGCTTGGGGCACCCAGTGTGTCCTCGTGGGAGAGGCCTTTCTGCCCATCGGGGGGCTTCTCTCTCGGCTCTGCCTCAGTCTGACCAGGCTGGACTCTGAGGTCCTGTTCTGTCCAGATGGAGGGCTGGAGTGGTGCCAGGCAATTGCCTTCCGGGGCTGCCTGTAGAGGCTGGTGGCTTTCTCTGTCTGACTCGAAGTCCCACCCTTCACCTCTGGGCTGCGGCTGGTGGCTGGTGGGTGGCTCAGGTCCAGGGCTGGCTTCCTGGGCTGGCAGCTGCTCTTGCTACTCCCTGGTTCTGTGCTGCGAGGCTTGGTGGGGCTGGCGGTGCTCTTGCTGGGCAGCAAGTCCGGGGGGCTCACAGAGGCCCTCAGCTTTGGGGAAGCCCATGTTCTCCTGGTGGGGCCTGCCTCAACCGGCCCTGGTTCCTGGGTTTCCTCGGGAGAGCTCTCTGTGGACTTGCTGATTTCTTGGGACTCCAGAGAAGTAAACGATTTGTCCATCAGGACTTCCAGGGGTGGTGGAGGGAGGTGCTCAGGGTTCCCCTCCACTTCACAGCTGAGTTCCTCACTCTTGGCTGCTTCTGCTTTAGGCAGAGGGGGAAAGATAGGTGCTAAGGGCTTCCAGCCTATGCCCATTTTGAGAGATTCTCTGCCTGAGGCTGGAGAAATTTGGGGCTTTGGATACAAAGGGGCAAGCCCCCTGGACATGGGAAATCTGGGGGGCATGATGCTATTCCTGAGGTAGGGACTTTCCTCAGAGTCCTTGGAGTCCCCCAGCATCCTCAGACTCTCTGTGGGACTGAAAGTTTCAATGAGCTTCTTGACGGATGTTCTGGTGGGACAGGCCCTGACATTCCAGTCCTTGGCCCCGGCAGCCTCACTGACCTCTCCCGATAGGGTGGCATCTGGAAGCTTCTCAGTTGTGCCCTGTTTGTCCTCAGGATGGGGACTACATTTCTGCAAGATGCTCTTGTCCTGACTAGGCAAAATACTGAAGTTCTTGGTGAGGGATGCCTTGAGCCTGCTGGTGGTGTTGCTTGGACCGACCCTGCAGGTGCCATTGGGCCACCCGGCTGCTGCTCTGGGCTGCGGAATCTGCTCCTGGCTCTGCCCCTGCCCTTTAGTGCCCAGGGCATAAAATGCCTCCAGCTTCTGACTGAGGTCCCTCTGGACCCTTTGCAGCTCCTGAAGGGTGGGGTCCTCCACGTGACTCTGGAGACACGGCTCTGACTGGGACCTCCCCTGCCTTTCGGGGGCCCTCCTGCTGCCACTGACCGTGCTAGGTCTTGGGGGGACCGCTGTTCTCCCCTCCTCCTCCTCCGACCAGTCCTGGTGCCCAGAGGGCACAGGAACAAACTTGATCCTTTCGCTGATTGCTTTCTTCATCTTCAGAATCATTTCCTGGGCCTGGGGGCTCCTAAGCCTCCTGGAGTGGGACTGAAATGGGCTTTCCCGGTCAGCAGGTGAAGATCGCGGCCTCGAATCCGGAGATTTTACTTGCCATGCACACACACTCATGCTGCTCATTTCTTCTTCCTCTTCCTCTGAGCTGCTGTCCTCGCTGTCACTAAGAGATGGAGCATCCATCAGTCTGGAGGTTTTGGAAAGATGTGCTTCCACAGGGACCCCAATCCCAAATGAATCACTTGGGGTGCTTGTCCCCAGCTCCAAAGGCAGGAAGGTGATATTTTCTGGGCTTGTACTGGAGAGGCAAGGGCTCTTTGCTTTGTCCTGTGCTTGTGGCTGAACCTTTGCCATAGGAACCCCTGAGAACAGGCAGTCCTGGGGTCGGTCTGAACCCATACAGAATGAACTTTGTTGCCAGGCGTGTCCTGACTGCCTGGCCTCTGTGTGGGGCAAAGTCACTGACTTCCATTCTTTGGGATCTGGTGCAAGGTCCCAGCTGGTTTGCTTGCCCAGCTTGTCCACCGACTGCACGGACTCATTGTCAGCACCAATGCCACTGTCCTCCGAGCATAAGGGGAGACCCTGCACTCCAGGGTCGCCACAGCCACTCGCCAGGCTCTCTAGCTGCCCTAGAGCCCTCAGGACGTGTTCATCCACATTCTTTTTTGTGCTCAGCTTATTTTCCAAGTGGGTTGCGGTGGAGTGGAGGTAGCTGCTGGAGCCCTCCAGGAAGCTGCTGGTGAGCGAGGCCACCATGCCATTGAGCCCCTGCAGCTTGCTGACTGTGTACTGCAGCAGCTGTTGCAGGAGGTCTGGCTGCTCCTGGGGCTCCCTTTTCTTCAAAGGCCAAGCCAGATCCTCCCTAACTTCCTGCAGGAGCACTTCTCCATCCTTGGAGATCTCCCTCAACAGCTGGCTGATCTCCTCAAAGCACAGCAGCAGGAAGCTGACCATGGGCTGCAGCAGCTCCCGGGTCTGGGTGGCCTGATGGATGATGCGCAGAATTGCTTCATATTTGGAGAGGCTGGAGTGTAGATAGGCATAAGTGTGCTGGTGCGCCTTTACCAGCGGCTCTGGGAAGTCCACTTTGCCTTCAGACCCATGAGCAGGGTGGATGGTTTGGCGGCAGTGGCTCTGTGTGCTTGACATGTGGCATTGTGGTGTCCTTTTCCATTTGGAAGCATCTTGGGTACTACTTTCCTCACTCTCATCTCCAGAAAGTTCTGCCCCTTGAGATCCATGGGAACCCTGTTTCTTGAACAGAATGTCTTTAGCCATGTGGCTTTGTGATTTGTTGGGCTGGGATGAAGAGGTTTTGGTTCCTGGGATTAGTCCTTCCATATCTTTCCTTTTGCCTGAAGTAGGATCTCTCATGAGCTGACAAAGACCTTTAGCTGTGGTTTGGTTCCTCCTGGAACTTGGCTGCTCCTCTGCCAGGCCCTCCCCAGTGTCATAGCAGGTGGAGTTTTTAACCAGCAGAGGGATGGAACCCTTTTCATTGCCACCTGGACATCCTGGCCGAATGGCTTTGGGTTTTTTCAAGAACTGAATGCCACTCTTTGCAACGCTGTTTACAATGTCACTGTGTGAAGGTGTACAGCCCATGATTTCAGCTTGTAGTCATCTTCCACCCACAGCCTTCACAATTTTCCAAGAATCATCTTTGAAATAGACACAAAAGGCAATCTTACTAGTCCTTCCGGGCAATTTTCAGGCCAGAATCCTTTGAAGTCCATGGTACAATATCCTAAACTTGGAACCAGCTTTCTGTATTTTCTTGGCCCAAACGTGAAGAGGGAGTGGTACCTGTCATCCTGTTGTTGTTCTAAGTTTGGAATCCTCTGCTGTTAGTGAGCAGCGGGACAATTCTGAAGGCCCCCAGTCTGGTGGATTACAGGCCTGTGTTTTGCTCCCATCCTGACAGATGTGGATGGCAAGTGGAGCTTAAGCCTATTAGGTTAATCATGCCCTAGCCAGTCAGCACTCACAGTGTGTTCTAATATAGAACTTCTCAGCATTTACTATCTTGGGAAGCGGATTATTTTTGCACGTGCTCATGCTTTTAATTCTGTTCAGACGCCTGCCACATGAAACCTAGAGAAATGAGCCATAATTGCAAAAGGCTCTGGAAGAGATGCGTTTGTGGGAGAGAAGAGAGGGCTCGCTGATTACAGTCCCTGGAAGAGAAGTGACCTTCACGGTTTAATAAGGGCAAACCAGCCAAATGTGCTTCAATCTGCTGTTATCAAGAAGACCCCAAAACATGTCATAGAGAATAATTGAAGCAATGCATTGTTGTTTGTGTGGCTTATAAAAACCCCAGGACTCTAGTGATGGGGAAGCATCTCTAGATAGGGAGTGAAGAAGGCAGGGTTGCTTTCCTTTGCCTTAGAAAATTGAGTTCGGTAGCAGGAAAGCCATCACCCCAATTTGGATGGGGACGGCAGGAAAAGTCACTGCCATGTAAAGCTCGAGGCTGGTCGCTACGCTCAGGAAGGCGGTGCTTTCATGGGAAGAGGGTTTTATGCAACCTTTTTCCTAGGAAAACAAGCTAAAATTGGGCAGTGGAGAGCCATTTCGTTATTAAGAGGGGAACTCGAGGGGAAGCCCATCTCTCTGCTCAAGCTGAGTATGGGGATCCTGCCTGTGGCTAAGGGTAGCAGCTGCCCATTTAAAAACTCCTTTTCAACTTTATTTGCTGTCAGTAAAGTCTAGAACAAGGGCTTGGCCTAGAACGACTGGATTTTGAATCTTGACTCTTTCTCCTGTTGGGGGAACTTCTGAAAGTTTTTTTTTTAACTTCCCTGAGGCAGAGCTCATCTTTGAAATGAGGAGCATGGCACTTGCTTCACAGAGCTATTGTGGGGATTAAGTCAATTGATACTTGGTGAGTGCCTGATCCAGCGCTTGACCCACAGTAGCTACTCAAAAAACATGCAGTTTCAGCCAGGTGCAGTGACTCATGCTTATAAATCTCAGCACTTTGGAAAGTTGAGGCAGGCTGATCGTTTGAGCTCAGGAGTTCGAGACCAGCCTGGGCAACATGGTGAGACTCTGTCTCTACTAAAAATACAAAAATTAGCTGGGGATATTGGCACACACCTGTAATACCAGCTACTCAGGAGGCTGAGATGGGAGAATCACCTGAGCTCAGGAAGTTGAGGCTGCAGTGAGCTGTCATAGTGCCACTGCAAGCCAGCCTGGACTTTGGAAGTGAGACCCTGTCTTAAAAAAAAAGGAGTTTCTTACTCCTTTCCTTCTGGAAGCTAGGGCACTTACTAACAATGAAAATCATAAGAATTTCATTGGTTTGCATTGCTTTATTCCTGAGTGATCTGGAAATAATTGCCCATGATGTGCTTAGAGCCCTCTGAATCTGGTGCTCCCCCCACCCTACCTCTACCCTGTGCTCAGTCCACCGCTGCCTCAGGATTTTTCTAAGGCCTCATTGTATAATCTCTCTGCTCTCAAACACAATGATCCCTATTGTCTGCAGGAGGAAGAGGGGCTTTTATTTAACCATTTCCTATTTTGGGGCATGTAGGTTGTTGCCAGTTTTGAAATTTTCCAAATAGGAAAACATTGCATTGAGCATCTCTGAGCGTCCCCCTGAAGTTGCTGAGATTGGAGTTGCTATTCTGGCTTTCCAGTCTTCCTTTCTTCCTCCTTAACTCCGTTACAACCAACGAAAGCATCACCGTGGGTATCAGGGTGTCTCGGAAACAGGCAGGACTTAGAGCTGCCTCCTGTGAAGGCTGCAGACTGGCCACTGGGGCTGAGTGCAGCCTGCTGCCTATCACGGCCTGATGCCCCAGAGTGCATCATTAATAAACTTCCCTGATCTGTTTATTTGAAGCAGAACTCAGGGGAAACACAAAGCCAAATCAGAGCCTGCAGGCGAGCTGCGTTAGGTGTCAAGACGTCGCTTCATTTGTCACAGCTCTGGGCTGGCCCGGTAAACAAGGGTGCCACGTGGGAAGGCTTCCTTTCCCCTTCGGGTCATCGATTTTAACAGAGTGAAAACCTCATCTGGAGGACGCTTTATGTAAATTCTTCTCCTCTTGGGATTTGGGCCGCTGCTTGACTCATCTTTGTGAAAAACTTTGATCTAAGTGGCTAAAATTATTTCCAAACCAATGATCAAAATCAAAGTATTTGCCTGGAGGATTTGCTGTCAGATAGCTCTGTACCTTGCACATGAGTTTTCTTGACTATTCCAAATAATTCAGGAAGCTCTTTATTCATTGTCATTTATTTTTCATTAAGACCAACTTTTGTTTTTCTTTCTTTTTAAACTGGAGTTGCTTTAAATAATAATTTAAAAAAAGAATTATTTTGAGTGGGCATATTAAAAGAGTACAACTATTTTGGAAAACTGATATTTAAAAATATTCTCTGTGACCAGTCAATTCCACTCCTAAGAATTTACCCAAGAATATTGAACATAAAGGTCTGCAAAGAGACTGGTGTAAGAAAATTTATATTTCTACTCATAATAGCCTCAAATTGGAAATAACACAAATGTTTATCAATAGGGAAATAGGTAAATTCAACATAATTGTACAATGGAATACTACCTAGCAATGAAAGGAACAAACTAATGAACCATGTAACAACAGGATAGATTTTAAATTCATTATGATGAGTGAAAGAAACTAGATGTTAAGGAGTACAGGTTGAAACATTCTATTTATATGGAGTTTGGGAACAGGCAAGTAATCCATAGTTATATTAAATAGTTAGAAAAGTAGAGATTGGCAGGGTGTGGTGGCTCACACCTATAATCCCAGCCCTTTGGGAGGCCGAGGTGGGTGAACCACAAGGTCAGGAGTTCAAGACCAGCCTGGCCAACATGGTGAAACCCTATCTCTACTAAAAATACAAAAAAATTAGCAGAGTGTGGTGGTGCTTGCCTGTAATACCAGCTACTCAGCAGGCTGAGGCTGGAGAATCACTTGAACCTGGGAACCTGGGAGGTGGAGATTGCAGTGAGCTGACATCATGCCATTGCATTCCAGCCTAGGTGATAAGAACAAGACTCTGTCGCAAAAAAAAAAAAAAAAAGGAAAAGAAAAGTGGTGATCCCTGGGAAGAGCTCTCGGCTGGTTGTGGACACGAAGGAATTTCTTGTAAATGTTTCACATCTTAACGTAGGTGGTAGTTATATGGGTATATACTCTATAGGCAAAAATTCCTTGAGTTGCACAATGAAGTTGTACACTTTATGTATGTTGCACTTGCACACACACACACAGACACACACCCCTCTCTAACTAAAATGCAGTATTGTATGCTTTGTTTTGTGCGTAAGAGGGTCCTAGCTCTAAAGCTGTTGGTCTTGGAAAAGGGTCCCTCCATTAATTGTCTGTTTTTATATAACAAACTACTCCAAAAATTAGCAGCTTAAGATAACAAACATTGTCTCACAGTTTGTGTGGGTCAGGAATTTGGGGGCAACTCAAAACGATCTCTCATGAGTTTGCAGTCAAGATGTCAGCCAGGATTGCGGTCATCTGAAGGCTTGACTGGGGTTGGATGATTCTGTTCAAGATAGTTCATCTACATGGCTGTGATCTCTCACTCACATGAAGGCCTCAGTTCCCTGTCTGTTTGTGCGGGGCCTCAGTTACATGTCATAGCAACCCCTCTGCGGGGCTGCTTGATCGTTTTTACAGCAGAGCAGCTGACTTGCCCCAGAGCAAGTCCTGATCTCAAAGCTCACCTTCACGTCCTCCGTATTCCATTCTTTAGAAGCCAGTCACTGTGTAGAGTCTACATTCAAGGAAAGAAAAATTAGGCCCACCTTCAAAAGGTCACTTGAAATAAAAAAAGATCAGGTGATATCATAGCTCAAACCACAGCATCTAAAACGTCACTGTGTATACTAAACATTAGCTTGTAAGGTACTAGTCTTTCCTCTTTAGCATGTTAAATAAATTCCATGCCATTTTGTTTGATGTGGCCCTGAACTAACTGATCAGCAAAAGATGGTTCTAGTGTGACATCCATTTTGAGCCAAGACTGAAAGTCATTGAAACAATCTGAGAAATGTTTTACCTCTCAAATTCTATCAGCTTCACCAATGGGCTCTCCTGGACCTCAAAAGCTAAGAAAAATTTTCCACTAGTCAAGGCCTACCTAGGACATACCTGGTCCTCCATATCTGAAGGGATCCTTTTTGCAACACAGTTCCCTGGTCTAGGCGTGAGATGAGCAGGTAACCGAGAGATAAGCATGCAGCTATTGTGGTGAGCTGGCAGGGAAAGGTCATGTTTGTGTTCCAAGCACTTCATTAGGAGCTCACTTTACATTTGTCTTTTCAGAAGCTGGCCTTCCTTGCTTTGCTTTGGAGGATGATTAACCATCGTTTAAAAAAATCAGTCTGGCTAGTGTTATATACCTTAGAGCAATCCATCCAGAGGTGCTCGTGTGATATGTAATTCTATCAGAAACCAACATGTGACATCCAGGTGTCTGCCCTAAGTAGCTTCTGATTTGGTGATCACAGTAGAAACATGTGCCTGTTTCTCTTGAATCTTAGTGTGCACAGCTTATGGTCTGAATCAGTCATCACGCAGGCATGTTGTGCCTTTGGAGGTTGACTGCTTAACCCTTTAAGGTGCCTCTAAGGATTCTCCAAAGCAAATTTTATGTACACTAGTTAATGTATCTGTAGAATCAAAGTATCCTAAATGTACCACAAGCTTGAAAAACATTTATCTAGTTTTTTTGTATGATAATAAGAGAAAATGTTTTATTGAAATAGATTCAATTCTTACATATATATTAGGGTTTTTTTTTTTTTTAAAGGGCAGGCTAACTTCTGTAACTAACAATCCCCAACTTTCAGTGACTTAGCACAGTAAGAGTTATTACTGTTCACACAATGCCAGTGTAGACGTTGGGACATTCTCTTAAACAGCCCTCCTCCACATGGTGACTCAGGGATTTAAGCCCTTCCATTTTGCAACATTGACATCTTCAGTACATGACTTATAGGGAAGAAAGGGAAGAGAGTATGGGGAACGTAGGCCAGATCCTTGACTGTCTTTGCCCAGAGTTGACAAACCATCATTTCTGCTTACATTCTGATGGCCAGGACTTATCACATGGCCCCACTTATATGCAAAAAGGGCTGGGGAATGTAGTCAAGAAGCAAGCTGTTTACCAGCAACATTTCTATACCATGGAAGAAGAGTCCCAATTTGGGGGGACAAATAGTCTCCTAAACCATACGTGTGTTTCCAGATGAGGAAACTGAGGCTGAAAAAGTTTACATAGCTTTCTCAAGTCATATAACTGGCATGTAGCTGATCTGAGATTTGACCCCTGGTCTCTCTGATTCCTAAGTCTGTGTTATTCCTACTACATTTTAAAAATGAGATATCTATACAGGCCTTGATCGACTTATGACCTATGCAACTTACGACTATTCGACTTTACTACCACAATCGCTAGCCACGACTGCTCCGCGTCTGGCAGCGCAAATGTTGCCCAGCTGGGCGTACGACAGTGCGGACCAGCTTCCGGCAGCACTACCATCTCTGCGTGCATATAGCCTACTCAACTTACGACCAAATCGTGTTACGACCAGTCTGTCGGAACCAATTGTGGTCGTAAGTCGAGCACTAGCTCTATTTCAAACTTTACTTGGGCTTGGAAGTTCAACCACATTGAACTTTTCAGATTCTGAAAATCTTACCAGACTCTGGCCTTGACAGAAGGAAGGCAACAAGAGTCTATGGTGGCTGGGCACGGTGGCACACGCCTGTAATCCCAGCACTTTGGAAGGCTGAGGCAGGTGGATCATGAGGTCAAGAGATTGAGACCATCTTGTCCAAGATGGTAAAACCCTCTCTCTACTAAAAATACAAAAATTAGCTGGGCATGGTGGCACACTCCTGTAGTTCCAGCTTCTTGGGAGGCTGAGGCAGGAGAACCATTTGAACCTGGGAGGCAGAGATTGCAGTGAGCCAAGATTATACCACTCCACTCCAGCCTGGGCGACAGAGTGAGACTCCATCTCAAAAAAAAAAAAAAAAAAAAGTCTATGACAACCAACTTCAGATTTGCTTTACAGCCCAAAGAAGTCCTCCAGGTTGTTTTCCAAACCTTCTTTGTCCCTGACAAGTCACTTTGGATTGATGGCTTTGCTGGATAGTCACTGTTTTTTAATTTTGTTCCTGGATGGGGACTTGCGGATAACCTCAGCTCTGAGTTGTAGATCCCAGAAGGAGTCCCATGCTCGGCCACCTCTCTCCTCAGCCCAATTTCCTGGTCTCTAGCCCTCAGCCAGCCCACCTCCCAGCAAAGTTCTGGGATTACAGGCATGAGCCACCATGCCTTGCCACCATGCCTTGCCACCATGCCAGAGAGGTGGTGTGGCTGGGACCAGGGAATTAGATTTGTAAAGTGGCTTCCTACTAACTACTGATTAAAGTCTCTATTACAAGAAAATAATTTCTATTCCCAGACATATTTTAAAGTAAGAAATGTTGATTTTTGCTAAAATGTTTGTTTCATTAAAATATTTGAATTTTACAAGCATTATCATTTTTAGTTTTGCTTATTCCAGTCTTTTATTTTACTTGTATATGTACAACATAGTTGCTAATCATAATGTATGTATCATTGCATTATTCTTGTTCATTTAACACATCACAAACACTTTCCATGTTAAATTGTTTCATAGTACTTAAGAAAAAGAGCACGACATGTATAATCAAGGCAACAATCTCTCACTTTAGCAAAAAGATTAACAGCAAAGCATTTATAGGTGTAGATTGAAGTGTAGTATGTGATTTTGCTAACTTTTCTTCCCCATGCAGATATTTCTCAGGGAGAAGTCATTCACAGAATTTCATATAGACATCACCATATACACCTACCCTGTGGCATCGGTGGATGCCTGGGACTACAGGCATGTGCCACTATGCCTGGCTAATTTTTATTTTTATTTTTGGTAGAAATGGAGTCTTTCCATGTTGTCCAGGCTGGTCTCAAACTCCTGGGCGCATGTAATCCTCCTGCCTGAATCTCCCAAAGTGCTGGAATTACAGGAATAAGCCACTGCACCAGGCCCTCCACTTTTGTCTGTTTCATAATTTGGGCTTTCCTGTAAAATATCTTCCAAGAGATTTAGCAGGAATCTATTGGGGCCTACTCTGGGCTTTCACAATCCCTGTGTCTATTAATAGATGACTCCCAAGGTCCCTTCTGCCACTAACATTCACGTAGTTAAAAATGTAGTCCTGCAATAGTTTGGCCTTTCAGAGCAGCGGTGTAAAAGTGTGGTGTCCTAAGGTCTGACTGCCATCTCTACCTTGCTAATGATTATTAAAGGAACCCAAATCTCAAACCCTGTAACAAACGTAGAATTATTTTTTTCTCCCACTTATTGGTACAGATTTATTGATCTGGTTTCAAATAAAATAATATAGATGCTAATCATGGAAACAATCCCTTTCCACTCTTCCAGTTTTCTTAATGCAGCTTAATACAGTTTTTCATCATAATATTTTTAAAATTTAAAAAATGTTTACTATCGTTCCTCAATGTAAAGATCATTCATGCATATCAGAAGGTCAGAACATTTTTTAAAAAGTAAAATGTGAATAATCTCATTGACTCAGAGGTGATGATGATGTTGATGTTCACATTTATTGAAGGTGCCAGGCTGTGTTGTAAATATATGTCTTATTTAATTACACTACATGTAGCCCATTGCTGCATGATGAGCAGGCTGTGAAATTGAATACCCACAAATGGAATTTAGCATTACTAGACAAGATCCCACACTAGGAGGAAAGGAAAGGTTAAATTCAGCTGAGTTTTCCTGGGAGCTGGTTGCTGAGGTGGTTGTAAGGAAGACTCTGGCCTGAAAAGCTCAAGTCCACAGGTTGAATGGAGGCCCTTTCTTCATTCCTGCCTTTTCTTCTGCTCCCCAAGCCTGTGAAACATCCTCAGGTCTTTGGCTTTGTCCCCTAGGTATGAGTCTCTCCACCTGTAACAGAGAATTGTCCCTGTCCTCTGAAACTCAGCTCTGGTATGAAGACAAGATAGCTCGGGGAAAGAAATGCTGGGCTTTGAGTCAGAACACAGCATACAAGGAAGGAATTAATTGAGAATTCTTCCCAAACTGTAAGATCACTGCTCAGCCATGTTATCAGAAGAACCTTCGGGAAAACTGTGTCAGTGTCCTTATGAACTGTGGGATGGTTTGCTAATTCCCTGTAAGGAAATAACAGCAGATTTGAATTTCTTGTCTTTTGACTGGTTGTTTATTTGTGTATCTACTTTCACATGTATGTACTGTCATGGGATCCTTAGGGTGTCACTTTGCCAGCTGGAAACTTCTGTAGCTAGCAGTGCCTCTGCTTGGGTTTTGCCCATGCCTGCTGGGCTCCTTCTGTCCACTCAGCCTGACAGGCTGCACTTGGCTCCTCCTTCCATCCTGGATCCCACACCTGCAAGGGTGTATGAGCGAGTGAGTGTGGGGTCCAGCCCCAGCGCACAGCTAGGTGTGCTGGCTGTGGTGGGGCAGGCAGCAGACGCCGGTGCAGATGAGGCTGCAGCTGGATCAGACTTACTGCAAGCAGTTTCTGCTGTGGGCATCAGCATGTGTACAAGGGGAATGCAATAGCACCAGAAAGCTCGGGGACTCCAGGAACCACAGAGCCCCAAGGAGGGAGTTATCCCATGTCACAGCCATGGCTCGGGGATCCCTGAGGTCTGGGTCCCAGAAGGGCTGTGACTCTTCTCTCCTTCTCATCACCCACAATGTGGCAAGTGGGGGACATGTTTCAGGCCTGCTTGTATTACAGGTCTGTCAGTCCCACCATTCAATGGGTCCTGAGTTCTTGTCCCATGTCCAGGAAGAATGAGGTGCATCGACAACTGGAGAGTAAGCAAGATGGAGAGGGGCTTCACTGAGTGACAGAACAGCTCCAAGGAGACCGAAAGTGAGTAGCTCCTTTCCACAGGCAGGTGGTCCTGATGAGTGGATGAGCTCTTAGTGGAGAGGAGACCCATAGTGGGCAGCCCTTTTTCACAGGTAGGTCAGCCTGACAAGTATGCAGGTGTGGCTGAATCCACGGTTTTTATGGGCTCAGAAGGGAGGAACTGCGTGCTGATTGGTCCTGCTTGTATTACGCGTTACAAATTACAGTTTCTGCCCACAGCAGAAACTGCTTGCAGTAAGTCTGATCCAGCTGCAGCCTCATCTGCACTGGCGTCTGCTGCCTGTCCTACCACAGCCAGCACAACTAGCTGTGCGCTGGGGCTGGACCCCACACTCACTCGCTCATACGCCCTTGCAGGTGTGGGATCCGGGGTGGCCATGGGCACACCTGGAAAAAAGCACCATAAGTTCTCACTCTGGGTCACGGACTCCACTCGGAACTGGCAGATTCACCCCCAGGCTTCAGGCTGTCCCAGTTTGAAGGTGGGGCTTCACTGGGGACCCACTCCTTCCCTCCTAAGAACCTGTCTGCCTCCTGCCACCATCAGGATGCTGTCCATGGCGCCCCGGTTGTTCACACCAAAGGGCGCCTGCAGGACTGCACCGAGCCTCCCTCAGCCCTCCTGGCCTCCCTTCCTGAGCTCGCTGGTGCTCAAAGTTTCAGAGTGGCCAAGACAGGGGTGGATGTCTGGCATGCCAGTGCTGCCCGAAGCGTGTACCCACCTAGCCGGGCCCTGACAGCACCGAGGCTCGCCTTCAACTTTGCCCTGAAATTGGAGCGGGCTCCGGGAGTGCGGAGAGGCCAGGGAGCGGGAGCAGGCACCGGGCCTGCGGGGGCAGGGGGATTCCCATGCCCCTGAGAGTGTAGGGGTACCTAGGTCTGGAGCTGCGTCCATGTGGCTGCAGCTGGAGTGAGGGATTCTTGCCCAGCCGACTCCATATGGGGCTGGAGTCCCGCCTATCCCCGCCCTCTGTGGCGCACATAGCCCCAGCTCCACCTCCCCCACTGCAGCTGGCGTCCCCACAGCGGCTGCTCCGAGTGAGCCACTGCCACCATCAGTACCCTGAGCTTTGGAAAGATAATGGCTGACAGTGGTACCAACTTCTCAAAAGAGACTCTTCACTCTTGTTATTGTTTATGAATTTGTGCGTGTGCATTTGCGTGTGTGGCTATTTTGGTGAAAGACATTGGGTGATATGAATTCAGGGTGGAACATAAGTCAGAACTGAGTTTCACAATTTCCCAGGGTTATGCAACAAGAGGGAGACTGGCTCAGAGTCTTTGAAATATTGTAGACAACTCAAATATTGTGTGCATTTTACTCAGAAAACGTTACAATATTTAAACACTGTATTTAAATCGTTATTTAATTGTATTGTAACTTAGTCCAGCCCACGCGCAGTGGCTCATGCCTGTAATCCCAGCACTTTGGGGGACCGAAGCTGGTGAATCACGAGGTCTGGAGATTGAGACCATCCTGGCCAACATGGGAAATCGTATCTCTACCAAAAATACAAAAATTAGCTGAGTGTGGTGGCACGTGCCTGTAGTCCCAGCTACTCCAGAGGCTGAGCATGGAGAATTGCTTGATCCCGGGAGGCAGAGGTTGCAGTGAGTGGAGATCACGCCACCGCACTCCAGCCTGGTGACAGAGCAAGACTCCGTCTGAAAAGAACAAAAACAAAACAAAAAAACTTAGTCCAAAATTGCTTTTGGACTGAAGAGCAGATAGCAGATTCAGCTCCCCTTTATGTTTATGCATAAGGATGGTTTGTCTGTGCGGAGTGGGGGAATGGCACATCAACTATTACTTATAACCCTACTTATAACTTTATAACCTTATTGCTGGAAAATTTCACTCCTGCTTGCTCATCACTTAAAAAAAATACATCCCATTTATACATTTAGAACTACCATGACAAAAATAGACCCCCTCCCCTAAAAAGAACCCCTGTATTTATAATAATATTTAAGGGAGATAAATTACCCAACACTGGCTCTGAAGAATAATCCAGGGAGGTGGTGTGATTAAAAGACTTTGGCCTTGTGAAAGGAGCATATCTTTGGACCAGATTAATTTCCTTTTGGCATTTATGCTGAACAGGCGTCGATCTCTGTAGATTCTAATTTACAATGTCAACATTTAAAATAGACGACCTACTAATAAAGACACCAAGAGCAAACATGCCTCTAAGCTGGTGTACGTCAAATAACCCTTCATTTGTTTGTTTATTATTTTGACATTAAATGCGAATAAATAGAAAAAGGGGACCAATATTAGGAACACATTTAAACTATGTTTAATAATAATTGTATGAGCAGCTCACATCATTAGCTTTTTTATTAGCTTTTTTATTTTTCAGGTAGAACTGACACATGTCTTTAAAATACACAGTTTGATGAGTTTATACACACATATGCATCCATGAACTGTTGCAGAACTTTTACTTAGTTCAGCTAAAGACTGGGTTCTTTGTCCTATGACCACAAAAATTTAGGCTTGCAGACCATTGAGTAAGACAGGGTTTTATTGGGTAAAAAGGGAGAAAAGGGGGCAACAGAGACTCTCACTGGGCCAGAGTTCCTGCCGGAGTGCTTCCTGCCCACCGTTGGAATCCTAGGTTCCACACAGGAAGAGAGGGATCGGCTCCTCCCACTGCAAAGGGTGCCAACTTCCGGAGGCTCCAGCTCAGTGGGCAGACTAGTTGGAATTTCTCCAGGGACCCCCACCCACCTGGCTATGTCAAAACCATCACCACAATCAAGATAATAAACATATCCATCAGCCTCAAAAGTTTCCCCTCTGCCCTTTGTAATTCCTCCCTATACACCCCTTCTCATTCCATCTAGGCAATTGTTGATCTTTCTGTCACTGTGGACTAGTTGGCATTGTTTGGGATTTTAAAATTTATTATTTTATTTTTTGTAGAGAAAGGGTCTCACTTTGTCACCAAGGCTGGCTTGCAGTGGTACCATCACAACTCACTGCAGTGTTGACTGACTGGGCTCAAGTGACCCTCCCACCTCAGCTTCCTGAGTAGCTGGCACCACAGGCATGCGTCACCTGGCTAATTTTTAATTTTTTTTGTAGAGACAGAGTCTTACTATGTTGTTCAGGCTGGTCTCAAACTCCTGGCCTCTAGTGATCGCCCCACCTTGGTCTCCCAAAGTGTTGAGAATACAGGCATATAGGCATGAGCCACTGCGCTCAGCCTGGAATTTCATATAGATTTATTTTTTTGGGTTTAGTTTCTTTTTCTTGGCATAGTTATACTGAGGGTCATTCATGTTGCTGTATGCATCATTAGTTCATACCTTTTCATTGCTGACCAGGATTCCCACATGATTAGCGTTTTTTTTTTTTTTTTTTTTTTTGAGACAGGGCCTCACTCTCTTACCCAGACTGGATTGCAGTGGTCCATTCTCTGCTCAACACAACCTCTGCCTTCCGGGCTCAAGCAATTCTCCTGCTTCAGCCTCCCAAGTAGCTGGGATTACAGGTGTGCACAGCTACTGCTCAGCTAATTTTTGTATTTTTAGTAGAGACAGGATCTCACCATGTTGGCCAGGCTGGTCTCAAACTCCTTACCTCAGCCTCCCAAAGTGCTGGGATTACAGGTGTGAGTCACTGCCCCTGACCCCACATGATTAACTTTTGATAGCTTTATCTCTGAACCAGGAAACAGTGGACACATTTCAAGATGGGTAACTATAAATTATGGCCTCTCTTAAGGATTTCTGAAGCTGGTTTTAATGTCTCTAAGAATCTCAAAATGGGCTGAGAGCAGAGGGTCAAGTGTGTAATCCCAGCACTTTGGGTGGCTGAGGTGGGAGATTGCCTGAGCCTAGGAGTTCGAGACCAGCCTAGGAAACATGGCAAAACCCTATCTCTACAAAAATTTTAAAAATTAGCTGAATATGGTGGTGCACACCTGTGGTCCCAGCTACTTAAAAGGCTGACGTGGGAGGATCACATGAGGCTGGTAGGTGGAGGCTGCAGTGAGCCATGATTGTACTCTAGCCTGGGTGACAGAGTGAGACCCTGTCTCAAAAAAAAAAATAGGTGTGATTGTTAAATAAAAAGACTAATTTTCTCATAATCTGCATTTTACTAGTGATGCCATAACAAAGTTCCACAAATTGGGTAGCTTATGCAACAGAAATTCATTTCTTCCCAGTTCTGGAAGCTGGAAGTCCAAGGTATCAGCAGGAATAATTTCTTCTGGGGGCTTTTTTTTTTTTTTTTTTTTTGAGGTGGAATTACGCTCTTGTTGCCTAGGCTGAAGTTCAGTGGCATGATCTTGGCTCACTGCAAACTCCACCTCCTGGGTTCAAGTGATTCTTCTGTCTCAGCGTCTTAAGTATTTGGGATTACAGTGCATGCCACCACACCCGGCTAATTTTTGTATTTTTAGTAGAGACGAGGTTTCATCATATTGGTTAGGCTGGTCTTGAACTCCTGATTTCAGGTTATCGACTCGCTTTGGCCTCCCGAAGTGCTGGGATTACAGGCATGAGCTACCACACCCAGCCCTTTTTCTTTTTTTTTTGCTGGGGGGTGGGGTAGGGGACAGAGTCTTACTCTGTCACCCAGGCTGGAGTGCAGTGGCTTGATCTTGGCTCAATGCAACCTCCACCTCCTTGGTTCAAGCAATTCTTCAGCGTCAGCCTCCTGACTAGCTGGGATTACAGGCACCTGACACCACACCAGGCTAATTTTTTGTATTTTTAGCAGAGATGAGTTTTCACCACCTCGGCCAGGCTGGTCTCTAACTCCTGACCTCAAGTGATCTGTCCCCCTTGGTCTCCCAAAGTGCTGGGATTATAGGCATGAGTCACCATGCCCGGCCTAATATCATCTTGATATGGCAAAGAAAGACTGGTGTTCAGACACAAGAGGACTAGAGACTGCTGTTCATAGGTCTTAAGTGGCACAGAAGGGCACCCACAGTGTCCCAAAGCCTTCCTTGTTGAATGCGATTCAGCAGAGAAAGAGAGAGCAGCTGGGAACCCAGGATTAGGTGAGAACTGGGTGAGGACTGAGCTGCACTCTCAACAGAGGGAAGAAATGGGAGCCCCTTTGTATTTTATGGACCACTCAGGTTCTCTTTCAAGGAAGCGCCTGCCCTCTGTGATGCCCAGAGGCAAACAGGACCCATTAAGGTCAAGAAGTAGACTTTTTGGATAAGCCCTTGAGAGCTTAAATTCAATTCCAGAGTGGAGGGAGAGAGGGGGAAGAAACGGGAGAGAAAGAGAATTTTAAACTGAATTGTGACTGCATTATTAACTAGAATTGACTAAGAAATGACTGAACTTGAATGAATTTATCTGAAATTGACTAGATTAAATTTTCTTTGCTTTGAGGCAGAATGGAGGCTCAAGGCAGAAATTACACTCAATTATAAGAGAATAGAGAAAATTACATTTTTGCACACTCAAGTCAGTGACTGTGAAATTTATATTGGCTCCAATAATTACAGGTGGCCAGGTGTCAGTAAAATCTCAAGAATAGACCAAGGAGTCATTATGTGCTGTTCTTCCAAGTTATTACCTCATCTGTGGCTGTGCCTCAAAAGGTCAACACAATATCTTCTCATCAGAAATCATGATGAAGCCCCTTCACATTTCTGTTCACAATGTTCTCTTGCTGTCAGAAAGCAGAGCCAAGCCTTGTGAAGTGGAAAAGTACATTTTTTCAGAGTTCTGGGGAAGTCTAGGGCTAGATTATAAACCTGTGACCAAAAGGCGGAAAGTAAGAAATTGCAGGTGGTGCTGGGTATCTTCTGCCTGGCCCTGCAGACCACTGTCCACACCTCCCCACACTTCTTCTGGGAGGCAGACCCCTGTTCATGGCATCCCTGGGGCTCCTGCCCCTGAGAGGCATTGGCAAGAAATCAGAGGAAGAAAGAGAGTGAGTTTGTTGGAAGTGGAAGGAATCCCAGTTACGAGCAGCAAATCTGTATGGGTCTGCAGCAACCTCAGTTCTTGCCTCCTCAGAAGAAAGAATTTGATGGATAAGGCATAAGGTAGAAAAAGAGATCAAGGCAAGTTTTAGGGCAGGAGTGAAAGTTTGTTAAAAAGCTTTAGAGCAGGAATGAAAAGAAAGTAAAGTATTCTGGGAGGAGGGCCAAGCGAGCATCTTGGAGGACAGTGTCGTCTTTGACCTTGGACTTAGGGTTTTATGTGTTGGCATACTTCCAGCATCTTGCTTCCCTTTTCTCTTGATTATTCCCTGGGGGAGAGCTACCCGTATGCGTGGTGTCCTGCTAGCACATGGGAAATGGCAGCGGGTGCAGTGTGTTTATCGGAGTTGTATGCATGCTGACCTGAAGCATTCTTCCCTCTACCTGCGGGATGTCCCTGGAAGGTCTTATACCAGTTAAAGGCTGCCCTTTTGCCTCTTAGTGTACATGCTTGAGCGCACTTTCCCAAGATCTTATCAGGAAGCAGCTCATCACAAGCTTCAGGTTTTATCTATCCATAGGGAGACTTCCTTTCCCTGGTGCTGGCTGTGACCAACTATTATTTTAGACAGACAGTTAATAACCACCTGACCATCACCTGATAGTTGCCTGACATTCTCGGTCAGGTAGAGGCCTCTCCTTCCCTGCTCATGCCTGACCAGCTACCTGCTGCAACAAGTGGGGATATTGATTCCTCTGTCCTCCCTGTCAGTCCCCACAGGTTGGCTGCAGCCCTCTCCAGAAGACTACAGCACTTATCAGGCATCCCCATTCCATGCAGTCACCTTCTCTGGGCTCCAAAAATCTCTCTCCTTGCTTTTTAGGCTAAGGTAGTAACATACTTTTAGTACTTCTCCAAAGTACTGCCTTTTTCTGAGGGTTTCCGTAAACTTTGCCCATACCCTTGAAAATCATGCCTTTAATTAACACTTTCCAATTAACTGGTGCATCTCCTATGATGTTCTTGGCTGATGCTTTGGAGATGGTTATATGCTATATAGCAAAGCTCCATGCTATCTACATGAACATAAGGAGTGGACCATGTGAACATGTGTACTCCAAACAGCATGTTTTCTTCGCACAGTTGAGTCAAGAGCCCTGAGTGGGCTGGGCGTGGTGGCCCAAGCCTGCAATCCCAGAACTTTGGGAGGCCGAGGTGGGCGGATCATGTGGTCAAGAGCTCGAGACCATCCTGGTTAACATGGTGAAACCCTGTGTCTACTAAAAATACAAAAAAAAAAAAAAAAAAAAATTAGCTGGGTGTGGTGGCATGCGCCTGTAGTCCCAGCTACCGGGGAGGCTGAGGCAGGAGAATTGCTTGAACCCAGGAGGTGGAGGTTGCAGTGAGCCGAGATTGCGCCACTGCACTCCAGCCTGGTGCCTGGAGACAGAGCAAGACTCTGTCTCAAAAAAAAAAAGAAAAAAGCCCTGAGTGAGCGAGACTATCGATTTCTCAGGTGACATGCTTTCTTCCCATAGTACAGGTTCCAGAGTCTTTTGTGTATGATTCTGGTTGAACGCCAAGATCTTTCAGCTCCTTAGGATCTTCAGTACAAATAGTAATTATTGCAATAGATGTGAAAAACAATGATAACTTATAGAAAATTCTGGGTGCTAAGGGGTTGGCTATTCCTTTTAAAGCCAGGAGCGAACCTGCCTAGGTTAAGGATTTCTATTAGGAAGACAATGGCTGAGAATTCATGTGCATATTAAAAGAGGGCAGGGAGAAGTCACTCGTCATAGGCAGCTTCTATTCTGTCAGCAGTGGCATTTCAATAGAGACTGCGATTGCCCCAGCTCCTAGACAATGGTTTCTTGTTTGAAGAAAGTCCCAGAGGCTCCAAGCCTCCCCTCACCTCATTATGAACCACAGTGATACCTCCTCAAGTTCTTCAATGTTCTTTATGGCAATAACACAATACTTTTTAGTTTTAAACAGAGAGATTATCTGTCAGGAGTTTGAGACCAGCCTGGCCAACATGGTGAAACTCCGTCTATACTAAAAATACAAAAAATTAGCCAGGCATGGTGGCATACACCTGTAGTCCAGCTACTTGGGAGGCTAAGGCAGGAGAATCACTTAAACCAGGGGCAGAGATTGCAGTGAGCTGAGATCATGCCACTGCATTCCAGCCTGGGTGACGGAGTGAGACTCCATCTCAAAAGAAAGATAAACAGACATATGACCCTGATAACTGGAATTTTTTTTTTATTTTTTTTTTCTCTTTTTTTTTTTTTTAGTGGGAGCACCTTCCTCCTAGAAATTGCTCAGTAATGGTTTGGCCAAAAAGGTTTGGAATTTATTAAGAGCTAGAGTCATGTGCCATGTTTTGTGTGTTGAACTCACCATTTTAGTATGGAGACCAGAAAAATGTCACCGCATAGTACTTTCAGCTAAAATGAATGAAGTTAGATTTTGTCTTTCCAAAGACTTGCCACAAGCCAAGAAGCTCTGGGCCTGGCATTGGACAGCAGTTCTTTCCTTGTGTGTGAAGTGATGGCTGATCTGTTTGCAGAAGAGAAAATCAGCAAAGACCAGCAATTTTTACAGCCCTACTCTGTTCCTCAGAGCATGTTAGAGAGCACAATTTCCAAACACACTGGGGCCACAGGTCTCTCAATAGTCAGAGAAACCCCTGCAGCCTTGTCCTGGGTGCTGTGGCAATTTGGGCAAAGATGGGAAGTGTTTTGCCCTCCTAAGCTGAGCCTCTGGTAGTGAACACTCCCAGCACCAAAGCTGCTTAGTGACCTCTTACGGGCGGCATGCTCCCTCCCCTGTTCTTACCATTCCAGATTCCATGATAAGAGATTAAAGTTTGTGTGTCATAGACTCCACGACATCAGTGAAGCTTGCGTCTTATAGATGCAATATCCAATTCTGGAAATAGCCTTTTCTTGACTCACTTCAAGAAGGTGGACTAAACTTCAGAGAAACTGATATGCAAGGAGCCCCACATGGGGATGCAGGGTGACCCAGGTCCTTAATGACTTGACAGTGACTTTGGGAGAGTCTTTTCAAACTTCCTGTGCTACTTTGCTGTGAAGTGCAAGTCGAGGCCCCATTCATGTTTCTCCTGCCTCTGCCGTTGCTGTTGGCAGCCTATGAGGTAGGTGAAGGGTCATAATAGCGTCTGGCCCTTTAAGTCTGGTCTCCGTAGCACCTCCACAATGCCATTATTGTGTATGTGCTGCCTGTGGGGTCGCTGGCTGGTGCTTTCAAAGGAGGACTCCGCCTAAGGGAGGCCTGCCGGAGCCTGCCACCACCACCAGGCTTTCTGTAATTGGATCTGCATAGGGGCCTCAGGGAGTGTAGGATGAAAACATCTATTTCCACATTCTCCCAACCGACACGCTGAACAATCTGTACTCGTGCTGAGAAAGACCCATGAAGGACTGAAAATTCTTTTTCTAGGTGACACTGAGAAGACAGTCACATGATTTAGGTAAGTCTCACTAGAAAACCTCTTGTCTACACAGCCCTCTGAGGAAACTCATTTCTACTAAGGCAGAGGTGAGTATCCTGAACACAGTGTAGCATTATTTGAGACAGATGCGTATGAGTTTCAGTAACTGGATATCTATTTCGAGGCAACTTTGACATATTTTACAGGAATGCAAACTTTTATACATAATAGCATGATGAGAAAGTTAGTTCAGCGCTCCAAACCTAAAAAGAGTATTAAAAATGCTTCACGGCCAGGCGCAGTGGTTCATGCCTGTAACCCTAGCACTTTGGGAGCCCCAGGCAGGTGAATCGCAAGGTGAGGAGTTCAAGACCAGCCTGGCCAACATGGTGAAACCCCACCTCTACTAAAAATGCAAAAATTAGCTGGACGTTGTGGTGGGTGCCAGTAATCCCAGCTACTTGGGAGGCTCAGGCAGAAAATTGCTTGAATGTGGGAGGCAGGGGTTGCAGTGAGCTGAGATCACGCTACTACACTCCAGCCTGGGCGACAGAGTGAGACTCCGTCTCAAAATAAATAAATAAATAAATAAATAAATAAAAAGCTTCACAACTGACTTTTTTTCCTTTTTCCTTCTTGTAATCAATGAATAGATATTGCTACATTATTATGAACTAAAGCCCATAGTTTACATTACGATTTCCTTTTTGTATTTTACATTCATTGGGTTTTGGCAAATGCATAATGTCATGTGTTCACACTTACAGTATCATCTGAATAGTTTCACTGTGTTTAAAAGTCTCTTGTGGGGGCCGGGCGTGGTGGCACATGCCTGCAATTCCAGCACTTTGGGAGGCCAAGGCAGGCGGATCACCTGAGGTCAAAAGTTCGAGACTAGCCTGGCCAACATGGTGAAACCCCCATTTAAAAAAACAAAGTCTCTTGTGCTCCACCTGGTCATCCTTCCTGCCCTATTTCCCAGCCCTGACAACCACTGATGCTTTTAAGGTCTCTAGAATTTCACCCAGCTTTTTCAGACTGGCTTCTTTACTTAGCAATATGCACTTAAGTTTTCTCCCTGTTTGTTTGTGGCCTGATAGTGCATTACTTTTTGTCACTGAATAATATTCCCCTGTATAGAGGTACTATGGTTTGTTTATCCATCTACCTATTGAAAAATGTCTTGGTTGTTAACAATTTTGGGAATCATGAATAAAGCTGCTACTAACATTCATGTACAGGTTCTCGTTTGGACATAAATTTTCGGATCACTTGGGTAAATGCCTAGAAGCATGATTGTTAGATCATAGTAAGACTATGCTTAGCTTTGTAAGAACTACCAAGCAATGTTTGAAAGTGGCCTCACCGTTTTGCATTTCCACCAGCAATGAATGAGAGTTTCTGTTGCTCCACATCCTCACCAGCATTTGGTGTTGTTGGTGTTTAGGATTTTAGCCATTCTGATATGTGTGTAGTGGTATCTCATGGTTGTTTTGATCTGCAATTCCCTAATGACATATGATGTTAGCCTTTTTTCATATGCCTATTTACTCACTGTATATCTTCTTTGGTGAGGTGTCTGTTCAGAGTTTTTGCCCATTTAAAAAATTGAATTTTCTTTTTGTTAAATTTTAAGACTTCCTTCTATATTATGGATAGCAGTCTTTACCAGTATGTGTTTTGCAAAGATTTTCTCCTAGTCTGTGGCTTGTCTTTTCACTGTCTTAACAGGATCTTTCACAGAACAGAATTTTAAAAATATAATGAAGTTCATTTTGTCAATTTTTTCTTTTATGAATTATGCCTTTGGTGTTGTATCTAAAAAGTCATTGGCAAACCCAAGGTCATTTAGATTTTCTCCTATGTTATCTTCTAAACATTTTATAGTTTTGAATTTTACATTTATGTCTGTGATCCATTTTGAGTTAATTTTTGTAAAAATTGTAAGATCTGTGTCTGGATTCATTTTTTTTTTTTTTTTTTTTTTTTTTGAGACGGAGTTTCACTCTTGTTACCCAGGCTGGAGTGCAATGGTGCGATCTTGGCTCACCGCAACCTCCGCCTTCTGGGTTCAGGCAATTCTCCTGCCTCAGCCTCCTGAGTAGCTGGGATTACAGGCACGCACCACCATGCCCAGCTAATTTTTTGTATTTTTAGTAGAGATGGGGTTTCACCATGTTGACCAGGATGGTCTCAGTCTCTTTACCTCATGATCCACCCGCCTCAGCTTCCCAAAGTGCTGGGATTACAGGCCTGAGCCACCGCGCCCGGCCCTGGATTCATTTATTTGCATGTGGTTGTCCAGTTGTTCTAGGACCGTTTATTTAAAAGATTATCCTTTTTTTCCATTGGATTGTCTTTGCTCCTGTGTCAATGATGAGTGGACTATATTTGAGTGAGTATATTTCTGGGCTCTCTTGTAGATTCCATTGATTTATTTGTGTATTCTTCTGCCAATGCCACAATCTTGGTGACTGTAGCTTTGTAGTATATCTTTTTTATTTTATTGTTTTATTGCTTTAGGTTTTGGGGTACATGTGAAGAATATGCAAGATTGTTATATAGGTACACACATGGCAGTGTGATTTGCTGCCTTCCTCCCCATCACCTATATCTGGCATTTCTCCCATGCTATCTCTCCCCAACTCCCCACCTCCCGCTGTCCCTCCCCTATTTCTCCCCGACACACCCCAGTGTGTTATGCTCCCCTCCCTGTGTCCATGTGTTCTCATTGTTCAACACCCGCCTATGAGTGAGAACATTCGGTGTTTGATTTTCTGTTTTGTGTCAGTTTGCTGAGAATGATGGTTAGTGTCAATCCTTGAACTTTGTTCTTTAAGATTGTGTTAGCTGTTTTGGGTCTTTTGCCTTTCCATGGAAACTTCAGAATCATTTTGTCAACGTCTACAAAATCATATGCTGGAATTTTGATTGAGATTGTACTGAATCTACAGATCATGCTAGGAAGAACTGTCATTTTAACATTATTGAGTCTTCCTATCCACAAACATGAAATATCTCTCCATTTATTTAGATTTTATTTGATTTACTTTATCAGAATTTTATAGCTTTCCTTATATATATCTTGTACAAATTTATTAGATTTATATATAACTCTTTCTCTCTCTCTTTTTGATGCTAATGCAAATGGTATTGTGTTTTAAATTTCAAATTCCCATTGTTAACTGTTGGTATATAGGAGAGCAATTGACTTAAATTTTTCTTCTATTTTATTTTAAATTTTAATCTATTTATTTGTTTTGAGACTAGGTTATGAGACTGGCTAACTTTTGTATTTTTTGTAGAGACAAGGTTTTGCCATGTGGCCCAGTATGGTCTCAAACTCCTGGGCTAAAGTGATCCACTCACCTTGGCCTCCCAAAATTCTGGGATTACAGGCATGAGCCACCATGCCGGATCACAATCGACTTTTGTATATCAGTCTACCTTTTAAATCTCCTCTTTGCTTTTTTTTGTCATTGATTTCTTCTGTCTCTTGAAAGAGAAAATACTCAGGGTTTGGAGAAAAATCTTGAATATTTATAAAATTAATAGACTTTATTTTTAAGTTTATAGAAAATGGAGCCGACAGTACGGAGAATCCCTATGAGCCCCCCAACACTTTCCCTTACTGTTAATATCTTCTGTTAGTGTGACACATTTGTTGCAAATTTAAAATTTAAGTTTAATGCAGCATGTAGGTATTGAGTGCTTTTAGACATGCACAAGAAATGTTCCCTGCCCCCCATAAAGCTCACAATCTCACTGAGAAGGCAGGAAAGAAATGCTTTCATATGAGCCACTAATACAAAATAGTCCACAATTTGGTTTTAAGGTGTGCCCTCCTCAGCAAAGGGGAGAAGTCAGTGCAGAAGTAGTTAGGGAGCTACTGATGGAGTAGGTGAGAGATAGGAAGGCTCTGGAAGTGAGGCAGGAATGGGATAGGTGCAGGTAGATTACAGGCAAAGTCCAAGCAGAAGGAAAGGCATGCGCAAGGTTACCGAGGCAGGAATGTTAGAGGGAGGGGCTTGATCACATATCACATTAGGCAGAGGTGGAAAGTGACCTTGAAGACACAGAGTCTTTGTCTTAGTCAAACAGGACAGGATCATTGTATTAGTCAGGTTTCTCTAGAGGGACAGAACTAATAGGATAGATGTATAAATGAAGGGGAGTTTATTAGGAGAATTGACTCATACGATCACAATAGACCATCTGCAAGCTGAGGAGCAAGGAAGCCAGTCTGGGTCCCGAAACCTCAAAATTAGGGAAGCTGGCTGGGTGCAGTGGTTCACACCTGTAATTACAGCACTTTTGGAGGCCGAGGGGGGTAGATCACCTGAGGTCAGGAGTTTGAGACCAGCCTGGCCAACATGGTATAACCCTGTCTTTACTAAAAATACAAAAATTAGCCATGTGTGGTGGTGTGCGCCTATAATCCCAGCTACTTGTGAGGCTGAGGCAGGAGAATCACTAGAACGCTGGAGGCAGAGATTGCAGTGAGCTGAGATCACACCACTGCACTCCAGCTTGGGTGACAGAGTGAGACTCCATCTCAAAAAAAAAAAAAAAAAAAGTGGGGAAACCAATAGTACAACCTTCGGTCTGTAGCAGAAGGCCCAAGAGCCCCTGGCAAATCACTGCTGTAAGTCTAAGAGTCCAAAAGCTGACGAGCCTGGAGTCTAATATTCAAGAGCAGGAAGCATCCAGCATGGGAGAAAGATGGAGCCCAGAAAACTTAGCCAGTCTAGCCTTTCCATGTTCTTCTGCTTGCTTTTATTCTGGCCGAGCTGGCAGCTGATTAGATGGTGCCCACTGGGATTGAGGGTGGGTCTACCTCTCCCAGCACTGGCTCAAATGTGAATCTCCTTTGACAACACCCTCACAGACACACCCAGGAGCAATACTTTGCATCCTTCAATCCAGTCAAATTGACACTCAGTATTAACCATCACAATCCTGCATGTTGCTGTGAGGAATCAGAACTTGATAAGGGGCTTAGAGTGGAGTTTGTGAGCACATCTGTAGGATCTGGTTCTTCCAGGATCGTTGGTTTTTGGCTTCACATATATCTCAAGGCAGATACTCTGCACCATTTGCTTCTTTGAATCAAAGCTAAAGGCTCATGCCAAGGAGAAGCATTGTGCTTCTGGGGGAAAGCTACCAGATGGGGCCGCGGCTTCTCCATTTGCCACAAGCGTAGAATTTTGTGTGTGCACATGAGGAAGAAAGAAAACAGCTTAGGCGGTCAAAAATTGCAACATGGACCCTCTAGGAAAATTGCCCTGAGTTCTCCAGGCCCCTTTCCTGCATTGAACTCACTCTCCTTGAAGGCCTTTTGTCATTTCTGGTGGTCAGGAAAACCCTGTGGGTTCTCTAAGAAGGGAGGAGAGTGATGAGGAAACTGAATGAACCCCATTGCTTTAATCTCTTCTCACTACTAGGGGAAGAGCAAGCAGAGTATCCAATGCCCTCTTTTTCTTTCTTAGTTAACTTAGCTCAACAGGCCTCTTTAGATTTGCATGGAATTGCTTATTCAGGTCATCAATGAGGCTGCAGGGACACAAGAACGTTTTGTTAGTAAAAGGACATACGCGTAATTTTGGTCACACCTGCCCCACAGACATCACCTGCCTTCATAATCTCTCTAGGCATCTGCCCCTTCCTGTTTTTTTTGCCCCCACTCCTGCTGCCCCCTGAGTTCAGGCCGCCCACCTAACTGCAAGAGCACAAAAGCAGCCACAGACTCCCTGGCTCCCGTCCCTCTCACAGTCACTGCGTTCAAAACATCAGAGGCAGCTTCGATCAATTCTTTTCCCACATAAACTGTCTCATTCCTTCTCTGAAGCACCACTTCCTTTTTTTTTTTTTTTTTAAATTGCTGTGGAGTCTTGCTCTGTCACCCAGGCTGGAGTGCAGTGGCTCACTGCAACCTCTGCCTCCCCGGTTCAAGAGATTCTCTTGCCTCAGCCTCCTGAGTAGCTGGGATTACAGGTGCCCACCACCACACCTGGCTAATTTTTATATTTTCAGTAGAGACAGGGTTTCGTTATGTTGGCCAGTCTGATCATGAACTCCTAACCTCAAGTGATCTGCCTGCCTTGGCCTCCCAAAGTGTTGGGATGACAGGCGTGAGCCACGGTGTCCAGCCCGCCGCTTCCTTTTGATTCCCACCCTGCCCCAGGACCTCAGCACCTTACCTAAAACTCCCGCATATATTCTGCAACAAGTCTGAACTCTTGGGCCTGGATTTCAAGGTGTTCCCTCTCAAAAGCTGCCAGACTGTCCCATGCCTTAGTTCACAATTGCTCTCTTTATCCCTGGACCTGGCACTTTTTCCTCTTTCTCCCTCCAAAGAACCATTTAAGTTCTACCGTCTCTATGCAGGGTTGCCACTTTGAGCATATAAAGTATCAGATAATTTGTTACATTTTAATTTCAGATAGATAAAAAATTACTTATTTATATAAAATATAAACTTAATTGGAAAACCTACATTTTACCTGTCAACCCTGTGTCTACAAAGCCTCTTCTTAATGACCCAGATTTCTTTGATCTCCTTTTTTTAGTTCCCAAAACACCCAATTTAGTCTTTAATTCAGTATTTCATTCTATGCTAACTTGTGCTTATTAATTATATATACAATCTTAACACTTATTGAGCAATTAATATCAGGCACTGTGCTAAATTCTTTTCATACCATAACTTACATTATTACAAGATTCATGACAAAGTAGGTACCACTAGAATACCCATTTTATAAATGAGAGAGTTGAGTCTTTGGGAGATTATTTTATTTATTTAAGGTTCCAAAGCTGATTAAGAACTTGAATTTTCATCTGTCTGCTGGGTGACCAGCTTGTTTCAGTTTTTGTGGCACTATTCCCGTCCTGTTTTTTGTTTTTTAAACGGAGTTTCACTCTTGTTGTCCAGGCTATAGTGCAATGGTGTGATCTCGGCTCACTGCAACCTCCGCCTCCCAAGTTCAAGCAATTCTCTTGCCTCTGCCTCCTGAGTATCTGGGATTACAGGTGCCTGCCACCACGTCCAACTTTTTTTTTTTTTGTATTTTTAGTAGAGATGGGTTTCACTATGTTGGCCAGGCTGGTCTCAAACTCCTGACCTCAGGTGATCCGCCCTCCTCAGCCTCCCAAAGTGCTGGGATTACAGGCGTGAGCCGCTGTGCCCAGCCAGTACTGCTCTGTTTTTAAACTGAGTCCCACATCCCAGGAACCCCCTCAGTCCGGGCAAGCCCTAAATATCTGACTTTAGCACTGGGATTCTGTCTTCTCATTTCTGTGTGGTTGAATTGTGTTCTCTCAGCTAGACTATGGACTCCCTAAGGAAAGAGACACATCTTATGGTATTTACTCATACTAAGAATTACTTAGTAAGTGCTTGACAAATCAGGAGTAAGAAGTTCCCTCAGACCGAATCTCTTTTCCAGGTCTTCTTTGTTTGTTCTGTTTGGTTTTGTTTTTGTTTTCAGACAGGGTCTCACCCAGGCTGGAGTGCAGTGGTGAGATCTTGGCTCACAGCAACCTCCACCTCCTAGGCTCAAGCAATCCTCCAGACTCAACCTCCTGAGTAGCTGGGACCACATACACATGCCACCATGCCTAGCTAATTTTTTTTTTTTTTAATATTTTTTTGTAGAGACAGAGTTTTGCCATGTTGCCCAGGCTGGTCTGGAACCCCTGTGCTCAAGTGATCTGCCTGCCTTGGCCACTCAAAGTGCTGTGATTACAGGCGTGAGCCACCGCGCCCAGTCTCTGGGGTCTCTTGGGATTGTAGGAGTTGAGGACTGTGTGGAGCAGCACACTTGGGAGTGGCCAGTCTCAGATGCAGCTGAGACCTGAGTGTGACTGGAGGCCTTTGCAATAGAGGCACACAGTTTTCATGATGCCACTAGATCCTGCTTGCAAAGATGCTAGGTAATTGCTCAGAGCAACAATGCCTCTAAATTGCTGAAAATACAGCTTCCTGGTAGGTAGGCGTGTGGTGTATCACTTGGCAAGCACAGCCTTGAGAGGCATCCTGCTGTGAAGTCTGAGATAGGGTATGGGTGAGGCTGGAGAAATAGAACCCCGGGTGCTAGGAGGAGTGGGGTGCTAGTGAGCAGCAAGCCAGTCAGCACCTTGCTGGATGGGACAGCACCCTAGGAAGCTGTGTGGCTGCTGTTTCTTTGCTGGGACTCTGCTTTCATCCAATGATCACATATCCAAAACATGACATATTATTACATGATTATGTAATAACCAAGTGGTTAAAATGATGATACGTAGGTGCTATTGTTAGGCTGAAATGTATTTAATGAGGTGAGATAGGAAAGGCAGAAATGATAGATTTCCATCCCAAAAGGGTGTCTGGCTAACTTGTCTCAACTTCATTTTAAGAGCAGGTTGGTATTGAGGACACATTAAATATAAGAACTAAACTGTATGTGGAGACATCGTTTGTAAAAAACATTTGCCATTTTAAAGAACTCGAAGTTAAATTGGTAAAAGAATCTCAATTCAATGTTCAGGTTTTTTCTTTAAGAGAATGTAGCAGACATGGGGCACAAAGGTTAGGCAGGAGTTTTCATTTGGAACCATGCTGACAGACTCCTCCATCTTTCTCTCTTTAGAAACCATGCTGGCTTTTCCTTGTCCCCAGAGGACAGCCTCTCCAGCTCAGTGTGACATTCAAGGCCATTCCTAGCCTAGCCTGACTCCAAGCTTTCCAGCTCATCTCCTGCCAGCATCTTACCATGGGTCTGCTCCAGCTACACTGCTAGGGACTAAATGTTCGTGTACCCACAAATCATGTTGAAACCTAGTCCCCACTGTGAGGGGTTTTTGGAGGTGGGGCCTTTGGAATTAAGTGTCTTTATAAAAGAGGCCTCAGAGAGCTCCTTTCTCCTTACCTCATCTGAGGCTGCACTGAGAAATGGCTGTCCATGAACCAGGAAGAGGGCCCTTGCCAGCCACTGCGTCTGCCAGTGCCTTGATCTTGGGCTTCCCAGAGTTTAGAACCATAAGAAAGTAATCTCTGTTGTTTATAAGCCACTTGGTCTATGGTATTCCATGACAGCAGCCTGGTTGGGCCGACATAGACAGACTCTTCAATTACCATCATCTAAATACACACAACTTTTCTGCCTCTTCAGACTCTTCTCTTGCAAGGTATTGCAGTTCAGCATTTAATCTTTGGATCTAGACTGCATGGGCTAAAATCTTCGTTCTTCTATTTACTATATGATCTTGAATAAATTACCTAACTGCTCTATGACCTGATTTCTCCAACTGGAAAAAGTGAAACTAAAATGATATTTATCTTATAGCAGTCAAAGAATGAAAGTACTTAGAACAATGCACATTACATAGTAAGTACTCAGTAAATGCTAGCTCCTCATTTCCATAACTAGATCTCATTACCCTCTTTACTTAGCTCAAAATATGTCTTTTCCTCGAAGACTTTCCTGACCACCCCATCCTGCAATGTGCTTCTTGTCTTGAGAAATCCCAAGTCCCAGCACTGTTCTTTGGTGGGTGGTTGGTTTCTGTTCTCATGCTTGTGTCTTATGATCACAGCTGTTCACTGAGCACTCACTTTGAGTCAGGCTTGTATGACACTTGGGAGGCAGGTATTCTTTGTTTAAATTTTTATTTACTTATTTATTTATTGTACTTTAGATTCTGGGGTACATGCGCAGATCATGCAAAATTGTTGCATAGGCACATTCATGGCGAGGTGGTTTGTTGCCATTATCCCCCCATCACCTATACCTGACATTTCTACCCACGTTATCTCTCCCCCACCCTCCCTCCCACTATCCCTCCTGTAGCCCCCCAACAACAGACCCCAGTGTGTGATGCTCCCCTCTTTGTGTCCAGGAGTTCTCATTGTTCAGCACCGCCTATGAGTGAGAACTTGCGGTGTTTGATCTTCTGCCCTTCTGTCAGTTTGCTGAGAATAATGGTTTCCAGGTTCATCCATGTCCCTACAAAGGACACAAACTTATCGTTTATGATGGCTGCATAATATTCCATGGTGTATATGTGCCACATTTTCCCCGTCCAGTCTATCATCGATGGGCATTTGGGTTGGTTCCAGGTCTTTGGTATTGTAAACAGTACTGCAATGAACATTCGTGTGCACGTGTCCTTATAGTAGAACGATTTATAATCCTTTGGATATATACCCAGTAATGGGATTGCTGGGTCAAATGGAATTTCTATTTCTAGGTCCTTGAGGAATCGCCACACTGTCTTCCACAATGGTGGAACTAATTTACACTCCCACCAACAGTGTAAAAGTGTTCCTATTTCTCCACATCCTCTCCAGCATCTGTTGTCTCTAGATTTTTTAATGATTGCCATTCTAACTGGCTTGAGATGGTATCTCAATGTAGTTTTGATTGGCATTTCTCTAATGACCAGTGATGATGAGCATTTTTTTCATATGTTTGTTGGCCTCATATATATCTTCTTTTGTAAAATGTCTGTTCATATCCTTCACCCACTTTTGAACTGGCTTGTTTGTTTTTTTCTTGTAAATCTGTTTTAGTTCTTTGTAGATTCTGGATATTAGCCCTTTGTCAGATGGGTAGACTGGAAAAACTTTTTCCCATTCTGTTGGTTGCTGGTTCATTCTAATGATTGTTTCTTTTACTGTGCAGAAGCTGTGGAGTTTGATTAGGTCCCATTTGTCTATTTTGGCTTTTGTTGCCAATGCTTTTGGTGTTTTGGTCATGAAGTCCTTGCCTGTGCCTATGTCCTGGATGGTTTTGCCTAGGTTTTCTTCTAGGGTTTTTATGGTGTTAGGTCTTATGTTTAAGTCCTTAGTCCATCTGGAGTTAATTTTGATGTAAGGTGTCAGGAAGGGTTCCAGTTTCTGCTTTCTGCACGTTGTTAGCCAATTTTCCCAACACCATTTATTAAGCAGGGGATCCTTTCAGGTTTGTCAAAGATCAGATGGCTGTAGATGTGTGGTGTTGCTCCAGAGGCCTCTGTTCTGTTCCATTGGTCTATGTCTCTGTTTTGATACCAGTACCATGCTGTTTTGTTTACTGTTGCCTTGTAGTATAGCTTGAAGTCCTTAGACTCCCCACACAATAATAGTGGGAGACTTTAACACTCCACTGTTAACATTAGACAGATCAACGAGACAGAAAATCAGCAGGGGTATACAGGACTTGAATGCAGAAGTGGAACAAGTGGATCTAATAGACATCTACAGAACTCTCCACCCCACAGCCACAGAATACACATTCTTCTCAGCACCACATCACACTTACTCTAAAATTGACCACAAAATTGGAAGTAAATCACTCCTCAGCAAATGCAGAAAAAAAAAAAAGGAAATCATAACAAATAATCTCTCAGTCCACAGTGCAATGAAATTAGATCTCAGGATTAAGAAACTAACCCAAAACTGCACAAATTCATGGAAACTGAACAGCTGGCTCCTGAATGTTGACTGGATAAACAATGAAATGAAGGCAGAAATAAAGGTGTTCTTCGAAACCAATGAGAACAACGGCAGGTATTCTTTATCTCACTTCACAGAGGAACCAACTGAGGCTCAGGGAGGTTAAGTGACTTGCTAGGGTAGCAGAGAGAGGTGATTCTGGGGTTCCAATTCAGATTATCCATGCTTGCAACCATGACACTCTATTTTACTAGGAAACAAGGAGAGAATCTTGCACTTGATTCCAGCTTCCATTCTACTGTTCAAGTAGAAGGCACGCAACATATTCCTGATGATTTGATGGGTCCGTATGCAAACTGTTGCCTTTCTAAGTGCCATCCAGTGCCTTCTGATTGTGATGACATTGATGATGATAAAGATATGGCATGATATATTTTGATGGGCCTTAAAAAGTTAAATGATAGCTTATTCTTCTTGTGTTGAACTCCATGTGAATTAAAAAAGCAGTTCTCATTTATTTTTTACCTTCACTGTCCCCTGCTGTTTCAAATATGGTTAGATGAGAAATGTCAGAAACAACCTTATTATGAATGCTGCTTTTGTCACAAAGGAGACTTTCTCATGACTCAGTACCGGCTAATTAGTCTGTCTGTGGCTTTCTCTGGCAAGGTGAGTCATTTGATCCATTGTTGACAAGGTGCAAGCTGCTTTCTGCCTACTCTGTGGCAGCTCCAGTGGGTCTGACATTTTCTCAACCCCTAATCAAGATGTTATTAAAGCTTCTGATGGTTTACAGCCAACTGGGATGAGAGTGAATTGGTTTCATAAGCAGCTGCTGGAAAGACAACTCACTGGTACTTTAGTGATATGTAAACGACTCAGATTTTCCAGTGTGTGCGTGTGATACAAAGGCAGCTTCTGTGATTTCTAAATTCCTGGGACATGATAGTCTATCTTTACTGAGACTGACATTTTTTGTTTTCCCAAGACAGAGTCTTGCTCTGTCACCCAGGCTAGAGTGCAGTGGCACGATCTTGGCTCACTGCAACCTCCGCCTCCTGGGTTTGAGCAATTCTCCTGCCTCAGCCTCCTGAGTAGCTGGCATTACATGCATGGACCACCACGCCTAAATAATTTTTGTTATTTTTTAGTAGAGACGGGGTTTCACCATATTGGCCAGGCTGGTCTCGAACTCCTGACCTTGTCATCTGCCCGCCTCAGCCTCCCTAAATGCTGGAATTACACACGTGAGCTACCATGCCTGGCTGAGACTGAAAATTTTTTGGAGGTGGGGTCTCACTATGCTGTCCAGGCTGGAGTGCAGTGGCTATTCATAAGCACAATCAAAGCTCACTGCATCCTCTATCTCCTGGGCTCAAACAGTCCTCCTGCCTCAGCCCCCTGAGTAGCTGAGACTACAAGCACATGTTGCTGCACCTAACTCTGAGACTGAAATCTTGAAAAGCCCTGGCCCATTTAATCAACACACATTTATTGAGTTAGTACTATGTGCCAGATATTATTCTAGGTACCCAGGATATAGCAGTGACAGAAATAGACTACAATTCCTGCACTCTTGGAGTTTTTTTAAAAAAAGTTTTCTATTATGGAAAAAATTTCAAATTCCTGTAAAAAAAAGAAAGAATAATATATAGTAATCACCCACCCCCTTATCCACAGGGAATATGTTCTAAGATTCCCAGTGGATGCCTGAACCAAACCCTATATGTATTATGTTTTTTCCTAAACTTGCATATCTATGATAAAGTTTAATTTGTAAATTAGTCACAGTAAGAGATTAATAATAGCAACTAATGATGAAATATAACAATTATACCAGCGTCACTACTTTTGTGCTTTGTGGGCATCATTAAGCAAAACAAGGGTTACTTGAACACAATCACTGTGATGGCTTGACAGTCAATCTGATCACTGGGCTGGCTACTAAGTGACTAATGGACAAGGAGCATTTACAGCGTGGAAGCCCTGGACAAAAGGATGAGTCATAACGCAGGCGGGAGGGAGCAGGATGGCATGAGATTTCATCATGCTACTCAGAAGGGTGTGCAATTTAAAACTTATGAACTGTTTACTTCTGAAATTTTCCACTTAATATTTTCAGACCCTGGTTGATGGCAGGTAACTAAAACCACAGAAAGTGAAACTCAATAAGAGAAGACTACCATACCCACAATTGAACAATTATCAATATTTTATTATTTTAATAATTATCAATATTTTATCAATATTATAAATATTTAATAATCATCAATATTTTATAATTTTTATAAATTATTAATCATTTGAATAATTTTAATAATCATTTAAATAATTATCAATATTTAACAATTATCAATATTTTATTCTTTTTACATCTATCCCTCCACCACACACATTTTTTTTTCCATTTATTTTTTATTGCATTTTAGGTTTTGGGGTACATGTGAAGAACATGGAAGATTGTTGCATAGGTAAACACGTGGCGGTGTGATTTGCTGCCTTCCTCCCCATCACCTACATCTGGCATATCTCCCCTTGCTTTCTCTCCCCAACTCCCTACCCCCCACCATCCCTCCCCTATTTCCCCCCAACAGACCCCAGTGTGTAGTCCTCCCCTCCCTGTGTCCATGTGTTCTCATTGCTCAACACCCGCCTATGAGTGAGAACATGCGGTGTTTGATCTGCTCTTCTGTCAGTTTGCTGAGAATGATGGTTTCCAGGTTCATCCATGTCCCTACAAAGGACACAAACTTATCGTTTATGATGGCTGCATAATATTCCGTGGTGTATATGTGCCACATTTTCCCTGTCCAGTCTATCATCGATGGGCATTTGGGTTGGTTCCAGGTCTTTGCTATTGTAAACAGTGCTGCAATGAACATTCGTGTGCACGTGTCCTTATAGTAGAACGATTTATAATCCTTTGGATATATACCCAGTAATGGGATTGCTGGGTCAAATGGAATTTCTATTTCTAGGTCCTTGAGGAATCGCCACACTGTCTTCCACAATGGTTGAACTAATTTACACTCCCACCAACAGTGTAAAAATGTTCCTATTTCTCCACATCCTCTCCAGCATCTGTTGTCTCTAGATTTTTTAATGATTGCCATTCTAACTGGCGTGAGATGGTATCTCAATGTAGTTTTGATTTGCATTTCTCTGATGACCAGTGATGATGAGCATTTTTTCATGTGTTTATTGGCCTCATGTATGTCTTCTTTTGTAAAGTATCTGTTCATATCCTTTGCCCACTTTTGAACTGGCTTGTTTTTTTCTTGTAAATCTGTTTTAGTTCTTTGTAAATTCTGGGTATCAGCCCTTTGTCAGATGGGTAAACTGCAAAAATTTTTTCCCATTCTGTTGGTTGCCGATTCACTCTAATGACTGTTTCTTTTGCTGTGCAGAAGCTGTGGAGTTTGATTAGGTCCCATTTGTCTATTTTGGCTTTTGTTGTCAATGCTGTTGGTGTTTTGGTCATGAATTCCTTGCCTACGCCTATGTTCTGAATGGTTTTGCCTAGATTTTCTTCCAGGGTTTTTATGGTGTTAGGTCTTATGTTTAAGTCTTTAATCCATCTGGAGTGAATTTTAGTGTAAGGTGTCAGGAAGGGGTCCAGTTTCTGCTTTCTGTACATGGGTAGCCAGTTTTCCCAACACAATTTATTAAACAGGGAATCCTTTCCCCATTGCTTGTTTTTGTCTGGTTTGTCAAAGATCAGATGGTTGTAGATATGTTGTGTTGCCTCTGAGACCTCTGTTCTGTTCCATTGGTCTATATCTCTGTTTTGGTACCAGTACTATGCTGTTTTGATTACTGTAGCCTTGTAGTATAGTTTGAAGTCTGATAGTGTGATGCCTCCCGCTTTGTTCTTTTTGCTTAGAATTGACTTGGCTATGTGGGCTCTCTTTTGGTTCCATACGAAGTTTAAGGTGTTATTTTCCAGTTCTGTGAAGAAGGTCATTGGTAGCTTGATGGGGATAGCGTTGAATCTGTATATTACTTTGGGCAGTATGGCCATTTTCATGATATTGATTCTTCCTACCCACGAACATGGAATGTTTCTCCATCTGTTTGTGTCCTATTTCGTTGAGCAGTGGCTTGTAGTTCTCCTTGAAGAGGTCCTTTACATTCCTTGTTAGTTGTCATCCTAGGTATTTTATTCTCTTTGTGTCAATTGTGAATGGCAGTTCATTCTTGATTTGGCTCTCTTTAAGTCTGTTATTGGTGTATAGGAATGCATGTGATTTTTGCACATTGATTTTGTATCCTGAGACTTTGCTGAAGTTGCTTATCAGTTTCAGGAGATTTTGGGCTGAGACGATGGGGTCCTATAGATATACAATCATGTCGTCTGCAAATAGAGACAATTTGACTTCCTCCTTTCCTATTTGAATGCCCTTTATTTCTTTTTCTTGCCTAATTGCTCTGGCTAGAACTTCCAGTATTATATTGAATAGGAGTGGTGAGAGTGGGCATCCTTGTCTAGTGCCAGATTTCAAGGGGAATGCTTCCAGTTTTTGCCCATTCAGTATGATATTGGCTGTTGGTTTGTCATAAATAGCTTTTATTATTTTGAGATATGTTCCGTCAATACCTAGCTTATTGAGGGTTTTTAGCATAAAGAGCTGTTGAATTTTGTCAAAGGCCTTCTCTGCATCAATTGAGATAATCATGTGTTTTTTGTCTTTGGTTCTGTGTATGTGGTGAATTACGTTTATAGACTTGCGTATGTTGAACCAGTCTTGCATCCCTGGGATGAAGCCTACTTGATCATGGTGGATAAGCTTTTTGATGTGCTGTTGCAATTGGGTTGCCAGTATTTTGTTGAAGATTTTTGCGTCTATGTTCATCATGGATATTGGCCTGAAGTTTTCTTTTCTTGTTGAGTCTCTGACAGGTTTTGGAATCAGGATGATGTTGGTCTCATAAAATGATTTGTGAAGAATTCTCTCTTTTTGTATTGTTTGGAATAGTTTCAGAAGGAATGGTACCAGCTCCTCTTTGTATGTCTGGTAGAATTCGACTGTGAACCCGTCTGGACCTGGGCTTTTTTTGGGTGGTAAGCTCTTAATTGCTGCCTCAACTTCAGACCTTGTTATGGGTCTGTTCAGGGTTTCGGCTTCTGGTCTGTTCAGGGTTTAGGCTTGGGAGGAGGCAAGTGTCCAGGAATTTATCCATTTCTTCCAGGTTTACTAGTTTATGTGCATAGAGTTGTTTGTAATAATATCTGATGATGATTTGAATTTCTGTGGAATATGTGGTGATATCCCCTTTATCGTTTTTTATTGCATCAATTTGGTTATTCTCTCTTTTTTATTAATCTGGCCAGTGGTCTGTCTATTTTGTTGATCTTTTCAAAAAACCAGCTCCTGGATTTATTGATTTTTTGAAGGGTTTTTTGTGTCTCTATCTCCTTCAGTTCTGCTCTGATCTTAGCTATTTCTTGTCTTCTGCTAGACTTTGAGTTTTTTTTGACCTTGCTCCTCCAGTTCTTTCAGTTTTGATAATAGGGTGTCAATTTTTGACCTCTCCTTATTTCTCATGTGGGCACTTATTGATATATATTTTCCTCTAGAGACTGCTTTAAATGTGTCCCAGAGATTCTGGTATGTTGTGTCTTCATTCTCGTTGGTTTCAAAGAACATCTTTATTTCTGCCTTCATTTCATTGTTTATCCAGTCAGCATTCAAGAGCAAGTTGTTCAGTTTCCATGAAGCTGTGCGGTTCTGGGTTAGTTTTTGAATTCTGAGTCTAAGTTGATTGCACTGTGGTCTGAGAGACTGTTTGCTATGATTTCTGTTCTTTTGCATTTGCTGAGGAGTGATTTACTCCCAATTATGTGGTCAGTTTTAGAGTAGGTGTGATGTGGTGCTGAGAAGAATGTATATTCTGTGGATTTGGGGTGGAGAGTTCTGTAAATGTCTATTAGGTTAGCTTGATCCAGGTCTGAGTTCAAGTCCTGGATATGCTTGTTAATTTTCTGTCTGGTTGATCTGTCTAATATTGACAATGGGGTGTTAAAGTCTCCCACTATTATTGTGTGGGAGTCTAAGTCTCTTTGTAAGTCATTAAGAACTTGCCTTATGTATCTGGGTGCTCCTGTATTGGGTGCGTATATATTTAGGATCGTTAGCTCTTCTTGTTGCATTGATCCTTTTACCATTATGTAATGTCCTTCTTTGTCTCTTTTGATCTTTGTTGCTTTAACGTCTAACTTATCAGAGATGAGAATTGCAACTCCTGCTTTTTTTTGCTCTCCATTTGCTTGGTAAATCTTCCTCCATCACTTCATTTTGAGCCTTTGTGTATCCTTGCATGTGAGATGGGTTTCCTGAATACAGCACACCGATGGGTTTTGGCTTTTTATCCAATTGCCAGTCTGTGTCTTTTGATTGGGGCATTTATTCCTTTTACATGTAGGGTTAATATTGTTATGTGTGAATTTGATACTGCCATTTTGGTGCTAGCTGGCTGTTTTGCCCATTAGTTGATGCAGATTCTTCATTGTGTTGATTCTTTTTACCATTTGGCGTATTTTTGGAGTGGCTGGTACTGATTCTTCCTTTATATGTGTAGAGCCTCTTTCAGGAGCTCTTGTAAAGCAGGCCTGGTGGTGACGAAATCTCTGAGTACTTGCATGTTCACAAAGGATTTTATTTTTCCTTCACTTATGAAGCTTAGTTTGGCTGGATAGGAGATTCTGGGTTGAAAGTTCTTTTCTTTAAGGATGCTGAATATTGGCCCCCACTCTCTTCTGGCTTGTAGGGTTTCTGCTGAGAGATCTGCTGTGAGTCTGATGGACTTCCTTTTGTGGGTAACCTGACCTTTCTCTCTGTCTGCCCTTAGTATTTTCTCCTTCATTTCAACCCTGGTGAATCTGATGATTATGTGCCTTGGGGTTGCTCTTCTTGAGGAATATCTTTGTGGTGTTCTCTGTATTTCCTGGACTTGAATATTGGCTTGCCTTGCTAGGTTGGGGAAGTTTTCCTGGATAATACCCTGAAGGGTATTTTCCAGCTTGGATTCATTCTCTTCATTGCATTTAGGTACACCTATCAAATGTAGATTAGGTCTTTTCACATAGTCCCACATTTCTTGGAGACTCTGTGCATTTCTTTTTACCCTTTTTTCTCTATTCTTGCCTTCCCATTTTATTTCATTGAGTTGATCTTCGACCTCTGATATCCTTTCTTCTGCTTGGTCAATTCGGCTATTGAAACTTGTGCATGCTTCGCGAAGTTCTCATGTTGTGTTTTTCAGCTCCATCAATTCACTTATATTCCTTTCTATTTTTGCCCATTCTCGTTAGTGTTTCGTCAAATCTTTTTTCAGGCTTCTTAGTTTCTTTGCATTGGGTTAGAACATGTTCTTTTAGTTCACAGAAGTTTCTTACTACCCACCTTCTGAAGTCTGATTCTGTCATTTCATCACTCTTGTTCTCCATCCAACCTTGTTCCCTTGCTGGTGAGGAGTTGTGATCCCTTTTAGGAGGAGAGGTGTTCTGGTTTCGGGTGTTTTCATCCTTTTTGCACTGGTTTCTTCCCATCTTTATGGATTTATCCACCTGTCATCTTTGTAGTTGCTGGTTTTCAAATTGGTTCTCTGAGTGGGCATTCTGTTTGTTGATGATGAGGTTATTTTTTTTCTTGGTTTTCCTTCTGACAGTCTGGCCCCTCTGCTGTAGGTCTGCTGAGGTCCACTCCAGGCCCTGCTTGGCTGGGGATCACCTGCAGCAGCTGCAGAACAGTAAGCGTTGCTACCAGTTTTCTTCTTCTGCTATCTTTGTCCCAGGAGGATACCCGCCAAGTGTCAGTCTGATCTCTCCTTTATGAGACGGCTCTTTAGATATACAGGGGTCAGGGAGCTGCTTGAGGAGACAGTCTGTTCTTTATAGGAGCTCAAATGCTGAGCTGTGAGCTCCATTGTTCATTCAGAGCTACTGGGCAGGTATGTTTAGGTCTGCTGCAGCAGAACTCATAAACCGCTTTTTGTTTCCAGGTGCTCTGTCCCAGGGATTTAGGGCTTTATTTATGAGTTTCCATTGTGCTGCTGCCTTCTTTTTTTTCTCTCCTTCAGAGCTGCCCTGCCCAGCAAGGAGGCAGTGTAGTCACTGTCTGCCTGTAGAGGCTTTGCTGAGCTGCTGTGGGCTCTGCCCAGCTGCCAAGTGAAGGTCCCTGCAGTCCTGTTTATATGCGTGTAGTTAGAACTGCCTTGGCAATGGTGGCCAGCCTCTGTTATGGTGGACTCTCTCTGTAGTGGTGGGTTGCCTTGGCAACAGCGGGCTGCCTCAGCATAGGCTGACTACCTCCTTAGTTTTGGAGTGCCTCAGTAATGGCGGACGCCCCTCCCCCACAGAGCTGGACTGTCCCGGGTTCAGCTGCGCTTGCTGTGAAACTCTCAATCCAGAGAGTTCCTGATTGCTGTTCTTCTGTGGGGGTGGGACCAGCCGAGCCTGATGGCCTGGCTCCCTGCCTCAGAGCCTTTTTTTTTTTTTTTTTTTAAGTTGGTGTTCTAGTCGCCTGTTGAAGAGGTGCTGGGATCTGTGTGTTTTCCCGTGCGGCAACTCACTGCGCTGGCTTAAACAGCGGCACTGAGATTCATGGCGCTTTTTTTTGCCCTGGAATCTACTGTCCTAGTTCCCTGTTCAGTCCTCTTTTTAAACAGATGAATGGGTGGCTTCCCGTGGCTCCAATTGCCAGCCAAAAGGGCACCCAGACCAGTGTATTTTGTACGGAGAACTGCTGCACCGGGGCGCTGACAAAGCAGCCACGTGGGGCAAAGCAGCCGGGCCGGCCGACACAGCTGCGCTGGCCGAAACAGCCGTGCTGGCGACCTGTGGGGCTCCTCCGCCTGGGAATTTCCTAGTCTGTGGGCAATAAAAAAGCGGCGTCCACTCACCCTCTGCACTTTCACTGGAAGCTGCAATCCTGAGCTGTTCCTAAACGGCCATCCTGGATCGTAATCCCACACACATTTTTAAGGGAGCACTTTAAAGTAAATCCCAGACCGCAAATATTTTTCACACATACTTCAGTATGGATGTCTAACAGATTAGAATTTTTAGTCGAAACACGACCATCATGTCATGAACATATACCCTCCAAAATTAACACAATTGTAAAATGTAATTTATTTATTTATTTATTTTTTTTTTTGAGACTGAGTTTCACTCTTGTTACCCAGGCTGGAGTGCAATGGCGCAATCTCGGCTCACTGCAACCTCCGCGTCCTGGGTTCAGGCAATTCTCCTGCCTCAGCCTCCTGAGTAGCTGGGATTACAGGCATGCGCCACCATGCCCAGCTGACTTTTTTGTATTTTTAGTAGAAACGGGGTTTCACCATGTTGACCAGGATGGTCTCGATCTCTTGACCTCGTGATGCACCCGCCTTGGCCTCCCAAAGTACTGGGATTACAGGCGTGAGCCACCGCGCCCGGCCGTAAAATGTAATTTAATATCCAGTCCAGGTTACATTTCCCCCAATTGTCTCAGGAATATTTTTACATTTGTTTGTCTGAATCCAGATCTAAGGAAAGTCTGGACGTTGCAGGCTGTGGCTGGAGCTCTGATGTCTCTTCTGGTCTGTAACCATTCCCCTCAGCTATTTTTTGGTTGTCAGAACTGGGTTATTTGTTCTGCAAAAATTCCCACATTTTGGTGTTGGATGATTGCAACCTCATGGTGTTTTTTATAATGATTTTTATTATGCCTTACATTTTCCGTAAAATAATGGTTATTTCTAGAGGCGTGGTCAGAGTCAGTTTCAGTGGCGTGCGCTGGGGAGATCGTTGGACTGACATCCTCATGGAAACTGACTTTTGCTATTTTTGTGTGCCAAAGATGCTTCTGGAGGTGTCTTATTGACCAAAAATTTGGGGGATGGCTGGTTGGCTGGTATCCAAAACTTAGTTCTTGTGCCACAGTGGCAATTTTCATCCTGATGCCCTGTGACATTCCTTTCATTCCATCTTCCTTTATGTAGGCTTTAAGAAGACTTAATTTTTAAAAAATTAAAAGTTAATACATAATTGTATATATTTATGAGGTACACTGTGATGTTGCAATACATATAATGTATAGTGATCAGATCACAGTCATTAGCATATCCCTCGTCTCAAAAATTTATTGTTTCTTTGTGTTAAGAATGTTCAATATCCTCCTTGTAGCTATTTGAAACCATATAATATTGTTAAATAGCATTATCCTACAGAGTTAGAGAGCACTAGAACATATGCCTCCAATCTAGCTGTAATTATAAAAAAGACTGCATCATGTGGTGTCTGATTGTGGCAGCAACTGGAGAGCCTGGGGAGCAGTGCTCCATGTAGGCATGTAGGAATATGCTAAGTTTGGAAAATTCCTTTGCGAGTGTCTTCTTGCAACTAGGGCTAAGAAAAAGGAAACTAAATTTATAGAGTAGGGCCAGGTGTGATGGCTCATGCCTATAATCCAGCATTTTGGGAGGCTGAGGTGGGCGGATCATTTGAGGTCAGGAGTTCAAGAGAAACCCCATCTCTACTAAAAATACAAAAATTAGCCAGCCATGGTAGTGTGCATCTGTAATCCTAGCTACTCAGGAGGCTGAGGCAGGGAGGCTCTTCCTTGAACTGAGGAGGCGGAGGTTGCGTTGAGCTGAGATTCTGCCACTACATTCCAGCCTGGGTGACAGAGCAAGACTCTGTCTCAAAAAAAAAAAAAAAAAACATAGGATAGCATGAAACTAAACTAGATCAATTGAATTAAAATATCTGAGGGGTTCTTTAGGGTCTATTTTACAAAAGCTATCCAGGTGATTCTAATGTACGTAATGTACAACTAGGAACGAGAAGCCCCATTCAGATAATAAGGCTCATGCGGCTCAGTGGAGTCCTCTTCAGCTGTGATCTACTTCAGCAGGTGGTCCCCACCTGCAACCTTAACAGAAGAGATGGATCAGAGGAGGGTAAGCCCAGGTAGAAGCAGTAGGAGGTCCCTGGGGTCTCCAGTGGCTACTGATTTGTAAGGATTTCCATGGTACGTGAATTTACTCAATAAATGATATCATAAACTTTTTAAAGAATGAAGACAGGGACATTGGGGAATTCAGAAATATGATAGGAAGAAGGAATGACTCCAGTGAGCAAAAAGAAGAATAGAGTTGCCATTTACTGACCTAGGGAAGGTTATGAGGAAGGGTTCCATTTTGAACATGTTCTATTCGTGATGTGTATTGTGCTCTGTAGAATTGATGTTGAGTAGGCAGTTGGACATACGTCTGGGCTGGAGATAGAAATCTGGGAATCATGAAAACAGAGATGATATTGGTTTATTTATTATTATTATTGTTTGAGATGGAGTCTTACTCTGTACCCTACGCTGTAGTGCAGTGGCATGATCTTGGCTCACTGCAACCTCCACCTCCCGGGTTCAAGCAGTTCTCCTGTCTCAGCCTCCCAAGTAGCTGGAACCACAGGCACACACCACCATGCCCAGTTAATTTTTGTATTTTTAGTAGAGATTGGTTTTCACCATGTTGGCCAGGCTTGTCTTGAACTCCTGACCCCTGTTGATCCATCCGCCTTGGCCATTCAAAGTGCTGGGATTACAGGTGTGAGCCACCACGCCCAGCCAATATTTAAAGCCATAGACTGGATAAGGTCATCTGCTATCTGAGAAATTGGCTTCCTAGAAGCTGCATAAAGAAGGTGCTTATAGAACCATTGTAAGGGTTTCTCTGAAGCATATCCAGAAGGGTGATTGCTGAGTCATAAAGCATATTACTAATTTTTTTTCACAAAACATTGCCAGGTTGATCTGCAGAATATATTTACCAGTTTAAATTTCCGTCAGCAGTGCACGAGGACTCCTATTTCCCCATATCTTTGCCAATATTTGGGATGATCTTTCTGATTTTTGCCGTGCTGATGGGTAAAGCAGTTGTGTGTTGAAAATAGCTCATGAGAGCTGATAAAGCACATTTCTTTCCAACTTCTTGTTTGGTGACCTCAAGCTACACTGGTAGCTGGAAACTGGCAGTGGCCAGAGTATTTGCACCATGGAAATTGGCAAACACCACAGATTAGGACTTTTCCTTCCCTGGGGAGCTGGTTTTAAAACGTAGAGCAGCATATTGGTGGCTATGGGGTGTGTCACACCGTTTATATTCCCTGTCGCTGATTACAAATGGGGTTGAGCATCTCTTTAATGCCTGCTTGCCATCCTGGCTTTTCCTTCTGTGAATTGCCTATTCTTAGACTTTTCTCATTTTTATATTGGCTTTTAAAAATATTTTATATTGACTTATTTTTGATTTGCAAAAATCTCCTCTTGCATTTCAGATATTAATCCCTAGTTGCTTTTGAACATATGACATGTCTTCTCCCAATTTGTCAGCCATCTCTTAACTTTTTCTATGGTATTCTTAACAGAACCCTTAATTATGATGCAGTCAAATCCTACAATTTTTTTGCTTCAAGGTTTGTGCTTTTGCAGTCTTGTTTGATGAAGTAAGTTCCTAACCCACATTCTAGAGACAATCTCCTGCATTTTCTTTTATATCATATGTAGGTCTTCCATTTACCTGGAATTCATCTTTGTATATGGTGGAACATGGGGCTCCCAACTTTATTTTTTCTTGATAAAGTAAAACCAGTTTCCCCAATGCTGTCTTCTAAATAATTTATATTTTTCTCATTGATCTGTAGTACCATCTTTGTGTAAATGGAAATCCTATTTATACACAGGTCTGCTCCCGGGTTCTTTCCATTCCCTATTTGCTCTATGTATTCCTACACCAGTTCCGTAATATTTTTATTACAATGTGGTAATGACATAATATTTGGCATGGCAGGTCTCCTCTGGTTTTTCCAAAATGGACTTAACTGTTTAAAATTTTGTTTCTCCTTATATAAGTTTCTTGAGTTTCCTAAAAGTTTAGTTTCTGCTGGAATTTTGCTTGTGATAACATTTATTTTGGAGACTAAATGGCTATTTTTACAATGTAAAGTATCCTATCCATGCTATACCTCTTTACTTATTCAATCTTTTTATGTCCTGAAGTAGAGTTTTGAAATTGTCTCCATAAAGTTCTTGCAAGTTGTTAGGTTAATTCCTGGATATTATGCTTTAGTTTGTTAAACTTTATTGTTACTGTGAATGGTTTCTTATCGTCTGTTGCGTTTCCCAGTTGTTTACTGCTGATGTAGACAAAACTATTGATTAACCGATCTTGTATTTGGCAACCTTGCCGAGCTAACATTACTTCTAATACTTTGTTGATTCTGTTGGGCTTTTGGTGCTAATGATCGTATCTGTAAACACTGCAGACAGGAAGATTTTAGGGGCTCTGCCCAGTGCTCTGATCTTCTACATTCAAGCACTTCTGCTAGTTGAACTCCAATCTGGTGCCCCAGTTCTGACAGTTGGGTGTCTCTCACAGTCCTAAGGGCCTCGGCCCCCTATATACTCACAATGTGGAATCCGATGATATTGTGCCCCATATCCAGTCCATGTAAAAGCAGTGACCTTGTCTTCTTTTGCTATTTCTTCTAACCCTTTTATCATGGTCAGGGGCCTGAGAGCTACTGACAGATCTTCCCGCTGCTGACTGTCTGAACTTCTGAATGCTGCTCTATGCAGGAACTCTGGGTCTTTAATACCCACAAAGACAGCCTGTGTAGGTTAGCAAAGTGGAGAATTAACATAGGCCTCAGATCAGACAGACTCAGGTTTGAATCTTATTTCTGCCCCAGGCTATACGGAGCAATTCAGGCAGCCTCCCAGAGTCTGTTTCTTCATTTGCAAAGTGAATGAATACAAGTAAGATCCCCACAGGTCCAGTGCCTTACAGTGGTCAGTGAGTAATGCCCCTTCTCCACACCGTGATGCTGACCACTAAAGCTCATCACCTCCTGACACTGTGGGTTATTGCTACACTTTTCAGGAACTTTGTGCCTCCAGATAGAATTGAATCTCAGCAGCTACAGTTGGTTCACATCCACATGTGCCTTCCCACCCCAATGAAGAGATCAAGTTCCAAGTTCTGGCTACATATCATTGTCCAGTCTCGCTCTTGTTAACTGGGCAATATCTGGGGCTAAAGCCTGTATGTCATGTGGTATCTAGGAAGTATGACTCTAATGAGTACTTGCATTCTGGATGATGGTGTAAAGGAGTAACATCACATTTTTGAAGAAAGGCAACTAAGTGAGTAGGAGACTTTGGTGGCTTGGTATCCTGGGAATTTGCCTATGTATCATACAGTGTTTGGGTGTAGCAGATAAAGTCAGTGGCCTGGCAGGTTCTAACAGAGATCTTTATTATAGCTAAGAACAACTCAGCTAGCCATGCCTTGTCACCTACTAATAGTGGTATTTCAGAGGGATAATTTAAATCAGCAATAAAAGTGAACTGTGCACTTTTGGAAACTTCACCAATAGCTCCTCTGTTACACACAGATCTTTATGACTTTCTGTGGTTCAGTGACAATCAGCCTCATTTTTAGGTGCTTGAAGCCAACCAAGGGCAGATTGCCTTCCTTCTTTTAACGAGCTAAAGAGATGGGTGGGTCAGACAAGAAGAGGGTGTGATGAAAGCAGGGAAAGGAAGATGGAATCGTCAGAGGGAGGAGGAAGTAAGTATCCCTGTTACATTATCTCTGAGAGCACAGGCAGATGCTGAGCCTGCAGAGACAGAGAATCTGGCAGCTGACCAGGGACGGGGAGGTCATGTATTTAAATATTGTGGGTTTTAGTCGACGGTGTGCTCCACCCAATTCAACAATGCGACGTGACTGCTACTAGGAACTATTTTGATGTGTTGAATTTTGTTAACACAAGTATAGGTCCTAAGAAGAGGTGGCAGTCTCTTTCCTCTCTGCCCTTGACAGGCCGCCCATTCATTCCTGATTATTACATTTAGGAGAGCTCTGGACAAGCGGGGACCCACCCAAGAGAATCCCCCAACATGCTGGTGAGTGGGATTGCGACCATGTCATATCAGGAGTAGCCTAAGGGACAGGTAACGTGTGTCTTGGATGAACTGGAGGCATACTTGAGTTCCTAGGGCAAAAACAAAATCCAATGAGGGGGAGATGCAAGGAGCTGGATTTTAGCTCCTAAGGTAGAAGGAAATTTTCCAAAAGGCTGATCAAAATTAAACGGCTGCCTTAAAAGGTAATGCGTTCCCTGTTACTGGAAGTGTTCAACCACTGCTTGGTGGGAAGACACTGTGAGGACGATTCAGGCAATTGGAAAGGGGGCTTTTCTCAGTTTCTGGATTCACTCATTCTCACAGGAAACGATGCTCTGGCGCGCGGTGAGCCAGACGTTCATTCACACCTGCTCCTGCCAGGCACTGTGGTGCGGAACACAGACGCCTCTGTGAAGCAGTCGCTGGAGGCCTCAGAGGCAGCTGACACGACGAATGACTGTTGACTCTATGTTTCAAACCTCGGTCCTGGTCTTACTGGGTCTCCTCATTAAGGGGACTCACTGTGTTCAGTAAGGCTTTCTTGCCACCAGATGACAGAGAGCCAGGCTGTCAGCGTTCAGGACTTTAGGTGCACAATTTCGCCCTGTGGGGTCCTTGGGAGACGGAGAAGTGGGCAGGAGGGAAGGTGGGTGAGGAGGCAGCAAAGCAGCAGGAGCCATCAACTAATTGCTGAAACGTGGGTGTAGTAAGGATCAGGCGTTTTACAGCAAGCCCTGCCAGCTGGTGGATCTACTCTTGGCCCGGCTCGGCCAGACTCTGGGGAGCCCAAGACGGGTAAGATGCGGTCCCTGGCTTGAGCAAGGTGGGAGCGCCGCGGGCTGGAGACGTGAGACGGCGAGGCAGAGGGCTGTAACAGCGGTGGGCTGCACGGCGTGGCGGGGCCGCCTGGCCTTGCGGCGGGGGAGGTAGCACCGTGACACCCCGCAGACCCTGCTAGCCCGGGTCGCGACCCTGCTAGCCCGGGTCGCGGCCCCGCGTGCGCCCGATCTTCCGCCTTTCTGGGGGTGCGCCAGATCTTCCGCGGGGCGCGGGCGTGATACCAGCCAGCGCAGGCGCGCGCTCCCTCCTCGGTCCCCCCGCCACCCCGAGTCCCCGGCGCGTGCGCGGGGCCGAGGCCGAGGCCTGCACTGCGCTCGCGCCCCCACCCCGCGTGGGGCCCGGCTCGAGCGCGCGCGGCGCAGAGGCTGCAGCGGGAGGGGCCCGGCTAGGTCCGGAGCGGCGCGGCGGGAGGCTCCGTGGGCGGCCACGGGAGACAGCGCCGGGGGGAGCGCGCCTCTCGGCCTTTCCTCCGCGCCCCCGCGAGCCCGCGTACCCAGCCGGCCGCTCCGAGAGGACCCGGAGGAGGCAGGTGGGCCGGGGGCGCGCGGGGCCCCCAGGGCCGCGGGCTGGCCGGCGGCTGGGTAGGGGCCGGGGTGGGCGGCTCTGGGGGGCCCGCGGGGGAGGTAGGCGGCCCCGGGAGGGCGGTGCAGAGGCGCTGGGGGCCTTGGAAGCCCCGCGGCCGCCTCCCGTGGGCGCCGGTGTCGCCGGCCGCGGGGAGGCCTTCTCGGGGCGGCGCGGCCCACCGGGCTGGGATGGGGGCTCCTCGTGGCGGTCGCCGACGGACGGCTCAACTTTAGGTTGAAGGGCGCGAGGTGTACGGAGCTGCGCTCTGGTCCACGACTGCCCCGGCCGCCCTGGGAGCCCCCGCACGCGCCGTGGCTTTCCAGCGCGGCCTCTTCCCATTTCTTACTTGTCCCCCCTTGCGCATTAAATTGTCGAGAAACCTTTGATCAGTGGGTATTCAGAGCTAAACCAAATGGCTGTCCTTGCAGTCCTTGGCCACCTGAGATCCCTTAATTCTGAACCATCCGCCCTGGGAGGGGAAGGTGGAAGGAGCGCTGGAGCTGAGCCCGCATCCTTACGGATTCCATTCACGGCTTATGACGGTAGCGCTTTGAATGAGCTGTCAGGCTGCTGTCGTCATCCAGACGCTGGTTTTCAGCTCTGTTCGGAGACAGTGTTTTGATATGTATCAGAGGATGTTGTTCCTAGGGGACAGTAACTTGCTGTATGTTCCGAGATCCTAGACTGTGTTCATATTGTAGCACCATCAACGTGTAAAACGGCGCCTTTGAAAGATATCAGTAAACACCTTCCTCCATAGGAACATCCGCCAGCACTTAAATCGTACTTCAGTTTCACTTTGACGTTTGTTGTTTGTGAATCTTTTGCACAATTTAAAGTGAGTCTTAACAGCAGAGGATCGGGTGGTGCGGAGCATGGAGCAACTAGGGAGGAAAGCAGAGCCTTGAACCGGCTAGAGTCTAGTTGGTCTGCGTTTTCATGTAGCAGAACCATCCTGCTTCCAGCTTATTTTGCTAACGTGCATATGATGCATTTTTTAAGGGCTTTCATTTGATACAGACTATCTGGACTGTAAGATTGAGTCTTGCCATGCATGGAAGGTGTTTACTTCTGCTTTGTAGAAGATTTACCCCATGGTATACTATTTGTAGGATTCATTTCAGACATCTTGTGTTGACCCGATACAGTCCCACCAGCAAGGCCTTTTAAAAAAGGGATCTGTGTTGTCTTTGATTGCTTATGACAACTCCAATTTTGACGCATGTGTTTGAAACGAGTGATCTTTAGATTATAAAATCAACTTCACTCTTCTCTGTTCAAATCTACAAACTGGTTACTTTTAGGCTTACTGCTCCATTGTTAATTATTTATAATGAGCTGTGGAGCTATAGGCTTGTTTTAGTGTGTTAACCTTTATTTGTGTCTTGTCTCAGGCGTCTGTATATGGTTTTCTCATCTGGAGAGTGAGCTGCACTGTTTTCCTTCAGTGCCGTTTAGTAGTTTTCCGAGACCAGGAACATGTTCTTTTGGATTCCCCAATAAGTTGGCACTAGCCACATACAGCTTTTGAGCACTCGAATGGGGCTAGAGCAGTAGAAGAACTGAAATTTTAATTTTTCTTTTCATTTTCCCTTTTTTTTTTTTTATTTGGAGTTTCGCTCTGTTGCCCAGGCTGGAATGCGGTGGCCTGATCTTGGCTCACTACAACCTGTGCCTCCCAGGTTCAAGTGATTCTCCTGCCTCAGCCTCCCGAGCAGCTGGGATTACAGGCACCTGCTACCACACCCTCTTAATTTTTGCAGTGCAGTTTCACTGTGTTGGCCGGGCTGGTCTCCAACTCCTGACCTGAAGTGATCTGCCCATCTCAGCCTCCTAAACTGTTGGGATTGCAGGTGTGAGCCACTGTACCCGGCCAGTTTTTAATTTAGTTTAAATAGTCACATGTGTCTAGCAGCTACCTGGTCAGACACCACAGCTTAAATTATTAGTCCCCAGGAAGCCTTCATTGGTCCTCTTGAATCCTTGCTCTAATAGGCCCCAGCTCTCTTCGGTTGTAACACTTATGACTTTCAGCTGGTAGGAGTCAACACCAGGCTGTAATCTACTTGAGGACAAGGGCATATCTGGTTTCTTTACCTTTGCACAGCTTAGAACTTAGTAAGAAAAACGGAATAAATATTTGTTGAATGCATAAATGAGCTTTTTCGGGGCAGGTATTTCAACTTTGAATTCTCTCTAGGGCCAACTAAGTGTCCAATACTGTAAATACCTGTTTAGTGATTGAACAGGTATATGATGTACAGATTTACCTACAGATGTAGGCAGCAAATGAAAGGATCATTGGAGTTATGCTTTAAATATATGGTAAGGTTGTTGGAATCTCAGGAAAATGATGACTCATAACAAAGTATTATAGGTAATTGAATGAAAAGGCCTCATCATTCCAGCTAATGTAGACACAGCTTGGGTCTCCTATTAGTTGAACAACTCAAGGATGCTCTTGAACCATATCTCAAATCTGAAGTCTCCTGGCCTCAGTGAGGCTCTTTTGTGGGGTCCAGACAGTCCAGAACCAGCCTGAAGGTGCTAGTGAACATCTCCATTGATCACTGCTCTGTGTTAAGGCATGGGCCAAGGAGTCTTGCAAAAAAAAATCGCAAGATATTTGAGCGATGTTATACAAGATGCTTTTGCTAAGAGCTAACTTGGAGTGATGAATAGGATGGAATTCCTATAGAAATCACAGTTTGGGGAATTTGATTCTAGCTATTGTTAAGTATTGGAGGCACCTGTTCTGTAGACAGTTATTAGGGCCAACATTTTTTTATTTTGTCTTGTTACAAAGTTTTGGTCTTTTTGCCCAGGCTGGAGAGCAGTGGTGCCATCTTGGCTCACTGCAACTTCTGCCTCTTGAGTTCAAGCGATTCTCCTGCCTCAGCCTTCTGAGTAACTGGGATTACAGGCACCTGCCACCATGCCCAGCTAATTTTTTGTATTTTTAGTAGAGACAGGGTTTGCCATGTTGGTCAGGCTGGTCTCAAACTCCTGACCTCAGTGATCCACCTACCTTGGTTTCCCAAAGTGCTGGGGTTACAGGTGTGAGCCACCTTGCCTGCAGGGCCAACTTTTTACCTTAGGCTTACTTTATAATTAGTTATCACCAGTTTACCCTAGTTGGAGTTGTAATGAAAGTACATACTCAATCCAAATCAGTGTAACTTAGACATTTGACCAAGGGTCCAGGTGTCATAGGTCTTCAGATCCAGGAATTGCTTTTAGGAAATGAATCTGAGACTATATGGAATTTTATAGGAGTATATAGTTTTCTTTGGTAGGACAAAAGGGGGAATGTTAGGTTTTTCATGAAGATAAGGAAATGTAGGGAAAAATGCAACGAAGACAAAATACAAAGAATGTTCACTGCATTGGTCAGGTAATACTGTAGCTTCTCTGGACTCGAAGTATTTAACATATAAAAGAATGAAACTGGTTACATCTGATTGCATAAATCCTTTTTCCACTTTGAATCTAAGCTTTGAATATTAAATATGTATAACACACTAGCTCCTGTGATAACCAATAGTTGTGTAAAATACAGTTCAAATCTTTGAGGATCTCAACAGTTTACAAGGAAATGAAAGGTGCTCTGGGGATCACTTAAATTTTTTTTTGAGTAAGAAACTCCACCCTTTGAAAGGGATGTCATTTGGTGACTCCTCTTAACTGACTCAGGCAGATATCCACTGAATCATTTTGCTGAATGATTAAGGGTATAAAAACATAGGTCTGAGTCCCAAACCCTGGTTATAGTCAGATCAATTTTCCTAAAACAGCTTTAATCATGCTACCCTTTTTCAAAAAATCAGTAGTTTCCCTGTGCTCATGAAAGTAAGTGGTTTGGTCTTTGATCAGGTATTTACTCCTCAAGATAGCCCTAAAAAGCCTTTACAGCCTCACCTCTGACTGTTTTCCTAGCCACATCCCAAGTTCCAGCCTAGTGTTTCTTTAGTGGGATCCCCTTTTACATTTATACCTATTCATCATTCAAGACTCTTCTCAGATGATACCTTCTTCACTGTTTATGATTCTTAGAAGCTCCCACTGTAAATGTTCCTGGTACTTATGTGATGGAACAGATTCCATTCTGCCTCATAATCTTAGTTATTAGTGGTACTTTATTCACGTTAATAGATTGTAAGCTACCTAACAAGCATGGACCATCTGTTAACTCATTTTTGTATTTGCTAAAACATCTAGAATAATGCCTTATATGTAGTGATTCCTTAATAAATACTACTGTTTGGAATTGGTAGTGTTTGAGGAAGATCACTGCCGTATAACAGTAATTCCGTGACCTTGTCATTTTCCTATTTATGTGGCAAGGTTAATGTCAAAATGATTCAAAGTATTTAGTGGTAAGTAATTTCAGCATCCAAGAAAATTTAAATACCTTAAAATAGTAACAACTGGATTAGGTTACCTAACATATAACATCTATGTCCATATAAGCATACGATTTTTGAGGAAAAAGAAAGCATCCTACTTTTTACCAATTCCTGCCTGTATTAAGAAAACATGACTCAAGTTGGGAAGACAACAGTGAGTTCAATGAAATGACTGTTTTCTTGCAGTGGGGCCTGATGGTAAGAAGAATTAAGTTAGATATAGGGTTGGTTAACTAAGTAGAACAGAGCACATGTTAGTAATATCTAGTATGTTACCTACTGTCAGATTAAGCTGTTACCTATTTTTATTCAGTGCTTTCTACTGAAATAAACTAAACTCAATTTAGTTTTATCATAATTTTTTGCTTACATTTAAAAACAGGGACTCATGATGCTTCAGATTGTAAAGATCTGTTACAAAAGAAACTGGGGAAGGCTTTTAGCTTCGCAAGTTTGGTTTCATTAGCAGTTTCTCTGCTTTCTACATTGTTTCTGAGATGTAGGCAAGGGTATAGCACAAAGCCGAATTTAGAGCAAATTTATTCTAAGCACTCATGTTTTCTGGGAAAAAGAGGTAATATAAACCACGTGCTTTAAAAGGCATGGCTTCCATCTTTGGCTAGGACAGAACTCACAGACCCTTGGACCTTGTTAAGTCAAACCATCTCAGTAAACTTTTAGATTTGTAGGAATGACATGATTAATTTTCAGTAAAGTTTTCTGGGATAGAAAATAATGGAAACATTTTAAGGTAGATTATTTTCATGTGATAAGCACATGAAATGAGCTATTGGATGACAAATGATGTAACTCGTGCCAGCATTATGGGAAATTAAAGATCCATCTACCAGGGTTAATATGCCCTTGTTTGTTACATGAGTAAGAGGCTGTCATCCATTTAGATTAGCTCAGCATTAAAAAAGTGTTTTCACCTATTATGGTTTATTCCTCTTGAGCTTTGTCTAGAAAGATTACTTGTGCTGCTGACTATATAAGAGGCAAGTGTGAAGCAATGTATGCCTTTTAACAACAGTTTGCCAACAGGAATTTTTTCCCTTTCCTAAAGATTCTTGAAGGTTGAAACTGAAAATGTCAGCAGACTTGATGTCAAAGACTTTTAGGCTTTTTGCAATTGAAGGCAGTCATTCTAAGTTGCATACAAATAAAGCAGAAACACCTTTTTTTGTCTTTCTTATTATAGGTGGCTTTCTAGAAGATGACCATAGAGGACCTTCCAGATTTTCCATTAGAAGGAAATCCTTTGTTTGGAAGATACCCATTTATATTTTCTGCTTCTGACACCCCAGTTATCTTTTCCATTTCTGCAGCACCAATGCCTTCAGACTGTGGTATGTGAAGTAGCTGTGCTTATTTCCTGTGAACTGGTAGCTTGACTACTCTGTTATGCCTTTTTTTGCACTCATAGTTTTTCTTAAAACCATTTTTATGGTTTTCATAAAATTGCTAAAGTCTTCCTTTTTCAAAAATACAATTGCTTATTGCTTTTTCTGCTTCTTAAGCTAAATGCTTTATTTCTGCTGTCAGCATTTATATTATGTTAAAATGTTCATTTTAAGCACCATGATGGATTTAGAGGGCTTTATTTTTAGAATGCAGTGGTGCTTAGGCATCTAGCATTCTTTTGCTATTGATGTACTTATTTTGGTTAAATATACTGACTTGCTAAAAAAGCCATGTACTTAGGCAAAGATGGTAAGAGACCCTTCCCTGGAATGTGGAATGAGATTGGTTAATGTTTAAATTGGTCCATTTGCATCTTCTCTGTAAAATGTTAATTTAGAAGCATTCCACTTTTCATCTATTTAGGCTTATTTCTCCAGAACCATAATAAAAGGGAACCAGGAGATACATTTGATAGAATTGTTAAATTTCCAATTTAGAGTTTTTCAAGTAAAATGTTGGTTCACCATTTCAAATTGTCATTGGAGGTAGAGATAATACAATTTTAAAATATTAGTAGACATAAAGTTATTGGATTGAGAATTTGTCTTTTTAGTCATATTCATTGTAGTGTAGTAATTCCTCATCTCTCTCTCTTTTTTTTTAATATTCAGATTCTATAGCAGCTTACCTAGACCAGTCATCAGAATTATTATAGAAAACGTATGCCTTGATCTTGGGAGTTATACCTAGACCAGTCATCAGAATTATTATAGAAAACTTGCGCCTTGATCTTGGGAGTTATTTCCAATTATTTGCAATAATTGACTGGGTTTATTTTCAGATATAGCACAATCAGTTATGCAGGGGAAACCTTGAACCTTGTACATTGTACCTTATGTTTGACACTTGTCTCACTCCGTCTTGACTTTTCATTATCTTATTTTCTTTCCTGTATTATAGCACTTTGGGATGGATAGCAGTCTTTTTTTTTTTTAATATCAAAAGGCTAATATAGTCATTTGTTACTAGTTGCTCAGTGTTTGTTGAATAAATACATTAAATGAAAGGTGATAATGGTTATTGACCTCTTGGTATAACTGAAATTAAACGTTGAAACCCCATCTCTACTAAAAATACAAAAATTAGCCAGGCATGATGGTACACACCTATAATTTCAGCTACTCAGGAGGCTGAGGCAGCAGAATCACTCGAACCAGGAGGCAGTGGTTGCAGTGAGCCGAGATCGCACCACTATACTCCAGCCTGAGCCAGAGAGTGAGACTTTGTCTCAAAAACAAACAAACCAGAAAAAAAAAACACATTGTAGTCTTAGAATTATAGGTTTGCAGGCTCCTAGGAACCTTTCCCTACTCACCTCCCAGTGTAGAAATCATATTTTCGGGATTTCTGTCAGATAACCATTTAACCTCTTGCATGTCTTCAATAGTGGGAAACTAACAAAATAGTCAGTTTTATTTTTAAAAACCTTAACTTGTAATAAAATTGTTTTTGTGTATTAACTCAAAGTTGTTCTCCCTGAAACTTTGGCCAACTGATTCTAGTTTGATACATGGCACTAATTCCTTTATAGGATAGCCTTCAAGTATTTGCGGTAGTTTGAACATTTTAACTTAGTCTAAACTTCCTTAAGCAACACACTTCTGGTCCCTTCACCAGTTTCTCATTGTCAGGATTTCTAGACTTTTTTCATCCTAGTTGCTTTCTTGGTACACTGTGGTCAATGTCCCCTTAAAATGTGGCACACACAATTGTGTTTACTGAGCCAGTATTTATTGAGTGCTAGGGACTGTCCTGGATGCTGGGGGTATCAGTGACCAAGACTGATCTGGTAGGGAAGACAGTAAACCAACAAATGAATAGACAAAACAAACATAGGTTATAATGAATTCTGTGGAAGAAAGAAACAGGGTGCTGTGATAGAGAAAGGGGGAAGGGCGGCTGCATTATATGGGGTGGTCATTCAGAGAATCAGAAAGGGCTGGCTGTGAGAAGAGCCTGGGAAGAAGTGTTCCAGGACGAAACACAGAAAACCAAAGGTACAGTGTTGGGGGAAGGCCTTGGCATTTCCTAAGGAGTAATTGAAGCTCTTTGTGGCTGAGAAGCAGTGATTGAGTGGCAGAGTGGGAGGAGATGGAATTGGAGAGTAAGGCACTGACCAGGTCATGGGGAGTGGGTCACGTAGGCCGACATAAGGAATTTGCATGTGATACCAACAAATGAGCTTAAAACCAAGAAACAAAGAAACCGGTCCACAGAAACCAGAGTTGAGGCGTGTGACTCAGTGTTAACTCAATGTGGTTACCCTGTAAAAGTATATACTGTTCTTGCATAACAATTTTTGAAATCTTTTGCTTTGAAATGCCTTCACAATCAGTTCATGCAGAACACATTGCATACATTATAAATACCACAATACCTTACTATATATTTTGCTTGAAAAGTGAGTTATCTGTTAAATAATAATTTAAAAAGTCTTTACTAGAAGTTACTCTTTCTAGTGCTCTTCATTCCTTTGTGTAGGTCCAGATTTCCATCTGATACCATTTCCTTCTGCCTGAAGCACTTCCTTTAATGTTTCTTACCATGCTGGTCTGCCAGTGATGAATCCTTTCAGCTATTTTATGTCTGAAAACATCTTAGTTTACTTTCTTTTTTAAAAAATGTGTTTGCTGGGTTTAGAATTATAGGTTGGTAGTTTTCTTTCAGTACATTAAAGATTTTGCTCTCCCATTTGCATTGTTTCTGCTGTCATTTTTGTTTCTCTAGATACAACGTGTCTTTATTGGCTGCTTTAAAGAGTTTCTCTTTATTTCGAGCAATTTTACTATTATGTGCTTAGGGATTATTTTCTGTATGTTCTTGTACTTGGGGCTGGTTGAACTGCTTGGATCTGTGGATTTCAGTTTTCATTAAGCTTGGGAAATCGTTATTTAAATTTTTTTTTTTTTTTCGGCTGGGTGCAGTGGCTCATGCCTGTAATCCGAGCACTTTGGGAGGCTGAGGCGGGTGGATCATGAGGTCAGGAGATTGAGACTATCCTGGCCAACATGGTGAAACCTTGTCTCTACTGAAAATACAAAAAACTTTAGCTGGACATGGTGGCATGTGCTGTAGTCCCAGCTATTCACGAGGCTGAGGCAGAAGAATCACTTGAACCTGGGAGGTGGAGGTTATAGTGAGCCCAGATTGTGCCACTGCACTCCTGCCTAGGTGACAAAGCGAGACTCTGTCTCAAAAATTTTTTTTTCTGCTTCTCCGCTTTTCAGATATTGTAATTGCATGCATATTGTAGACTGCTTGAAGTTGTCCCACAACTCACTGATTTTTTTATATATTTAAACGTTTTTTTATTTTGATTTTCGATAGTGTCTATTACTGCATTTTCAAGTTCATTAGTCTTTCCTTCTGCAGTGTCTAGTTAATTAGCTGTTGATTTTATCCAGTGTAGTTTTCATTTCAGATGGAGTTTTCATCTCTAAAGTTTGCTACGGCTTTTTTATGCCCAGATTGTACATTTGTAATAGAGTTTGAACATTTGTAATAGAGTTACAATGACTGTTTTAATGTTCTTCTCTATTTGTTATAGTATCCATGTCAACTCTCGGTCTGTTTTATTATTCCCCTGATTATGGGTCATATTATTTTTCTCTTTCTTTGCATGCCTGATAATCTTTAATTAGATGCCAGACATTGTGAATTTTACCTTGTTGGATGCTGGGTATTTTTGTATTCCTGTAAGTATTCTTGAACTTCGTTCCAGGATGCAGTTTAGTTACTTGGAAATAGTTGGATCCTTTGAGGTCTTGCTTTTCTGATTTGTTAGGTGGGTCTAGAGCCATGCTTGGCCTGTGGCTAGTTATTCCCTGCTACTGAGAATTCTACTCTGGGGTTTCCCAGCCCCCTGGCTACAGACTGGTACAAGTCTCCTTACCCTGGTCCCTGGTGCCACAAAGGTTGGGGACTGTTGTTGTATTCAATGCTGTGTGAATTATGAGGATTCTTTTTCAGTCTTCCTGGTGAGAACAGGCACTAATCTCTGTAATCCTTATGGATGCTTTTTTTCCCCTTACCTCACAAACATATGCCGAATAGTTGGGAGGACCCTCTGTAGGCGTCTGGTGTTCTCTTGCAGTGCATGCATCCATGTCTGCTGTATTCTACCCTGTGACTTCTGGGAGTCTCCTGGGCTTTCTCTTGGTCCCCTGGCCCCACCCCTGAACTATGCTCCTGGAGAGACTCTCAAGGCAGTTACCTGGGGCACGTGTAGGACTTTTCTTGTTTGTATTCCATTCCTCAGGGGTCACTGGCTTTCACTGTCTTAATGTCCAGTGTCTTGAAAACCATTGTTCCTTCTCTCTGGTGTTTTGGTTGTTTCAGATGGAAGGGCAAATTTGGCCCCCATTTTTCCATCTTGACTTAAAGCAGACATCACCTCCATTTTCTCCCCTCACCTGAGTTTCTTTTGATTAAAAACTGTTTTTTAGGCTGGCACAGTGGCTCACACCTGTAATCCTAGCGCTTTGGGAGGCGGAGGCAGATGGATCACCTGAGGTTAGGAGTTCAAGACCAGCCTGACCAACATGGTGAATCCCCATATCTACTAAAAATACAAAAATTAGCTTCATGTGGTGGTGCGTGCCTGTAATCCCAGCTACTTGGGAGGCTGAGACAGGAGACTGCTTGAACCTGAGAGGTGTATTTTGCAGTGAGCCGAGATCAATGAGACTGGCCACTGAATTCCAGCCTGGGTGACAGAGTGAGACTCTGTGCCCCCCAAAAAAATAAAAATAAAAACTTTTTTTAGCTCTCAAAAGCTTGTAACAATATAAAAAATGTTTTCCTGTATGAAGTTGAAAATGGAAATGTCGTTAGATATATTACTATATTGCATTGTATCTTAGAGGTCATTCTGGGCTATTCTGGCTTTAATCCTGACTCAGTAACTTTCCAGTTGTGTGATTTTGGACAAATTGCTTATTTTCTCTATCCCTTTGTTTCTTCTTCTATAAAATGAGAATAACAAAAGTGCCTACCTCATATGGTAGTTATGAGGATTAAATAAATTAATAATCACAAAGTTCATAGAATAGTCCCTGGTATCTACAAGGCACTTAATAAATCCAACTTGTTATTATTTAAATGAGCCATCTGGAGAGCAGCACATTCCGAAAATTTCCAGATTTGCTCTCAGAGCATCTTGAGATACTGAGATGAGGATGGCAGTTTCTAGCTGATGGACTTTCCTGGTTGCACTTTGAATGTCTTGGTTGATGTTATCAGATGTTTCTGTGAATTCTCTGAATGGCCCCCATAGAAACAGGCACAAAGGTTCCTTATGTGAGCCGTGGTGGTGATTTGTCTAAAGTTTACATAAAATCATCTAGTAGGGCTTGGGGGAAAAGGACAGTTTTTTTTTGAGATGGAATCTCGCTCTGTCACCCAGGCTGGAGTACAGTGGCGTGATCTCGGCTCACTGCAACTTCTGCCTCCTGGGTTCAAGCAATTCTTCTGCCTCAGCCTCCTGAGTAGCTGGGATTATAGGCATGCACCACCACATGAGGCTAATTTTTGTATTTTTAGTAGAAACGGGGTTTCACCGTATTGGCCAGGCTGATCTTGAACTCCTGACCTTGTGAACCACCTGCCTCCCAAAGTGCTGGGATTACAGCCGTGAGCCACCACACTCAGCCAAGGATAGTTTTAAGAAATTGGAATCATTAGTTTGGAGATATTGTAACCAGATATTGGAGGAAACAAGGAATTCAGGATCCACTCCAGTTTACAGGTGGATAACAACACCACAAAGACAATCAACAGGACTAGAATCCAATAATGGATATACTTAGAGTATATCCACAGTTTTTCTCTCTACAGTTCCCCATGTCTAGCAAAGATAATCACAGGCTGATTTGTTTGCAAAATAAGTTTAGTCTCATTAAGTTGACCTGATTATATACGTAAGTGAAACAAGAATAGTAAATATGTGCTCATTCTCAAGTATGCCATTCCAGTCAGGGGTTCGATAATATCTTAGGGAAACTGTTTTATTGGTTTTGTAAAGTTAACCTGAGTTCCTTAAAACTGTCTGGTAGGTAATAAGGAATCTGAAATTAGAGTTTTAAAAGCCTTTTCAGTTTAAGAAGCCAAGCAGAGGACTTGCCCAGTTGTGTCCTGTTACATGGAAAACAAATTCTTATTGAACTTATGTAAATACTTATATTGCCATGAAAATGAAGAACACTCAGTTTCTGAATTATGGAGGCGTTGGGATAGGGGAAAAAGTGTATGTGTTTCATTTTTGTTTACAAAAGTGTACTTCACCAAATTAAGTTGTAGGTCTTAGGGAAAAGAGAAAAGGAATTCTTTAAATCTGGAAAACAACCATTAAAGAACCTGCAATATTTCAAAGACATAAAAATTGTAATCACCTTCATCAGTTCATTCAGTCCCCTGTAATTCTTGATTTTGGGTTAACAGCCTCATGAATCCATTGGTTTTCCATTAGAGTTCTGGAAATTCTTACCCAGTCCAATGCTGTTATCTTAAAGTTATCAGAAGCCTGTACTTGTCAGAGTCTTTTCCATAAATCTTCCTGCAATTTTGTATCATAGATGCTTGCAAAAGCTTTCAGGAAAATATCAGAGTAAAAAATTACTGTTTGTAGATGACAAAAGATTTAAAATGCCCGTAGCTACAGATTTGATGAGAGTTTGTTATAATGAAATTGACAAGGAAATTTAGTTACTTATTTTATAACATATGAAGATAACTGGAATTATGACTGATAAAATTATATCAGAACATATCCAGTTTCTAGGAATTTCATACAGTTTCTAGAACACTTAATGATATATTAATACAAAAATAACATAAGGAAGGTTAAGCAGCACCTTTGACAATGCTTCTCATGCATTGTAACATTGAATAAGCCTAGTTTCACATTTATTTGACAATGCTTCCCATGCAAAGATGTGAAATTAGTTTAATGTCTTTTTTTTTTTTTTTTTTTTTTTGAGAAATAGAACAAGATTTTCTATTTCTATTCAAGGGCCTCTGAAGAATCACAGAGTTAGTCTAAGGTCAGAAAGACATCATTCAGAATGTGATTTTTGGGAAGTTTATATTAAAAAGCCCAAAAGATTCAAAACACTTGAATAAATAGGATTACATGTATTTAGTTATCCATTTAACCAGAGTGACAAGGATTTCAAAGGCAAATACAGAAAGCCATGTAGTTGTTTAAAAAAACAAACAAACAAACAAACAAACAAAAAAACCCAAAAACCCAAGTTGACTCTTTGAGAGAGAAGCTTAAATAATCAAGGACAACGTGAAGCACAGGAAATTATCCTTGCAAAACACAGAATCCTTGTTTTCTAGGCAGACCATTCAAAAGTGAAATGATTTTGAAAAACCTTTCACAAACTTCCGTCAAGAGCAGGCCTATACTCCAAGAAAGTTTAGTCATTTTAACAGGAGCTCAAATGCTAGTTATGCACTATTTTGATATGAATAATAATAGATTCATTCAATTTTAGCCAGCTTGATCTCACGAGATTCTCTCTCTCCCTCTTCTCAACTTCCTATAGCCATTTTGTTTTTTCCTTCATTTTCTTTTTCAACAAAAAACATATCTTCATACCTCATATCTTTTCTTGACTGTCACACTAGCATTCTGTAGATTGGGAAGTCTGTGAATACACCATAATTTCTAGAAGCACATGTTTCCTTATAATTTTTCAATGTAGCACAAGACGTGTTTACTAACAGACCCAAGTATCTTTAGTTTCTCTGTCCAAAAGTAGATAAACTTACATTCAGCAATTAATGTTTCAGTATTTATCTTACGTGGACTTACATTGATTTAATTCACTTGTTTTTAACGATTATGCTTGGATTACAAAAATGTCATGAGACATTAAATAGCTAAGCCTCATGTTTTCTTGCTGAGAAATTTTGTAACATAGAGATAGCAGAAGCTTATTTGTAATTCACTTGTTTTTACCATGAGCTTATTTGACTAGTTAACCTATGTAAAATGAAAGCTGAAGGTCTGCCTTATGTGTAACGCTTACAACTCTGAAAGCATATTGGCTTTTTAAACTAAACCAACAATGTTTTTGTTTATTGAAGATTACCCAAGTCACATGAACTTGAAAAGCATTTGGATTAGTTCCTATTCTGAGAGTTTTCAGGAATACTTAGTTTATATAAGCACTTGGTTTACTTATATCTATTGAATAGACGTAGCTATAAGATCTGTGTCTGTATGTTTATGTATACAGACAGACACAGAGATCTTATAACTTTCATTTCCCAATTTTAGCCACATGTCGATTAAAATAATACAAAGCTGACTGGTTTATAAAAGAAGCTGGATCCAAACTGGACAGATGGAACAAGTCAAGGTTAACTGCTCAGAAGGCTACAGCTTCTTACTGAAGATTTTTTAATTTGAATACTGTAGGGATTCTTTTAGAGAAGCTATTTTTGAGTTATTTTGTGTTCATAAGCTTCTGCATACAAATCAAAGAATGTATTCCATTGTCTCTGAAAGGTTTAGGATACTCTTTTTTCAAAGGCACTCACAAAGACAGACTGACTATCTTACCTAAATTAAAGGTTCTCCAAAGTGGTCACTGAAATTCCAAATTATTCTTTGTAAAGTTCACCCATTTTTCCAAAAAGGCACAAGATTCTGATCCACCTTTGTGTTTGGACCCCATCTTTACATTAGTGTCTCTGACAGGTCTTAACTATTAGAGATTTTTTTTTCAGCAACTGTTCCAGAACACAGGGAATTATGTTTCACCCTTCTCCCTTTTGAGCAGAATAGGGTGACGTCCTGAGAAATTTCAGCAAAGGTTGCTGAGCATAATTGGAGAGTTCAGATCCAAGAGAGACTTACTTTAGAACTCCATGGCTGGGTGAGAAAGCAATGAGTGCCGTGACCCTGGGTACCACTGCCTAGTTACTCAATGGCCTTGGGCTTGTTGGGGGTCTTCTGATCCTGCTTCTGACACCAAAAACTGTCGAAAGAAAATTCAGGATGCTTTTCTTAATATAAATATTAAGCGAGTAATAAACTGCGAACAGGGAGACTTCCAAACCAAAAATGCTAAGAAGCTTGTCTCACGAAGGTCATAGTAAGGCTTATAAAGCCTAGAAGAAGAAATTCATATAGCTTAATTCTCATTAGTTAGAATGAGTGGGTTAGTTTGGTCGTTACTGATTTGCTACAACGTGCTGAGTCATGCTGACCGAGAAATGAAACTCAAGCTTCAAGTACAGTTTAGGTATTTTGGAAAATAGGTCTTTAAGAGTTTTTCCTGAGCTGGGTGTGGGACATTGGCTCAGAGGCCAAGGCTTGTCTTGGCATCTATTTTGATTTTTGCCTAACAGGACCGTTTTGTTGTCTAAGAGTATCATTCCAGTTTTAGTCTTTCTGATTCTCTCCTGATGGACTGCTGCTCTGCTATGTACATGTCTTTAGATTGGTGCCTCTCCTTTCATCTTTTAGTTATCCTGACTCTAAAAGTAAGAACTATGCGTACGTAGTATAATTTTGGAAAAGATGTAAATGCAAAGAAGAAAGCAAAAACAAACCCCATGAGTCCCACTACTTACGCATGCTGTTACAATCTGAGCTCAGTGGTGAGTTACCTCAGCAAGTACAGTTATAGAGGAAAGAGGATAGACTTTCGAGACAGACCTGGCTTTCTACCCCAGATTTGCTGCTTGCCAGCTGTGTGACATCAAGCTGGTATTATTTGGTCCGAGCTTTGCTTTCCTCACGCGCAACATGAGAATAATACCTGCCAGGTAAGGTGTTGGTGAGAACTTTTAAAGTGTTTAGTAAGTGCTCAGCAAATGTGCGTTAATATTTTCCTCATTTAGATACTTCTTTTTTTTTTTTCTTAGCATCTAAAAATATTTGTATCATTTGAACCTTGGTCTGTTTATTATTTTCAGTATATTTATTTGAAACTTCTAGTAAGGTTAATTTATTATACCTTTTTAAATTTCAGAGTTTTCTTTCTTTGATCCTAATGATGCATCATGCCAGGAAATTCTTTTTGATCCCAAAACTTCAGTCTCAGAATTATTTGCCATTTTAAGACAGTGGGTTCCTCAGGTCCAACAAAACATTGACATTATTGGAAATGAGGTAAGGAATTCTTACATTTTAAGTTTTGCGTTGTTAGTATTTTAGTGGTATAGATTTTTTCCCCATCTGAAAGGAAGATGGTGATAAAGGAGAACCTTTAAAGGTTCTGATATTTATTTGTATTTCCAGGATTTTCATGAGGCAGTGAGTTAATACTATGTGTACATAGTATAACTGATTATTTCTTCATGCTCTGTACTTCTGACATTTATAGACTTGGTGGGTGCAGGGAGGGCCATTTTTCCTATTTCCTTCATTTAAAAATTAATTTTGCAAACCTTTATACATTTCATGAAGAGATTTGATTACCATCATGTTCTATGTACACTTTTGGGTGGTTTGGCAAAGATACAGGCTTGAATGTAGCCTTTAAAAATACTAGGTTTTTTGAGAGAGGGTTCCTTGACCAGCATGTTGCTATGTTGGAGGAGGAGAGTGCTTATACTTTTTTCAAGCATCATTACATTCATAGAAATAAAATTTTGCTCATTTTTGAGAGGAACATATTTGGGGTGCCAGATTACTCTTGGAATAATCTTCAAGAATTTCCTTCAGCCTGGTGACAAGTTCAGTTTTCATTATTGTTGAGTGCACATTTAAAATTTACTCTTAAGCAATGTCAATACTGTCTATACATTTTACTGAGAAGTAATTCAGATACGATAGACTAACTTGGTTCCTCAGCATTGGTTTGAAAGCAATAGGTACCTCAGTAGTTAAGCTGTAACCATATTTTCTTTGACTGCTTCAGATTCTTAAGAGAGGTTGCAATGTGAACGATAGAGATGGATTGACAGATATGACTCTTTTACATTATACCTGCAAATCTGGAGCTCATGGTATTGGTAAGTATATGGAAAATTTATTAATTGCTTATATCATCTACATTTGTGCTAATATAACCTATATTTATGCTCATATATTTGTGTCCATATATTGTCCCTGGGAAGGCACCCAGCTGATAATGATATTACTCGCAGAGTTGAGGACTCAGTTAGGTCCTTCCAAAAACTGTATTCCCTTTTCTCAAGGAGGTCTTTATACCCTCCTGATACCTCTCAGCTTTTCTGGAATGGGCCTCATGCCTGATTGCCTATTAGATGAGAGTAACTGCTAACACCCTACAATCTTTCCGAGGGTTTATAACAAGGTTTGACAGTCCAAGGTCAGTCTTTGCCTATGCATCCTTGATCTCAAGACCCCAGTCTTGAGACCTAAGGTCTATTCTTATGTATGTAACATGTGCATATTTTCCAAAATTGTTATTGTCTTGGGCTTTGTCATTTTATAAACCTTGTCTTACTTAGCTGTATGTTGTGATAGTCTCTGCTTGTTTCGATAGTCTGATGTGGTGGTGCTGAAACCACTTGTGGTGAAGGACTCCTTTTTTTCCCTCATGACCCGTCATGGGCTGATACTTTTACAAAATAAAATAAAAATGAATTTATAATACAAAATAAAAAAGCCATAAACTGTAAGCCCAAATATTTTTCAAAAGGCCTACAACTGGCCAGGCATTGATGATTTACACTCATAATCCCAACACCTTGGGAGGCCAAGGCAGGAGGATTTCTTGAGACCAAGAGTTTGAGACAAGCCTAGGCAACCTAGTGACACCTTGTTGGTACTGAAAGTCAAAAAATTAGCCAACCGTGTTGGTACGCTCCCAGAGTTTCAGCTACTTGCAAGGCTGAGGCGGGAGGACCGTGTAAGCCTGGTAGTTCACAGTTGGCATGAGCTGTGATTGCATCATTACATGCCAATCTGGGTGACAGAACAAGACTCTGTCTCTAAAAAAGAAGAAGGAAGAAAAGGCGTAAGACTACATTTGAGTTAACATAATGAGAAGAAATATTAGACGGGGAAAAGCTATAAAAAGTACACACAGATTGCGATTTGGGACTGCCAGTGGTCCACAGTCCCACTGAGTAATCAAATCCCTTGTTACGTTTTGAGTAGCACTGATCCACTGTGTTGCGGTTGATGGCTTCATAGTATTCTATGTGTGTCTCAATTTAACCAATTTCTTATTACACTTTTTGGATTTCTCAGAATTATATTAACAGTGCAGTGATGAGCATCTTTATAGCCAAGTGTTTATCCGCATCCCTGAGAATACATTTTTGAAAGTGAAATTTTTGAGGTGTGCCTATACAGTGTTGTTTTCTTTGGCTTTTTAAATGAGGTAATAGATAGCCATCCGTTGGAACTTAAAATTTGTACTAAAGGAAAATAATTTAGAAAATCTTCTTTAGGTGATGTGGAAACAGCTGTCAAATTTGCAACTCAACTTATTGACCTGGGAGCAGACATTAGTTTGCGGAGTCGCTGGACAAACATGAATGCTTTGCATTATGCTGCTTATTTTGATGTCCCAGAACTTATAGGAGTGATTTTGAAAACATCGAAACCAAAAGGCAAGTTTTGTAAGATCACCTTTAGATGTTACTAACTGAACACTTTAATGGTGGCATAAAAATTATAATTCAAGGAGATTTTTACTTTGAATCCATCTTGTTTCATATGCCTTTCTACTCCATTTTATTTCTGAGATAGTTTAAAATTTCTTTACTGAGTATTAACTACTATATTTTCTATGAAAGGATTAGTACAGAGCAATACAAAATGAAAGAGTGTTCTCTGGGTTTTTATATCTCTAAGTTCTCCAGTATAACACAGATGTTTTATATAATTGATTTTACATGCTTTATGATTCTTTTGCCTTGCTTGGGTAGCCAGAAATAGAACATTAAGGTCTTCAGAGATTGGCATTGGGATAATACATGTTATTTATTTTAGGTGGTATTTGGTCCTGAAATTACATAATTCAACTTAAGGGATATTTCAGTTTTTTTCCCCTGTCTTGATGGTGATATCCTGAAATCGAAGATCTAAATGTCTGAGTCACAGTCCTGGTATTTTGATTTTCTCTCTGGTTCTCCCCTTGGGGGCCAATTTTCTTTTCTTTGTTTTTTTAGAAAAATATGAGAGCAAGCAAATTGTATTAACTTCAAGTTAAAGAAAGTGTACAACATTTTCCCCATTGTAGGAACATGCTTTAGAGCTTCAACAGATGACTTTCCCAGAATGTTCATTTCTAACCTCTAATCTGTATAGTTGTCCATTTTCTCTTTAAAATTCTACCTTTTCACTTTCTGAATAATGTTGGGAATAAAGCCTCTGTCAACACTACTGTGTCTTTAATAATTCAAGAGAGTTTGTCCTTAGCATATCTGGGTTGTTTGCAGTTGTAGGAAGGGTGTGTGGGTGTGGTGTCATTTAGTTGAGGGTAGGATTTGCAGAACCAGAGGTATATTTAAACCCCTGTTATCAAAAATATTCAAGATGGGATTCCCAAACCTGGAGGATTTGCTGTATTTAAGTATAACATATGATACTATATTAGAAGTTATTAAAATGTCCTTAGAGTTGCAAAATTACTCATTATGAAAATCAAATTCATTTATTCAGTAGAGTTTTATGAATTTATGAATTTATCGATAAGCATTTCTGTGCTTAGACTTTGAAAATTCTGCTTTGTGTTACCTACCAGGTGTTGGCCATTTTTTTCTGTAAGGGGCCAGCTGGTAAATATTTTAAACTGGGACCACCCAGTCTCTGATGAAACTACTCAGTTTCATAATTGTGGCATGGAAGTAGCCACAGAGGATATGTAAATGAATGACAGTGCCTGTGTTCCAATAAAACTTTATAAAAACAGGTGGGTTGGATTTGCCTTGTGGGTCATAGGCTGCTGACCCCTGAACTAAACTCTGCTACTCTACCTCACTGTAGTCGTCATGGCTAATATACAACAGGCTTAATGGGAGATTGTGATAAGCTGTTACTTTTACAAATGCAGATTATTGCCATTAATTGTTTTAAAGTATGTTTTAGTTCATTCTAGTTTGAAAACCCAAGATATCACCCCATCTTATAATGAATTTTTTTTACTAAGAAAATAATCAACTGCTTATTTTAACTAGATTGTAATATAAAGACTTTGTTCTATTGTGAAATCGTGCTTCTAGTGGGTTGATTTAAGTCTCATAAATAATAAAAGCCCCTCCTCCAAAACCCTGTCCTCTTTTAAATTATAATAGCTAAGTTTAAAATTTTAGCTAATGCACTTGTGATGTTTAATTGCAGATGTGGATGCCACTTGCAGTGATTTTAATTTTGGAACAGCTTTGCATATTGCAGCGTACAACTTGTGTGCAGGTGCTGTGAAGTGCCTCTTGGAGCAAGGAGCAAATCCTGCATTTAGGGTAAGAGGTTAAATTAAAAGTGAAATATTTTAAAAGAATTAAGAAGTCTTATCCTGCTTTCTGGTAAAGTGTTGAATCTGAATGTTGTTATTAATAGAAGAACTCTTATATGAGCAAGTAATTTATATCTTTGTGCTACATGTTGAGAGTGATGATGATCTTTATTGTAAATAAATTTAAGGTATAATGATAAATTTTCTTTTATATTGGTAACTTCCATTCAGGAAACTAAAATCTTCCTTAAACTGTCATAATCTTTGAGTTTAAGTATCTTTCATTTAGGATTTTGATGTATTTGTGAAAAGTTAGCTGTACAAATACATATATTAAAGTTTTTCTGTTAAATCATATTTCAAATTTTTTGGAAAGGAAAAGTGTATTTTTTTAAATAGTGAAATTTCACCAATTTACAGAGTTACACAGGACTGAATTTCATCATCTTCAGATCCTTTTTTTTTTTTTTTTTTTTTTGAGAAAGTGGTTCTCAGTTTTCACATTCTTTATATTAATAACAATAACTTGCTCTGGCAGGTGTTCTTAATTATGTCATACTTTCCCTTGAAGGGGGTGGGTGTAGGCGGTGGATAGTGTGCAGTATTTGAAAACACTTGTCTTCTTTTCCCTTTCCTATTTTTCCCATTTTCCCTACTTCTTTGCCAGTTTTCTTTCATTTAACCCCCTTGATTACCCCCCAACTTTTAATTTCTTCTCTTCCTCCCTCCCTTCCTTGTGACTCTATTGTTTATTGGGCACTGGGAGAATACTACAATAATGTAGATAAAGCTCTTGCCCTCAAAAAGAATGTATTGCAGAGGGGAGGTGGGACAAGGAAGCAGTCAGTTTTACTGTAGTGTGCTAATTCAGTGTGACACAATGGGGTGGGGGTTGGCAGAGGGCCATAGAGTCATCTTCCCAAGGCTTCATCAGGGGTGACATTGAAAGCGAGTGCTTACATAGGGGAGTATTAACCAGGTACTGGAGGGAGGTGAGGAAAGCAGAGAGACTAGCATGCAAGAAGCCTAGGAGATGATCGTTCAGTCCAGCTGGAAGGCGAAAGGGATGTGTTTGCTTTTGCTGGTGCAGCTGCTGACAAAGCCCCATTAGTGGGGACAATTCAGTGTCATTAGTGTCAATCAGCCCCATTAGTGTTGTTTGAATTTATTAGGATGCCATGAGATCTGTTATTGAGCTAAATTACCAATTTAGGCCAGAAATAGATTAATAGGTTGCCATATTTTGAAAATAACTACTTTAAAAAAAAGCAATAACATGTGAGTCAGCAGTAGTCTTGAGACCATACTTTGATAAGCCGCCATCTTATTTTTTAATTTTAAATTTTAGATTCAGGGAGTATATGTACAGGTTTGTGAAACAGGTATATTGCCTGGTGCTGAGGTTTGAACTCCTGTTGATGCCTCACCCAGACAGTGAACCCAGTAGGTACTTTTTCAGCCCTTGGCCCAGCCCTTCTCCACCTCCTTCCCTCACACTCTTCCTCCCATCTTTTGGAGTCCCCAGTGCCTGTTGTTCCCATCTTTATGTCTGTGTGTACCCAATGTTCAGCCCCCACTTATTAGTGAGAACATGCAGTATTTGGTTTTCTGTTTCTGCATTAATGTGCTTAGGATAATGGCCTCTAGCTGCATCCATTCCATTGCAGAGGGCATGATTTCATTTTTTAAATGACTATGTAGTATGGTGTATATGTACCACATTTTCTTTATCCGGTCCACCATTGATGAACACCTAGGTTGATTCCATGTCTTTGCTATTATGCGTCATGCTGTGAAAAACATATGGGTGCAATGTCTTTTTGGTAAAATGATTTATTTTCCTTTGGGTGTGTACCTAGTAATGGGATTGCTAGGTCAAATGGTAATTCTGTTTTTACTTTTTTGAGAAACTTCCACATTGCTTTCCACAGGGGCTGAACCAATTTACATTCCTACTAACAGTGTATAAATGTTCCTTTTCTCCACAACTTCACCAACATGTTATTTTTTTAACTTTTTAATAATGGCCATTCTGACTGGTGTGAGATAGAATCTCATTGCGGTTTTGATTAGCATTTCTCTGATGATTAGTGATGTAGAACATTTTTTATATTTGTTGATTGCTTATATGTCCTCTTTTGAGAAATGTCTGTTCATGTTCTTTGCCACTTTATAATGGGGTTGTTTTTTTCTTGTTGGTTTGTTTACCTTTCTTATAGATTCTGGATATTAGTCCTTTGTTGGATACATAGTTTGTATTTTCACCCATTCTGTAGGTTGTCTCTTTACTCTGTTGGTAGTTTCTTTTGCTCTGCAGAAGCTCTTTAGTTTTAGGTCCCATTTGTCAATTTTTGTTTTTGTTGCCTTTGCTTTTGAGGACTTAGTCATATATTCTTTGCCTAGGCCAATGTCTAGAAGAGTATTTCCCAGATTTTCTTCTAGGATTTTTGTACTTTGAGGTCTCACATTTAAGTTTTAAATCTATCTTGAGTTAATTTTTGTATATAGTGAGTAGTGGGGGTCCAGTTTCATTGTTCTACATATGGTTAGCCAGTTTTACCAGCACCATTTATGAGTAGGGTGGCCTTTCCCTACAGTTTATTTTTGTCAGTCTTGTCAAATATCAGTTGGTAGTGTGTGGCTTTATTTCAGTGATCTCTAGTCTGTCTCATTGGCGTATATATCTAATTTGTAGCAATATCATTACTGTTTTGATTATTGTAGCCTTGTAGTATAATTTGAAGTCAGGTAATGGGATGCCTCTGGCTTTTGTTCTTTCTGCTTAGGATTGCTTTGGCTATTTGGGCTCTCTTTGTTTCGGCTCCATATGAATTTTAGAACAGTTTTTTCTAATCTTGTGAAAAACAATGTTGGAAGTTTGTTAGGAATTACTTTAGGCAATGTGGATACTTTAAGGCTATGATTCTTCCAGTCCGTGAACATGGAGTGTTTTCACATTTGCTTGTGTTGTCTCTGATTTCTCTCAGCAGTGTTTAATAGATATTATAGAGATCTTCCATCTCCTTGGTTAGATATATCCCTCTGTATTTTTATTATCATTTTGTGGCTATTGTAAATGGAATTGTGTTCTTGATTTTGCTCTCATCTTGAGTGTTACTGGTGTATAGAAATGCTACTGATTTTTGTGTATTGATTTTTTTTGTCCTGAAGCTTTACTGAAGTTGTTCATTGGGTCTAGGAGTTTTTTGGCAGAGCCTTCAGAATTTTTTACATATAGAATCATCTTGTTGGTGAAGAGAGATCATTTGACTTCCTCTTTACCTATTTGGACGCCTTTTATTTCTTTCTCTTGACTGATTGCTCTGGCTAGGACTTCCAGTACCATGTTGAATAGGCATAGTGAGAGTGGACGTTCTTGTCTTGTTCCGGTTCTTAGAAGGAATGTTTCCAACTTGCCCATTCAGTATGACGTTACCTGTGGGTTTGTCATAGATGGCTCTTACTATTTTGAGATATATTCCTTCAATGCCTTATTTGTTGAAGGTTTTTTTTTTTTTTATCATGAAGGGGTGTTGGAATTTATTGATTGTTTTTCTGTGTCTATTGTGATGATCAGACAGTTTTTAATTTTATGTGGTGAATCATGTTTATTGATTTGCATATGTTGAACCTCCTTGCACAACTTGTCATGGTGAATTATCTTTCTGTTATGCTGCTGAATTTGGTTTGCTAGTAACTTGAGGATTTCTGTGTCTGTGTTTATCGGGGCTATTGGCCTGTAGTATTCTTTCCTGTTGTGTCTCTGCCAGATTTTGGTATCAGGATGATACTGCTTTCATAGAATGAATTAGGGAGGTATCACTCCTCCTTGGTTTTTTTTGAATCATTTTGGTAGGATTGTTACCAGCTCCTCCTTGTACGTTTGGTAGAATTTGGCTGTGGATCCCTTTGGTACAGGGCTTTTTCTGGATAGTAGGTTTTTTATTACTGATTCAATTTTGTAACTCATTGTTGGTATGGTCAGGGTTTCACTCTCTTCCAGGTTCTTGGAAGGTTGTGTGTTTCTGGGAATTTATCCATTTCCTCTAGATTTTCTAGTTTGTGTGAATAGACGTATTCACAGTAGTCCCTGAGAATATTTTACATTTCTGTGGGATTGGTTGTAATGCCACATTTAATATTTCCGATCGTGCTTATTTGGATCTTCTCTTTCTTTTTCTTTGTTAATCTAGCTAGCAGTCTCTCAATCCTGTGGTTTCCAAGAACCACCTTTTCATTTTGCTTATCCTTTGAATGCTTTTCTTGGTTTCAGTTTCACTTAGTTGTACTCCAATTGTAGTTACTTCTGCAATTAGCTTTGAGTTTAGTTTTTATTTTTCTAGTTGCCTTAGGCGCAGTGTTACGTTGTTAATTTGAGATCTCTCTTGATACAGGCATTTTGATACTTTCCTCTTAACACTACTTTTGCTATCCCAGAGGTTTTGGTATACTTTGTCTCTGTTTTCATTTGTTTCAAAGGATTTTTTGAATTCTGCCTTAATTTCATTGTTTATCCAAAAGTCATTCTGGAGCAAGTTTTCTAGTTTGCATGTATTTGTTTAATTTTGAGAGTTCTTCTTCGTATTGATTTCTGTTTTCATTCCACTGTGGTTCAAGAGACGCTTGGTATGATTTTGATGTTTTTGAATTTGTTGAGACTTGCTTTATGACCTGGTCAGTCTTTGAGTATGTTCCATGTGCAAATGAGAACAGAATTTATATTCTGTGGCTGTTGGGTGGAGTATTCTTTAGATGCCTATTATGTCTAATTGATCAAGTGCTGTATTTAAGTCTAAAATTTCTTTGTTTTCTGCCTTGATGACCTGTCTAATGCTTTCAGTGGGGTGTTGAAGTCACCTGCTGTTATTATGTGACAGTCTTAAGTCTTTTTGCAAGTCTATTACTAATTGTTTTATAAATTTCGGTGCTCCATTGTTGGGTGTGTGTATATGTAGGTTAGTTAAGTCTTCTTGTAGAATTGAACCCTTTATCATTATGTAATTCCCTACTTTGTCCCTCTTGATTGTTACTGGCTTGATGTTTTATCTGATAAAAGAATAGTGACACCCTGCTCCTTTTTGTTTTCCATTTGCATGATAGATCTTTCTCCAGCCTTTTACTTTGAGCTTATGGGTGTCATTACATGTGCAATAGGTATCTTGAGGACAGCAGAAGGACAGGTCTTTTTTTTTTTTTTTTTTTTTTTTTAAATCCAATTTGCCACTTTGTGTCTTTTGAGTGGTGTGTTTAGGCTGTTTATGTTCAGGGTTAATAGTGATGTGTGAGGTTGTGTTCCTGTTGTTGTGTTTTTAGCTACTTTCTAGTCTTGATTTGTGGAGTCTATAGACTACATGCTTTTTGTGACAGCAAGTATTATTGTTTCCATGTTTAGAGTTCCCTTGATCATCTTTTATTAATCTTTTTAGGGTTAATATTGATATGTGAAGTTTTGTTCCTGTTGTTGTGTTGTTAGCTAGTTGCTTTGTAGTCTCAATTGTGTAGTTGCTTTATGGAGACCATAGACTGTGCTTATGTGCTTTTTTGACAGCAAGTAGTAGTATTTTATTTCCATGTGTAGAACTCCCTTAATCATCATTTGTATGGCCAGTCTGGTGGTATGCCACCACTTGAGAAGAAAATAGAATTCTGCAATAGATCATGAATTAACCTTCTTATGTTAGGAAGATACCGTTTTAATTTTATTCTCACTATTAAGATTTTAACAGAAGTTTTGATTGCTGAATTATATGGGAATTGTATGTAAGCATAACTTACAACTTATCAGCCTGAGTGTGTTTTTAGAGAGTATACATTAGTATAACACATATCTTTATTATATTTTGTATGTTTTCTTGGAATCTGGGATTAAAAGAGTCCATTACTATCCTAGAAATCTGATAACATATCTTCTTGCCATATTTTTACTAAGGACCAACCTGACTTGAATTTTAAAACAAAAAAAAAATGTGAAGCAATTGCAAACTAAGTGTATTCTAAGAGCCTCATTCATTTTTCCACATGGATCGTTTGAAGAAGATTATCATCAGTGAAGAAAAGGAAAAAAGTTTCTCAGTTAACGAAAGTATCTTCATTCTTTATATTAAAAGAAGATTACAATCTAGATTATTTCTCATGAAGTCTAAGGTTTGTGGTTAGGGAATGTAAGATGACAGATAATTTACGTGATAGGGCTTCGATGATACAGATACCATTGCAAATGACAGTGAGGTGGTCGCTGGCCATTTTATTTTGTCACAGGATAAATCCCAGGATACAGTCTTTCCGTTGTAGTGAAAACAGAGTTTTTTTTTTCTTGATTATAGCCCAGGTTTTAGAAGTATCAAAACCATAGTTTCTAGTTTTGAAATCTGAATTACCCCATGAGTAGCCAGGGGGCTGAGGTCGCAGAGCCAGGAGCACAGCAGCTCTGGAACCGTGGACTGGGGCTGGGAAGCCGGTCAGTCCTGTGGCTTCTGTTTCCAAGCTCGCCTTCTCATGCCTGTGCTGGCAGGGTGCTCTCCGCTTAGGACCTGAGCACTGCTCCTCCCCATGGATGCGGATGCAGTGGTTTTTCCTGCCAGAGAACCTGCTCGGCTCCTCCCTGGCCTGCTTTGGATCTCTGTGGAGATGCATTTCATCAGTGCGGCCTTCCTCACCACTTAGCCTAAAGAGTTTCCTCTACAAATTAACCTAAAGAGTTTCCCCTAGAACCATCTCTGTCTCTACATTTCCTATTCCCCTTGCCTGCTTTCTTTTATTTTTCCTCCTAGCCACTTATGACTGTTTATTTTCTCACATATAATTTACTTGTTTAATGTTGTGTGACGTGTCTCTCCTACCAGAATGTAACATTCCTTAAGGGCAGGGCTTGTGTTTTCTTCGCTGTGGGATCTTTATTTAGCACCTAGAATGGTGCCTGCATATTGTAGGTATTCAGGAAATATTTTTGAATAAAGAAATAATGAATGAATTTAATGTAAAATTCCTCCAACAGAAATTTTATATGACTTTCTAGTGATCTAAGTAAATAAGAGTTGAACATTTTCTCTCACCTTTATTTGTAGAATGACAAAGGACAGATCCCTGCTGATGTTGTTCCGGACCCAGTAGATATGCCGTTGGAGATGGCTGATGCTGCCGCCACTGCTAAGGAAATCAAGCAGATGCTCCTAGATGCGGTGCCTCTGTCGTGTAACATCTCAAAGGCCATGCTTCCAAATTATGATCACGTCACTGGCAAGGCAATGCTTACGTCACTTGGCCTGAAGTTGGGGGACCGTGTTGTTATTGCAGGACAGAAGGTACAGTAAGTAACTGCAGTCTCTAAAGCCAAGGTCACTGTGTCCATGACCTGTGTTCAAGGGTGCATACAGTATGGTCAGTGTTTTAAGTTTTTTAAAAAAGGTTCAACATGTAGGTAGAAAGATGCTTAATGGAAAATGTAAAACTTAGATACAAATTTACTCTTAAGTTATGCTTTAAGAATATAAACTACCAGAACTTAATAATGAAGACATGTTTATTTGAATAGAATGGAGTGGAGTAGAACTCTGGAGCGCATTTACAGGCAGGAGCTGAGGGATGGTCTAGGGTGGAGGATTTTCTTTGCAGTCCCCATCTTCCCCCAGTGCTGCTTCTCTGACTGCTGCTACTCCATAGAAATTGAACACAAGGCACCTTTGCTGTTTGTGGGTATTTGTCTTTGAGTTCTCCACAAATAGGGCAATCTGAGATACTATATAACCTGGTGAGAAGGATTTATGTGGAGAAGAGGATGAATCCTGCTCCCATCATCCACACCCCTTTTTCCTCCCAAGCTTTCGTTTCCATATTGCATCATTTATTGCCAGTTTCTTTTTAAAAATACCTCATATGGGAGGTTTTCTTGGTTTTTCTTAGTATAGAGGTTAATAGGGAGCTTGGTATGGAGAATGGAACAGGGACTTCCTGCCTGGATGTTGAATTTCCCAACATGGTTATGCCCCAATTTTTTTTTTTTTTTTTTTTTAAAGATGGAGTCTCACTCTGTAGCCCAGGCTGGAGTGCAGTGGCACAGTCATAGCTCACTGTTGTCCCGAACTCCTGGGCTCAAGCGACCCTCTTGCCTCAGTCCCTGGAGTAGCTGGAACTACTGGCGTGTGCTACTATCCAGCTAATTAGGATTCTTATGTCTTCTTGGAAATTGTCTCCTTTATTATTTAATGTTCCTTTTTATTTTTGGTAATGTTCCTTGCTCTGAAGTGAGCTCTCTGACCACTTAAGTGAGCTCTCACTTGAGAGCAAGGAATGTTACCAAGGATAATGTTGAGAGAGCAAATTCTTTAAATTCACTTTGAGAGAGTGAATTTTTAAACACTTTCATGGTGAAGTGAAGTTGCAAGAGTAGGACACTTGGAATTACTAATAATTCCCCAAAGTTATTCTGATTTATATTTTCTTTAGGTTGGTACATTAAGATTTTGTGGAACCACTGAATTTGCAAGTGGGCAGTGGGCTGGCATTGAATTGGATGAACCGGAAGGAAAAAATAATGGAAGTGTTGGAAAAGTGCAGTACTTTAAATGTGCCCCCAAATATGGTAAGGTTGACATTATTTAACTCAGTAAGAATTAATTAAAAATAATCAAGTTTTACTCTTTTACAGTTGTTAAGTCAAACTTTTCTCCTGATTACTTACGTGATAAATGAGGGGCATGTGGATGTAGGGACGGCCTTTTAGAGATGGGAGATAGGTTATGTGAGAGGGAGAAATGGACGTTGCAGGAGAGAAAGGGGGCAATTATAGGAGGAAAGTCCTGAAAAATTTGAAAGGGAAACAGAATTCAGTATAAGACCCTTGCATTAGATCAGGCACAGCTTTTCACTTTTTATTTATTTTGTTTTATTTCATTTATTTATTTTTTTTGAGATGGAGTCTCACTCTGTCACCCAGGCTGGAGTGCAGTACCTCGATCTTGGCTCACTGCAACCTCTGCCTCGCAGGTTCAAGTGATTCTCCTGCCTCAGCCTCCCAAGGAGCTGAGACTACAGGCACTTTTCACCATGCCTGGCTAATTGTTGCATTTTCAGTAGAGATGGGATTTTACCATGTTGACCAGGCTGCTCTCGACCTCCTGACCTCAGGTGATCTGCCCACCTTAGCCTCCCAAAGTGCTGGGATTTTAGGCATGAGCCACTGTGCCCAGCCAACCATGAGTTTCAGAGGCCATGATGGAAAGGTTTAGGAGGTTGTCTGGTAGTGATTGGTGAAAAAGGGGGCATCTGATGGGATTGCCTTGGTGATGTTTCTGAGAAAGTGTCTTTCTTGGGACTGGTCTCTTGGGTGGCTTTTAGAGGGGAGATAGTGATGAGAGCGGTGTTTTCATCAGTAGGCTGTGAGCTGTGGGACTGCCCTATATTCTTGCTGCCAGCAGCATAGTGATTGGGAGAGAACCTCTGACCAGGGGCATGCTCAACTCTGCAGACCTCCCTTAAATCCTGCTCCTGGTGGTGTCATGGCCGAGGGAGGGACTTGGTTATCAAGGAAGTACAGAGCTTTGGAGGACATGAAGAACTTGGAAAATTGGAAAAATCAAGCAAGGCCAACTTGATGACCGCACTCTTGAGGTTTCTTTGAAACCCTGCGAGGTTTCTTTATATTTATTTATTTATTTAATTTTTTTTTTGAGACAGAGTCTCCCTCTGTTGCCCAGGCTGGAGTGCAATGGCACCATCTTGGCTCACTGCAACTTCCGCCTCCTGGGTTCAAGCAATTCTCCTGCTTCAACCTCCTGAATAGCTGGGATTACGGGCATGTGCCATCACGCTTGGCTAAGTTTTGTATTTTTAGTAGACACAGGGGTTTCACTACGTTGGTCAGGCTGGTCTCGAACTCCTGACCTTGTGATCCACGTGCCTTGGCCTCCCAAAGTGCTGGGATTACAGGCATGAGCCACTGTGCCCATCCATGAGGTTTCTTTCTCTTTCTGACAAAGGCAAATGTTTAAGTAAATTCTGACAAATGTTTAAGTAAATTATTTCTGACATGTTTATGTAAATTCTTTCTCACACGCACCTATCCTGCCTATTGATTTCAATTTAATTTTGTAGTCACTTACTATGTTGTGAATTTTTTTCCTGGAAATGAAATATTCTTCTATAACATAATTTTCCATGATTGTGTAGTATTCATCTTGTGGCCTAACGGCGAGGTGGTGTGGTACGATGATGATGAAGGGTATGGACTTTGGAGTCTGACTGCCTGTGTGTGAATCGATTTCTCTACTTATCAGCTATGTGACTTTCTTTCTCTTCTTGTGCCTCAGTTTGTCTTCTGTGAAATAGGGATGACACTATCATGAGGACTTGTGCAAGGATTAAATATGTTGGTAAATGTATAAAGTGCCTAGAACAGTGCTTGATTCCTTGCAAGCACTCAGATGAGAGCTACCGGCTATTACGAATTTATCAAAATTACCAGTTTCCTTTCATCACATACTTAGGATGGAATTTTACTTTTCTGATCAATTAAAACTTTTTTGTTTGTTTGTAAAAATGCTCATTGTATAAGATTTGAAAAAAAAAAAAAACATTCTGCATTTTTTGATATCCTAGTATAGTATCCCCAAATCTTTACGTACTGTTTGAAAATGTGATTTTGAATAGCTGCATTTCCTTTCACTTTTCCAATTTGATGCATGAAAATTTTATATTTAAATTTGTATTTCTCTTATTGTGGTGAAATTAAAGATTTATTAAAGTGTTTTGTTGTAGTATAGATTTTTTTTTAAATTGTGTTTTAGGTTTTGGGGTACATGTGCAGAACATGCAGAATTGTTGCATAGGTACATACATGGCAATGTGGTTTGCTGCCTCCACCCCCATCACCTATATCTGCCATTTCTCCCCATGTTATCCCTCCCCAACTCCGTGCCCCCAGCTGTCCCTCCTTAGTTCCCCCTCCACAGACCTCAATGTGTGGTGCTCCCCTCCCTGTGTCCACATGTTCTCATTGTTCAACACTCACCTGTGACTGAGAACATGCAGTGTTTGATTTTCTGTTCTTGTGTCAGTTTGTTGAGAATGATGGTTTCCAGTTTCATCTATGTCCCTACAAAGGACACGAACTCATTGTTTTTTTATGGCTGCATAGTATTCCATGGTGTATATGTGCCACATTTTCCCTGTCCAGTCTATCATCGATGGGCTTCTGGGTTGGTTTCAAGTCTTTGCTGTTGTAAACAGTGCTGAAATGAACATTCGTGTGCACGTGTCCTTATAATAGAATGATTTATAATCCTATGGATATATACCCAGTAATGGGATTGCTGGGTCAAATGGAATTTCTATTTCTAGGTCCTTGAGGAATCGCCACACTGTCTTCCACAATGGTTGAACTAATTTACACTCCCACCAACAGTGTAAAAGTATTCCTATTCGCCACATCCTCTCCAGCATCTGTTGTCTCCAGATTTTTTAATGATCGCCATTCTAACTGGCGTGAGATGGTATCTCAATGTGGTTTTGATTTGCGTTTGTCTAATAACCAGTGATGATGAGCATTATTTCATATGTTTGTTGGCCTGATATATGTCTTCTTTTGTCAAATGTCTGTTCATATCCTTCACCCAGTTTTGAATGGGCTTGTTTTTTTCTTGTAAATCTGTTTTAGTTCTTTGTAGATTCTGGATATTGGCCCTTTGTCAGATGGGTAGATTGCAAAAATTTTTTCCCATTCTGTTGGTTGCCGATTCACTCTAATGATTGTTTCCTTTGCTGAGCAGAAGCTGTGAAGTTTGATTAGGTCCCATTTGTCTATTTTGGCTTTTGTGGCCAATGCTTTTGGTGTTTTGGTCATGAAGTCCTTGCCTACGCCTATGTCCTGAATGGTTTTGACTAGATTTTCTTCTAGGGTTTCTATGGTGTTAGGTCTTATGTTTAAGTCTTTAATACATCTGGAGTTAATTTTAGTGTAAGGTGTCGGAAAGGGGCCCAGTTTCTGCTTTCTGCACATGGCTAGCCAGTTTTCCCAATACCCTTTATTAAACAGGGGATGCTTTCCCCATTGCCTGTTTTTGTCAGGTTTGTCAAAGATCAGATGGTTGTAGATGTGTGGCGTTGCCTCCGAGGCCTCTGTTCTATTCCACTGGTCTATCTCTCTGTTTTGGTACCAGTACCATGCTGTTTTGATTACTGTAGCCTTGCAGTATAGATATTTTTTATGTTTCTTGGCAGTTGCCTGTTCGTATTATTTTCCCAGTAAAAATTAGGATATTAGAGTGTTTTTTAAAAGAGGGATTAGCTTTAAAAATACATACTTATGATATTAAGCTTTTATATTTATTATAATATTTCACTCAGTTTGTCATTTGTTTTTGAACCTCATTTGCAGTGTTTTGTGGACATGTAGTTTTATGGCTTAAAGACTTTGCTTTTATAATTTCTTATATTGTTTTATGCTTTGATAATTCTTCCTAATTTAAGGATTAATTCTACATTTTATATTTCTTTAAATATTTTAATTTTTTCCTTTAATTTTGACACATAATTGTACCTGTTTATGGGGTGCAGTGTGATATTTCTGTGTAATATAATGTGTAATGATCAAATCAGGGTAATTAGGATATCCATCACCTCAAACATTGATCATTTCTTTGTGCTGAGAACATTCAAAATCCTCTTTTAGCTTGTTGAACATATACAATAAATTGTTAATTATCTTCACCCTGCAGTGCTGTAGAACACTAGAACTTATTCCTCCTGTCTAGCTGTAATTTACATGTTTTAATTTTTTTATACTTAATTACGTAATCCATTTGGAATTTATTTGGTCAGTAGTGTGAAGTTAAGAATTTAATTTTAATTTTCCTCCGATGGATAACTTTGCCACCTGTCAAGCAGACCAAGGGCAAGATCAGAAGCCTTTAGCATGGGGCAGAGGTAAATCAGAATTACAGGAAACATTTAGACTGCCAGCAGATGGAGTGGGGACTCCCAACCTTTCATTGTCCCCAGGGGAGACACGCTTGATTAGCACAAAGCTGCATACCCCCAGGATGCTGCTTCAGTCCTCTTATATGTACCTGAAGGCAAGATGCGGGGCTGGGGTCTTGTGAAATTGTGTGAAAATGGGCGTAGCCCTTGACAACACTGGGAGCCCCAGGTCATTGCTAAACTACTTAAGGTGGAGCGGAGGGGAGTTGGGGAATCTCCTGGCTAATCAGAAACCAAAGAATTTCTCAGCAACCGTTTTCTGTCTTTCTAAATCTATCCTCTTTTTCCCTTTGACTTGTGCTGCTGCTTTTGTTATAGATTAAGTTCTTATTAATGCTATGATATGTTTCAGGATTGTTTTGTTCTATTGATCTGTTAATTCTGGCACATACTAGATTTTTTAACTGTAGAAAATGATGTTTGGTAATGTGTTGGTAAACGTATAAAGCACCTAGAACACTGCTTCATTCCTTGTAAGCACTGAAGAGATGAGAGCTACTGGCTATTATGAATTTATCAAATTACTAGTTTCCTTTCATCACACTCTTACGATGGAATTTCATTTTTTTGGGTCTATTAAAACTTTTTTAAATAGACCCCGAGATCTATATAATTCCACTGCTACCCCGAGACCTATGTAATTCCACCCAGCGCTGCCACGCCAATATCTGTGTAATTCCTCCCTGCACTGCCGCCCCTAGATCTACGTAACTCCACCCTGCACTGCCGCCCCCAGATCGATGTAACTCCTCCCTGCACTGCCGCCGCCAGATCTACGGAATTCCACCCAGCACTGCCGCCCCCAGATCTGTGTAATTCCACCCAGCACTGCCGCCCCCACAACTACGTAATTCCTCCCAGCACTGCTATCCCGAGATCTATGTAATTCCACCCAGCGTTTAATTTTACCCAGCAATTTTACCCAGCACTGCTGCCCCCAGATCTATGTTTTCTGGCTCCCTCCTCGACCCACTCCAATTAATTTAGCCCTCTACCCCATCCCACTTTGTTTGGGGGGAAGTTCACCAAATGATGAGGCTTGCTGAGAAGGGAAACATTTTATGGTCAGTGGAAGTTGAATAGAAAGTGGAAAGGTAGATAGGGCTGCCCTTCTCTTTCAATCCTCATAAGAGGGTTTACTAATACAGAAGAGTGGCCTTTCATGACTGATCCCTCATCTAGGCTTTGGCCCTTCAACTTGCTGCTGTTCAAAAAACCATGTGTTCCCTGAGATGAAGAAAAACATAATTTATTGAACATTATTATGACATTAATGACACAAATTAAATTAGAAAAATACTCCATAGCCTGACTTCTCTTATAAATGTTTTAGTTTTTCTCAAATCCTACTTGCTGTCAGTATTCATACAGTTTTTCGCAAATGTTATAAAGTAATCAAATATATGACTTAATTTTTTGACTTACTTTTTTTTTTTTTTTTTTTTGAGACAGTCTTGCTCTGTCACCTAGGCTGGTGTGCAGTGGCATTGTATTGGCCTCCCAGGTTTAAGCGATTCTCCTGCCTCAGCCTCCCTAGTGGGATTACAGGCATGTACCACTGCGCTTGGCTAACTTTTTATTTTTAGTAGAGATGGAGTTTTGCCATGCTGGCGGGCTGGTCTTGAACTCCTGATCTCAGGTGATCTACCTGCCTCAGCCTCCCAAAGTGCTGGTATTACAGGTGTGAGCCACAGTGCCTGGCCTGATTTGTTTTTCATATTTTTCTATATTACTACATAATCTTTATTGTCTTATAATATTATAATGATATGTGGTTTATATAGTTAGATTCATATTGGCAGACGATTATGTTTTCTGCTACTTATGAATAATATTACAGTGATGACATATTCAGATATACAACCTTTTCCTCCTGTTTAGATTATTTTCTACTGATTCATTTCCAGAAGTGTGATTGGGTCATTGCAGTAGACTAGAAACTATGCCAGCACTTGAAATGTATCTTTTTCTTATACAGATGAAACCTTGTAACCTTTGTCTGTACCATTAAATATAATATTTCTTTAAAATTAATTCTATAAAGTGGATTAGGTCAAGATTTTTGTTTTCTGAAAAGATCATATATTCCAAGAGTATAAAATAATTTATTTCATGAAACCCTTGCCAACACTGGGTGTAATCATCATCGTCATCACCAGGCTTGAGAGAGAGAAGAGAGTGTGAGTGAGTGTGTATGTGTGTGTGTGTTAGGGAAGGAAAATAATTTAGAGAAAGAATAGAAATTTGGGGAAAATCTCATAGGTAGGAGACAGAAGAGAGAACATTGTGAATAAGTTTAAAAAAAAAGGAAAATCAGGATAAAGTAGTATGGTCTCTGAGGTGGGAGAGAATTTTAAGATTAGCAGAAAAGTAGTGCAGTTGCTACTTTTTGGTTATTAACAAAGCACTCAGGTTTTGTAGAGTCTTGAGCATTTCTACCCTGCTTTAAAACAAGCTGTCTTTAATACGTTCCATTTTAGTTATAATGTATACTTGCTAGATTGTAAACACTCAATGAAAGAGTGTAATATACATATTGTGGCTTTATTTTCACTTTTTAAATATCTTAGCCAGATTATCTTGGTATTTAGAGTCTGTATTCACTATCTCTAATGTCGGTTCATACTTCTTAGGCTGGTTACTTTATTGTGTGGATAAACACCTTTTTGATGGAATTTTGTACTCCCAGCTGCTGCAGATGGGCAACTCCCCTGCCCCTGCTGCCACCACTCCCCAGCACACACTGTATTGTTTCTGATTGTCAGGACCTGAGGGCCAGGCCTTTTAGGAAGATTATATTTTATAGTCAGAAAGATTTATTATATCCCTGCTGTGTATAACACGCTGTAATTAGGTATGGTGGAGGAATGCAGACTTAGGTAACATTTGAATTTTGCCTTTAAAAGGTGTTCGTCTGGAAGAGAGATAAGACATGGATGTAAAATGCTATAATGTGGGATAAATTTAAGTTCCAAAAGAGATACAAGTTGGTATGGAAGAATAGGTTTTTATGCTGTTTAGCTCACTATCATTTGCCAATTGCTTAGAAATAATAGAAAGCTATTAATAATACCTTTACTCATTTCTCTTTCTCCTGAATTTCACTTAACACCTGAAATGTGGCTCTTAAATTATTGATGTGTTATTAGTCTTAAAAACTAGATTGTAAGCTCTTTGAGGGTAAGTACTGTGTCTTAGATTTTTTTCCGGCTCATGATAGGACATATGGTGAGCACTAAATGTTTATATTAAAGATTTATGTTACTAATTAATTGTACTTGTTCCTTTATTTGAAATGTTTTAATTGTTTGACACCAAAATTCTGCATTCTCCATTAGGTATTTTTGCACCTCTTTCAAAGATAAGTAAAGCAAAAGATCGAAGGAAGAATATGGCACACACTCCTTCTGCAAAAGCTGCCGTGCCTCTCATTAGGTCCCAGAAAATTGACGTAGCTCATGTAACGTCAAAAGTAAATACTGGTAGGTCCAACCAGAAAGTTAACCGTCTGCTTCAGTATTTTATTTGTAAAATTTCTAATATTTAGATTGCTTCACTTTTTTTTGTTAGCCAACTATGAAACCTGAATGTAATAAAACCTGCATCTTATGTGTTTTGAAACCTCAATTTTAGTGACTTCCGTTCCTAGCACATGTATTTCACATTTGTTCCTTCCTTTTTTCCCCTTACTGTTGCCATACGTTTATCACACGTAATCTATCCTCAAAGCTAGATTTCACACTTTCATGAATTTCTTATGGAACACAACTAGCTTTAGGTTCCTGACCTACTGAAGGATGTCTAGTGACTTCTTTTTTTTTTTTTACCAGGAAAAAGTCCTGACTCCTGAAACTAGCAGTCACAGCTCCCTCTCTTTATTGATAGAGCCTCACACAACTTCCGTAGTTGGACTATGGTTTCTCGTATCTCTTCCCTGTCTTTAACCTACAGTTTCTCACTCCTCCCTTCGTACTTTGTCTCATGCTGTTTATCTGGGTGCAGTAATTTGACTTCTGCCTTTTGAGGTCCTCACCATATTTTCAACTTCCTTATTCAGATCCTGTTTCTCCATGAACACTTTCTTGGTAACTCCAGTTCACTTTAATCTCCTCATTCCCTAACGTTGTGTGTGCTTTTATCCATACCACTCAACCGTTATTTGTTATCCTGGGTTTTGTCCTCTGACTGCTTTATTTGTGCAAAGGTCCTATTCTCTCAGCAAAAATTTAAACTTTAACAGAACCGTGACAGTATATTGTAGTGTTGTTTTCACTGTGGCAATGCACAAAATAGGTGCTCAATAAATACTTGCTAATTTGTAAATAATTGAGGTAAAAAGCTCTCTACCAGGATGAAAGGAATTTGTCCAAGTTTGGCTGGCCTTTATATTCTATTCCACTGGGCTGTTTGAATATTCTGTGTCAATACTGCACTCCATAATAAGTATAGTTTTAAAAAATAAATCTTGATGTCCAGTAGTGGAAAGCCTCTTATCTCATTCTTGATAATTGTCTTGCCTACTTTGGGCTTTTATAAATCATACTTCCATATATATTTTAGAATAAACTCCGAAGTTTCTTTTTAAAAATTCTGTTCAGGTTTTAACTGATGTTTTAGTTAAACCTTAAATCAATTTGGAAAGAACTGACATCTTTACGATAGTCTTTTGTGTTTAGACTATCTTTCTATTTATATTAGGCCCTTTGAAAATATGCCAACAAAGTTATGTCATTTTTTTTCTTTAGGGATTTTATGTATGTTTTGTTTAGTCTGTTGGTAGGTACGTCATACGTTTTGATGCTATTATAAGTGGCATCCTTTTAACTTGAAACCCAGAAGTGTACAGTGAATATAGACAGCTCCAAGAGACGCCCCCTCTGTTTCTGGTATGAGGAGCGGAAAAGGGGTCTCCTATTAGATAGAATGTGGAGGAAATCACCTGTTCTCTTTCTTGCTTGCCTTTTGCTTCCCTTGTTTCTCCCCATCCAGTCCCTAGGCTATCCTGCACAGTGTGGATGGGCAGGCACCCGAAACCCCAAGGAAGGGAAATCCATGTCTCTGACCAGAGAAACTTTGGTCCAAGGACATAGATGGAATCCCCGTTGGTTTTTCTTCTGTTTTCTCACTGCTTGGCCCCACAGGCAGAGTTAGTCTCAAGATTGTAGGACAGAGCAAGGAAACTAAAGCCTAGGCATTCTACTCAAAATACCAGGAAGGGATGCCCAGGAGCAGGAAGTGTCAGGGAAATCATGGAGAGGAGGGGGCTCAAGAAAGAGGCCTCAGAATTTTGCCTGTGAACCCCTAGGTCTTCTTACAAGTTGTGTATGCCTGGATCTGCCCAAAGCCTTCAGTCTCCTTGGTAGACAACTGCTTGGGTCCCAGACTGACTACTGGGCTGCATGCACACCATGTGAGACAAATTCAAACAGCCCCACAAAGGCTGTGGAAACTGAATGGAGATCGGAACCGCAGGCTGTCAGGAGAGTATTATATAGCTAGACTCCGTTCATGTCAGTGTTCCTTTTCAAAGCCCAGCAGAGGCTCCTTCTTTACAGAAGAGTTTCCAGTTCTTAGCTGGGCACTGTCACCTCCCTCTGAGGTGTTACTGTGACCTGTCTGTCTAATCTTGATTCTCCTACATTCCAAAAGTATTCTGTTCCAGCCAAGCTCCTCACCATTTTGTGTCTTTTAAGATTGTCTTTTTGTCCATCCGGAATGCCTGCCCTCAGCTCTTCCTGACCATATGGCCAGTATTCTCAGGAAGAAATCTGACCCGTCCCTCACAACCCATCTTGAATGTGATTTTCTTGATGGGCTTTAATTTATCTTTGTAGCCACTATTGTTGTGTGCTAAGCTGGTGCTTTTACCAAAACGTGTCGTCATACATCTGTGTAGTTATTATCCAACATGTTTTCAGAAGTAAGATTTCAATGAGGGATGCATGTACTTAAAAAAATACATTTTATGTTTAATGTTAAAATTCTTGCTGAAAGTATTTTATTTTTGTGTCCAAGGATTAATGACATCAAAAAAAAATAGTGCTTCTGAATCAACACTTTCATTGCCTCCCGGTGAAGAACTGAAAACTGTGACAGAGAAAGATGGTAATATAACTTTTAACCTCTGTTTCTCAAAATTTAACTTTTGATGGGACTTTAAAGTAATAGTAGGAAAGCAGTTTATATGGAGGCTAAGTTTTAAAATTGGTAAGGGAAAAATTATAGTAAAATTTAACCTTGGAAATCATGCAGCTCACAACAAGCTATATACATGATTTTTTTTGTGTGTATGTAAAATACTGTACTGTGATTCTTTTGTCTGACTTAAATTAGATAACTACTGGACTAGATATATTTTTAAAAACAGGAAATTCCATAATATAGATGGCTCTACACAAATTTTTCACTTGCTTTTAGCTATCAAATTGTTAGATGAATTGAGCATGAGTATTCCTGCTTGCCTTCAGGTTTAACTCAGAACATCTCAATATTAAACCTTTGTTGTCTTAAAACATCTTAATATCATGTTTAATTTTGTGTAAACAAGACGGGACTCTTCTGTGTCATCTAAGGTGAGAGGTGAGTGACGGTCATTAGATTAGGTAGTTTACATGGTTCATGTGGACACCTCTTACGTAAGATTGTGATCTGACAGTGCGAATCCTCAAAATACTATTGTTTGTGTTATAAAATCTTTTATATATAAACTACAGATGCTATTTGGATGAAATCGGGCATTGAATTTGACACTAGATAATCCATAATTGAAGAAGTTCAATGGAGAGTTTCAGAAAGATTTGCCTCGACTAGCTGCTTCTTGGTCCATGTCCTATTTTCCACAGCTTGACACGTTCTTTATCTGTTTTAGTTACCCTGCTTGGATCTGTCAGCAGCTGCTCCTCTACATCTTCTTTGGAACACAGACAGAGCTACCCCAAGAAACAGAATGCAAGCAGCAGTAACAAGAAGACAATGAGCAAAAGCCCTTCCGTTTCACCCAGAGCCAGTGCTGGTATCTATGGCTTTTTCAACCAGGCTTTCTTGGTGTTTTTTATCTTGGTTTGTTTGTAAGTAGATTTGCTCTTTTTAAATGTGTAGAAGGAACCCTTTACTTCAATCAGATTGAACTACTTGCACTCTTCCCGCCTCCCCCTGAGCCTTAAGCCTTCAGGTCTCTTGGTTTTGCTGTCAGATTTAAGACTTGGCATTTATTTTCATCTAATTCATTCTTCGTAGTTTCATCTAATCTGAATTTAGTTTCTTACATCTTGCATATTAGCTTCTTCACAGGACTTTGTGTCATCTTCGTATTTAAAAACATGCTTTCTCTGTTTTTATTCAAGTGATTGTTTTAAAACCGTGTTTGTTTAGAACCTAGGTGAAGGTCAGTGTCCCCTCCCAGGATGACAATACCAGCAGTTCTGATACGGCTTTTTAACTAGCTGTGAACCTGCATAATCTCACTCAGTCCACATTTCTTCAGTTATTTGTAAAGATACCTAAAACACTTTATCAGACTTCTTTTTGAACTGACATAGATTTTCTGTTGCAGTTCACTTATTTGCCTATATAGTGAACTTGTCCAGAAATGCAAAAGCCGTCTTGGCAAAACTTGTTCTTAATGAACCTCTTTATTACCAGATTCTTTTTAAATACTTGTATTAATGGTACTTGTACTGAACCAACATCTTTTTTTTTTTTTTTTTAGATGGAATTTCGCTCTTGTCCCCCAGGCTGGAGTACAATGGGGCAATCTTGGCTCACTGCAACCTCCGCCTCCTGGGTTAAAGTGATTCTCCTGCCTGAGTAGCTGGGATTACAGGCGCCCACCACGATGCCCAGCTAATGTTTGTATTTTTAGTGGAGACAGGGTTTCACCATGTTGGCCAGGCTAGTCTGGAACTCCTGACCTCAGGTGATCTGCCCACCTTGGCCTCCCAAAATGCTGGGATTACAGGTGTTAGCCACTGCACCTGGCCAGAATCAAAATTTTATTATGGAAAATGTTCACGACAGATTTTTTTTTCTTTTTAAAATTATTGAATGTGGGAAAAAAAACCTCCAAAACTCTCGACAATAATATTGACATAATAAAACTAAAAATTGGGACCCTAAAAGCAGAGAACCTGGAAGTTTTGCCTGGAATTGTTTACTTGGGATATTTATTCTCTGAATGACTTCCTCTCTCCGTACCCCAACCAGTTTTTCTTTATGTTGTGAGGAGCAGACGTGAGAAGGTCCCATGATGACGCAGCCGTCCTGTTTGTCCTCATTTCATTTACATCTTAAGGCCCCCTGAATTTGGCATTTGCACTTTGGACATTTACGTGATTTTACAATTTATATATGGGTATGGAATTACTTCAGAAAAAAAATATTTTAAAGTAGTCTAGCATGCCTATATATTTTCCTTTTTTAAAAAAAGAATTTACGGGTTATGTAGACTGAAACAATAGTGAAGATGAAGAGTTATCAGAGTGAGAAAGAGGACCTTTCACAGAGGGAAATGGGGCAGAGAACGGGAGATACAGGAAAGTCCGTGTTGGGAACCCCAGAGACATTTACCTAAAACATTTTTCTTGAGTGAGTAGATATTCTACTTCTTCCTATAGATTTGCATTTGAGGGAGATGTAGACTGCAGAGAATTAACAATAATGAAAGGTTAGGTTAGAGTGGAAATAAAGGATTTGGGGAGTGGGAAAGGTAGGGACCTCAGCCTCATATCCCATTGATTATATATATATAATATATATATGGTAATATAACTTTTAACCTCTGTTTCTCAATTTAATTTTTGATGGGACTTTAAAATAATAGTAGGAAAGCAGTTTATGAGAGAGAGAGATATATATATGAGATATATATATATATGAGATTTATATAGATATGAGATTTATATAGATATGAGATTTATATAGATATGAGATTTATATATATATATGAAATATATATATATATCATATATATATATATGATATATATATGTATGAGGGATAAGGTCTTGCTCTGTCACCCACGCTGGAGTGCAGTGTTGTAATCATAGCTACTGCGGCCTTCAACTCCTGGGCCCAAGTGCTGGGATTTACAGGCATGAGCCCATGCCCAGCCTGTGTCCCAATGTTGAACTTGCCATCTTTGGTTCATTGTCTACAGGCAACAAGGGGACAGGACTGAGGATTTCTTGCCACAGAGTCTTGGTTTTAATCTAGGTGTACCACTTACTGGCTGTTAACAGTGTGTCTTAGTTAATTCCTGAGTTTGTATCTTTTTTTTCAGTATAATTTTTATGAAAAGCACTTTGTAACTATGAAGTGCTGTAGAATATTTGTTACGGTGAGGGTCTAGGACTTTTTGGTGTAATCCAGACCTTCTCCATGGGCTTATGTTCCTTGGTTAGTTGCTTTGTTTTTGGTTTCTTCTTTTTTCACAATATGACTTATTCTCCATCCCATGCCCTCCTCCAGAGTTGTCTAGTTCCTCTCAGATGGCAGCTCTTCAAATCTCTGTTTCTGTACTGACAGGACCAGGCTCAAGCACCCACCTCTTCTCTTTCAGCTGTTATATTTGAACAGCTTTCTAGATCATATTTCTCTAGGACTTCTATGTTTAATAGTGGACATTGCAAAGTTTAATTTTGAGTGAATCAAATTGAATGAATTAAGTTGTTCTTAATAACAAAATCAGTTTAGGATAATTAGAGCCATATCGTAATTTAACCTGCAAATCACGTTGCTTTTGGCTGGTCACAGTGGCTTGTGCCTGTTTTTCTAGCACTGTGGGAAGCTGAGGTGGGAGGATGACTTGAGCCCAGGAATTTGAGACTAGCTTGGTAAACACAGTAAAAGACCCTGTTTCTTTAAATTAAAAAAAAAAAAAGTAAAATCACATTACTTTTTATATAATTTATACTGAGTCTGAGTGAACTATTTACAATTCTAGTGTTTAGTAGAATAGAAATTAGCAAACTATGGCCCATGGGACGCATCTGACCTAGCATTTGTTTTTGTAAATAAAGTTCTTTGGAATGCAGCCATGCACGTTAAAAAAATGTATTGTGTATATCTGCTTTATATCTGCTTTCATGCTGCAATGGCAGAGTTCAATAGTTGTGACAAAGATGGTATGGCTAGCAAATCCTAACATATTTACTGTCAGGCTCTTTGCAGAAACAGTTTACTGTGACTCCTCTTCTAGTAGAGATGCTGCAGGCAATCTGGGCAGAGTTGGTGCTTTACCAGGGATCAGGTTTTGTGAATTTTCCATGGCAATAATTTTCCCAGGAAACCCTTCACATTTCCTTTCAAGTAACTTGACCTCTCATGTGAGAAACACGACTGTAGATGACTTACGTGATGAAAAGCATCAGATTTCAAAACTAACTAGACTAGTTAGAATACCTGGTGTGATTTTTCTGGCTAATGTGCTTTTTGAGTCTTTCTCCTTTTTTTTTTTCTCCTCTTTTCCTGCCCTCCCCCACCCCGCCCCTCCCCTACTTAAACAGGTTTGAATTCCTCAGCAACATCTACAGCAAATAATAGCCGTTGTGAGGGGGACCTCCGCCTCGGGGAGAGAGTGCTAGTGGTAGGACAGAGACTGGGCACCATTAGGTTCTTTGGGACAACAAACTTTGCTCCAGGTAACTCATCTGCATGTTAGCTTAACTTGATCTTCGGAATACAAAAGGTTTAAAATGTTACATGTAAATAGAATTTAATTGTAGAGAAATCCTGATGAACAGTTTTTGTGGCTGGCACCGTAGCCCTGAAAATGTCAAACGATGATGAAAACTCAGACCGTTTTTGCAGGTGGATGGTTACCCATACATTTTTTTCTTGCCAATTGTATTTTAAATGGTCAGAGTTAAAAATTAGTGATCATTCTTCAGTTTTACTCCTACTGATTGCTGGGTGTGCTAAGTGACAGGCAAACATTTTAGGATTAGATTTTTGCTAAGGATAGCCTTTAACATAAGTAATAAATAATGAGTTAACTACCTTTTTATCAGAGTGGCTTGGAGAGGAAAGCACACAAAAGGGCCCAAAGGAATAAGAAAAAGCTTTTGCATCTCCCGGGCCCTAAAAAAATACATGTTTGTGTATTTATATATTCATTCCCATCTATACGTAACGTTGTGTTTCCAAAAGTAAAGGTTACTTTCTTTAGTATTGTCAGTGATTATAATTTTAAATAAAAGTTGGTTGATCGAAACCAAGTTTGTATGTTTTAAATAGCAATATGCTATTTTAACACATGGTGGCATTGCAGCATTTTAGGAAAAGGTTACCTAGAACATTGATTAAAAAAAAAAAAAGTTTGCAACATTTGGCCAAGAACTATGAGGGAAGGATCTGAGATTTTACCCTATTGACAAGCTCACAAATTCGCCTGCCACAGTTTCCTATATGTTGGTGGAAGATGTTGTGAGTCCTAGAGTGCTTTGTCTCCAGTGAGTCATCACAGGTTTGAGACAAAGCACTCTAGTACTCACAGTAATTGCAGTAGCCAGAGTGTCAGCATTTTCTTGAACTATTGCCTTAGTGCCAGTGCCCGCAGGGTGAGAGAGAGAGAGCACGCGCAAGAGAGAGCACACGAGTGTGAGCACCAGGTGTCACCTGCACGGTCAGTGTTTTGTTCCACGAAAGAAGCCCAGAGCTTAGGGAATCTGAATCTTTAAACTGAACTAATTGTACACATGCCTGCCATTTGCTCTGGTGGGAGATGCTATCTCTATCCTCCAAGGCTGTCTCCTATACAGACATTTACGAAAAGATAGTCTAGAACAAAGGTAGTCACTGCCCCTACCCATAAGACATGTGGAAACATGACAGGACCCTAGGCGACTGTCTCCCAATACATTCTTGTTCCACTAATAACACTTTTAATTAATTGCAAGCCAACTGCTTGACTTGAGTTAGGTGTTTCATAATTCATGACTTTCTTAGGTCTCCATGTAGTAACTGAGATTAGTTAAGATATACTTAATATAGGTATCAAATAAAAACTTAAGAATCCCACAGGTAGGTTATTTTTTATGATTACCATGTGTCTTTTGAGTTCCCTTTCTCTGATTATGTTAAACCAAGATAGAATGGTTTGATTCTTTGGAGACATATATCTATATATCTATCTTTGGTTCCACAAATGTATGTATGTATCTATCTATCTATATATAATATATATCTTTGGAGATACATATATATCTTTGGAGATATATAATTCTTCATTTAGGTTGATTTTAATTTTTAAATTCCTAATGAAAGCATTTAGAAATTTGGGAAGTAATAAGCAAATATAATAAAGTTGGAAACATTTTTGTTAAAAACGTTCTGTTCTGTAAGGAAATAGTAGCATCAAAAAATCAATCATTGCTGCAGAACAGTGGTAATATCTGAAGTGTTTGGGGGTTATGAGATCTAGAATTGAGAGAGGTTGTATTTAGTCTTGTCAGCATTTTTTATGTGCCACCTTGGAAAGAAAATTAACATTTAATTGGGAAGCTGTCCATACCACGACACTGCCAATGTGTAGTCTTTATTGTTAACACTTGCCATATGTATTTCTGCTGTTATGTTACACGCTTCCAAGAATTATATGTTAACATTAGCAATTATATGCTAAATTAAAATCGGAAAATGCAAAAATTATGTAGGAAAGCATAAAAGGCAGAAGCAAGTAAAACTTGAAAAATTGTAACACTGAGAAATAACAGTGGTGACCAGACTAACCTGGTTTAGGACATTGGGAAACGTGCTGACCTCTTTTCAGAGCATTAGTATGGCTTAACAATAGTTTTGTAGACATTACTTGTATGACATAGGAAATGGATTCAAGTATCGTCTTTTTAAACATAGAGGAAAAAAATTATGAAATTGTGAGTTGGTTTTTTAGAAGGCATATAATTCTTTGAACTAGTACTCTGAAAGAAACACTATGTTTGGATTTTGTAATTTGCAATAAGTTTCTTGATATCTATTTTTACTTGATACTAAGAGACCAAATACAATTACTACTATATCCTCCCTTTAAATCACAAAGAAATGGACTATGAGGTACTTTTAATTGGTCTTGAGGCACCCTCAATTTGAAAATCCTTATTTTAGGAGTACGTGTCCATTTACCTTATTCTGGGTAAAACCACAGTTAAAGCAACCTTGCTACTTTAATTTTAGGCTATCTAGAAAAGGAAATCCTGTTATTTCCTTCAGAGTAGGCCCTTTTAAGTACAAAAAGTCTTAAAAATAATTCTCCCTATTAGCCAACCTAAACCTTTTAATTTAGGTAAAAAAAAAAAAAAAGATTTTTCTTTTTTACCTTGGGGGGAAAAAAGAAAAGAAAAAGCACTCACCATGATGTCTAGTGGTATTTTGTATATTATTTTTGTCCTTCTTTAATTATTTGAGAACTGTGTGTGGTGTTCTAATGTTAGGTAAAGATTAGAACCTAATGATTAGGTAAAAATCATAAAATGAAAAGATTGCATGTTCATTTTATGATTTTAAAATCTCAATAGTATGTTTCACTTCTTTCACCGAAACACACTATATGACCGAGTCAAGAACAGTTTTTCATTGTAGCTTTTAGATCTATTTTGGTCATACACTGTTTGCGCAATAGCTAATTCTTGCCAAATTTGTGTTTGTGCATTTTATTTCCCTCCTTTAATGTACTGCTCTGCAATGATACTTGTAAAATGTTTTTCCTGTTTACTTTTCAAATTTTCAAATTTTATAATTTTATCATTTGAAATCTTAATGAGTATAATAACTTTCCCTCATTTTGGTCATTTACGGAAACGTTAAACCATCTAGACTTTGGTTCTGTATAGCAGCATAACAGTTTTGGATAAAGTACAGATGCTTTTAAAATGCAATATTCATGTTCTAGGATATTGGTATGGTATAGAGCTTGAAAAACCGCATGGCAAGAATGATGGTTCAGTTGGAGGTGTGCAGTATTTTAGTTGTTCTCCAAGATATGGAATATTTGCTCCCCCATCCAGGGTGCAAAGGTAAGAGAATGAAATTTATGTTTATTCACAGACACTTTTTATAGTTGGCAGTGGTTAATGGAGACACTAATTTTATATTAAAGACATGCCTTGAATGTAGCTCATGTCTTCTTTCAAGGGGTTAACCAACCACCTTCTTCAGAGAGAAGGCTCATGGAAAGCTAAATTTGCTTTGCTGGGGATTTGCAATTTCAAAAACCTCCTTTATTCCTCATTTGCAAATCCTGTGAGTATGTGTAGGCTATTAGAAGTGGCATTTGCAGCTAAGAACAGTGAGAGCAGCAAGCTTAATCTGTCATGCAAACAAAAGTAAAAATGCTCTCTGATTGCTTCAGTCACATCCTAACTACATTAAATTTCCTGCCAGCAGGCACCCCATTCATTCTCCTACAAACCTAATGGAACCAAAATGGCTTTTTCCTCTGATTTCTTTAGTTTTCAAAAATAGATAGGCAGTAGATCTTTGGGGGAAGTGAAGCCTCAAGGATTTTTATATAATATACCTCCTTGATGTTTCTTGTTAAGGTAGTATCTTTCATACCACCTCATCTGGTTTTAAAAAATAAGTTGAGCAGAAACAAAGTCCTCATAAAATTCCAGGTATTATTATGTGAAATGGCTTCTCTTATGGGCTGGAAGAAGTTGCTTGCTATGCCTTTCAGTGGATAGGAAATGGGATACTAATCTTTAAATGAGAGATAACATACATGGCGTAATTACATTCATGAGACTAGAACTACGATCGCAATCTGGGAGTCTTGTCTGGCTTTCCCTTGCAACTAGACTGTTGAGACTATCTCTCGGGGAATTGAAGATTTTACATCTATTTCTCCCTCAGTTTGTTTTCCTTAGTGAATCATTTCATATTTTTTGTATTAATTTCCTTCTATGATATACTTGATATAATTTTCTTCTTATTTATGGTAATATAGAATTTAACATACAATGCTTTGTAGTTCATAAAGTATCTTCACTTAAATGTTGTTTCATTTATCCTAATAAATATTGGTTAGGTAAGCTGGAAAATAATAACTTTAACAAACATGTATTGAGCATTTAGTAAGTGGGTAGGCTCTGCACAGTGTGTTTTAGATGTATACCTCATAAATCCCCCCAGATCTCGTGAGCTGTAAGTTATTAGGATTATTTCCATTTTGCAGATGAAGAAACAGGTTTCAAAGAGCTAAGTGATTTAGCTAAAGTCAAACGCTAATTAGCCGTGGGGCTGGACTCAGCCCAGGTGTGTTATTTTGTAATTGTCTTTTTGTAAGCCCTTGCTTTTAGATGGTTTGTTCTTTTTTATTATTATTATTTTTATTTTATAAATGAAGAAAAGGAGGTAGTAACTACGAATACTGTTTATATGTGCTGGGATCCGTTTGCAGGACTCTTCATGTATTAGCCTGTTTACTGCTCTCCTGTAGCTCTGTGGTGCAGGCACCATGTTCCATGGATGAGGAAAGTAAGGCACAAGGGGTGACGTGTGCTGTGCTCCAAAGTGGGGATCTGAACCCAGGTTGTCTAGTTTCAGCATGTGTGTCCTTAACCGTAGCACTATAGTGATTAGAAGAGCTTCAGGGACCTTCTTCGGGATGTACATCTTGTAAATGATTGGTTTGGGAGTAAAATCGATGCTGAGTCACCAGCCAGCCTTCTGTGTTCTCATGTTACTTTGGGCATATTTTCATCAACACATTGCAGCAGTCTCTTAGAAGTTGTGTTTGTCTCCTAGTCATGAGGACTGGGATTCTGCTTTTTCATGTTTGATTACCCAGAGTACATAATTTGGCATATTTTAGGCACATTAAATATTGATCCCATCTGATTCCTAGTTCAGTGCATTTTATGCTCTAACAGCTTTTTCCACCGCCTCTATGTCGTAAAGCCGCTTTTTCATGGTTTCATCTTTTCTTTCTTGCTTTGTTTCTGGAGCACACTTTTTTTTTTTACGTTGTTTGGTTTTTTTTTTTTTTTTTTTTGATTGCCTTCTATTTGGTTTTCTTTAAGGTGGTGTATTTAAAAGCAGCCCCCTCTTAAAAAAATAGGCCTGTTTCTAAATGAACTGCTATCTCAATCCAGCTGTCTTCCTGTCATCTTCTGATTGTCTCATTCATCATCATCAAATACTATTAAGTGTCTTTTAGCACTTGTGCTGCGCTAGGCATTCTATAAGCAAATAAAACAGACATGGTCCCTGATTTTGAGGAGTTTCTCATCTGAACCAGCTTTGGAGCTCTTGAAAGATACCACTGCTCTTCAAGATGGAAGAATTTTAAACTAGGGACTGTTTGAGGACAGTCCTAATAAGGTAGTGGCCAGTCACAGTCACATCTTGCATCTTCGTCCTCCCCAGGACTATAGCTGACCTTTACCCCCAAACCCCTTTCTGTTTGTAAAATGTGCTTCCTACCCCAGAATCTTTGCACATGTTATTTCTTTCTGCTTGGATGGCTTTCTACACCCACCTACTATTGCCCAGCATTCACTAAGTGAACACCTTTTCTTCTGTTAATATATTAATCAGTCAAAATTTCTTTAGAGATACTCTAAGAAAATTGACTAGGCTAAATCTAATCTCTCTCACACACACACACTTTGCTCAAATGATCTTCATTAGCATAATATTCACTTTCTTAGTTCTTGCTATTATTAGACACTTACTATTAATGAACTGATTACTTTCAGAATTCACTTTCTCTCAGCTGTTACTGCTTCATTCAAATATCCGTCCTCTTGATAAAATCACCTTCTTTGTGTCCATCAGTCTCTCATTGCGGTATGTTGTATATCATGTAAAAATGATGCATATGAATTGTTAGGTGACATGGCAAATATTGCAAGAGTTGCAGGATTTCTTGATGGCAATAAGATATGCTGGAGGAAACGATTGACAGATGAAGGCTTTCCAGATTTAGGTCATTAACAGTTGAAAGAAAATGAGGCTGTCAGGATTGACTTTTCAAAAATAAAGAATGATTTGAATATCAAAAAATGAAGGAAACTCCATCGGGAAAGTGACCTTTTATGATCGTGGCTTAGAGTCAAATATAAAGTAAAAGATGTTGAGCTGTATTAGCCTTATAGTTTTACCAGAAAAATCACTCACACAAACTCAGCCAATGCCTTTTCCTTTCAATTTAAGAATTCCTGCCTTTTTCACAATATTAATCTAACATTTGTTAAGTTTAATATCAAATAAACTTAATTTTCATAGTTTTTAGTTTCACCTTTGAAGATGACGTTTCAAAGAAATAAATTCAAGTTCATATTTTAGTGAATTCACTTTAATTTTTTTCTATACTAATTAGATAGTGAGAACCTCTTCTATTTTAATTATTGTTTTTCTTTCATGCCAGATCGAAGCTCCTGGCTTATAATGGATATTCAATAAATCTTTGTCTAATGAATGACTACATTTGGTATGAAAAACTTAGTTGATAACCATTCTTAAATCTGAAGACCAACTACTTCTAATGAGGTGTATTTTGCTTTATTCACAGAGTGACAGATTCCCTGGATACCCTTTCAGAAATTTCAAATAAACAGAAACATTCTTATCCTGGTAAGATTACACAGTTTTGTGTTCCTAATAATTATTTCTTTGCTTTCATTTCTTGAAAAATTTCTATTGTGAGATATATATGTATACAAAAGGGTCTATAAAATGTATTTATATAGTTTGTGTAATCACAGAGCAAACATCTGTTACCTATCCCCTGGCTGAAGAAGAGGATGAGCTGACCTGTAGAAACCCCTGAGTACCCCATCCCATCTCGTCTGCCTCCCTCTTTGTATACTCCATCCTTCATATACTCCATCCTCTCCATATACTCCTTAAGAGGCGTCTTGAATTGTACATTAATTATTCCCTTGATTCTCTTTATCACCCATATGTAGATATATCAATAATATGTGTTTAGTTTTGGTTGTTTGCTATTTCGTTATTTAGCATTCCATTGAAATATTCATTCCATAATTGATGGTTATTTGGGTAATCGCCTGTCTTTTCTATTACAAACTATGCTCTTGTGCACACTTGAGGAAGTTTCTCTAGGATCGCCAGGTGTGGGATACCTGTGTCCTCCACCTTCCTAGGTAATGCCTGTCTGTACTGCATACTCTATCTGTGGTGGATCAGAGCCTCTGCTTCTCCTTGCCTCACTAGTACTTCCCTTGTTTGATTTAGAAATCTTTGCCTATCTGAAGGGCTTAAATGGTATTCCATTACCGTTTAATTTGCGTTTTCTAGATTACAAATGAGGATGAACCTATTTTCATGCTTATGGGCTGTATGCATTTCCTCTATTGTGAAGCATCTGTTCAAGTTTCTTGCCCATTTTCAGGAGATGGTTTGTCTTTATCTTATTAATTTGTAGGCTGCTTTATATATTTTGGGTACAAACATTTTGTTAACTTCATGTGTTGCAAATGTCTTGCGCAGGTTGTTACTTGTCTTTTAATCTTTTTATTATTTTTGTTGTCTTTGGATGAGCAAAACTCCTTAATTTTTTTGTAGTCAAAATAGCAAAACATGTTATGGTTTGGATTTTTTGTTTTACAAAATCTTTTCTTAAAATAGAAATTATGAAGATATTTTCTCATATTGTTTTCTAAAAGGTTTATATTTTTATGTTTCCCATTTGTCAGTTTACCAAGAATTGATTTTGTGTATGGGAAGGATCTAATTTCTTTCTTTCTTTTTTTTTTTTTTTTTTTTTGCATGGATAACCATATATGAAAGAATGATTTGTATATCAATCCTTAAATAATTATTGAGATTAATTTTATGGCCCACTCTAATAGGTACGTTGTTTTAATTTGAAATTCCCTAGTGTTTCTTTTCTTTTTTCCTTTTTTTGAGACAAAGTCTCACTCTGTCACCCAGGCTGGAGTGTAGTGGCGCAATCTTGGCTCACTGCAACCTCCACCTCCCAGGTTCAAGCGATTCTCCTGCCTTAGCCTCCCAAGTAGCTGGGATTACAGGCACATGCTACCACACCCTGCTAATGTTTGTATTTTTTTTTTTTAGTAATTTTGAGATTTCACCATATTGGCCAGACTGGTCTCAAACTCCTGACCTCATGATCCACCCACCTCGGCCTCCCAAAGTGCTGGGATTATAGGTGTGAGCCACCATGCCAGGCCTCCCTAGTGTTTCAATCTGGTATTTTCTAAAGATGTTTGATGTTGTATTAATTGCTAGGGATGCTGTGACCAAGTACCACAGACTGGGTGGTTGAAACACAGACATTCATTTTCTCACAACTCAAGAGGCTCTAGACATCTGAGATCAAGGTGTTGGCAGGTTTGGTTTATTTGAAGGCCTTTCTCTATGTCTTGTAGATGACCTTCTATCTCTGGTGTCTTCATGTGGTCTTTTTCACTGTGTGTATGTGTCTGTCCCACTCTCCTCATAAAGACACTAGTCATGTTGGATTAGAGGCCACCCATATGACCCCATTTAACTTAATTACCTCCAATTACATATGACCTCATTTTACTGTAGTTATCTCCAAATGTAGTAACATTCTGGAATGCCGAGAGGTTAGGACTTCAGCGTATGAGTTTTGGGGGAACACAATTCAGCCTGTAACAGATGCTGACTATCTTGTCATATGCTTATTTGTCGTCTTTTTTTCTTTGTATTTTTTACTGCATATCATAGTTATACATGTTTTTGGGATACATGTGATAATTTGATGCACATATACAATGTGTAATCATCAAGTCAGGGTAATTGGGACATCCATCACATAAGACATTGATTTTTGTGTTGGGAATGTTATAATTCTCCTCTCCTAGCTGTTTTGAAATATACAGTAAGTTATTAACTATGATTTTCCCCCATACTATTGAATACTATAACTTATTCCTTCTATTTAACTGCATGTTTGTGCTCATTAGCCAATCTGTCTTCATCCTGCTTCCCACCCACTCACACACCCTTCCCAGCCTTTGGTGTTAATCATTCTACTCTTTACTGTCACAAGATTCCCCTTTTGTTAGCTCCCACACGTGAGTAAGAACATATGATAATTTGTCTTTCTGTGCCTAGCTTATTTCACTTACCCTCCAGTTCCATTGGTGTTGCTACAAATGACAGGATTTCATTCTTTTTATGGTGGAATAATATTCCACTGTGTATCTATACCATATTTTCTTTATCCATTCATCCATTGGTGGACACTTAGGTTGATTCCATATCTTGGCTGTTGTGAATTGTGCTGCAATAAACATGAGAGTGCAGCTATCTCTTCTATATACTGATTTCTTTTCTTTTGGAGATATATGTCTATATATCTATATCTGTATATATATCAACAGTGGAATTGCTGGATTATATGATAGTTCTATTTTTAGTTTTTTGAGGAACCTCCACACTATTTTTTCATGATGGCTGTACTCTGCATATTCTCAACAGTGTCCAAACAGCAGCGTGCTATATCTTCTTTGATGACGTGCCTGTTCACATCTTTCGCTCATTTTTAAATTCTGTTTGCTGTTTTCTTGTTGTTGAGTTCTTTGTATATTTTGAATACCAAACCTGTATCAGACATGTGTTTTGCGAATATTTTCCCTCCATCTGTGGCTTGTCTTTTCATTCTCTTAACAGTGTATTTCACAGAGCAGAGGTTTTTAATTTTAATGAAGTCTGAGTTATCAATTTTTTATTTCACAGATTGTGCTTTGGTGTTTTATCTAAAAAGTCATCACCAGACCCGATTACCCTGATTTTTGTCCAGTGTTATCTTCTAGGAGTTTTATAGTCTTGTGTTTTACACTTATATTTATGATCCATTTAGAGTTAATTTTGGGGTAAAATGTGAGGTCTGTATCTAGATTTTGTTTTTCACATGTGAATGTCCAGTTGTTTGAGTATTATGTGTTGAAAAGACAGTCCTTTTTTTTTTTTTTTCCCCCATTGAATTGCCTTTGCTCTGTTTTCAACGATCAGTTGACTAATTTATGTGGGCCTGTTTCTGGGCTCTCTGTTCTTTTTCATTCATCTATTTGTCTAATCTTTTGCCAGTACCACACTGTCTTGATTACTGTATTTTTAAAAATTTATTTATCATACTTTAGGTTCTAGGGAACATGTGCAGATTGTACTGGTTTGTTACATAGGTATACATGTGCCATCGTGGTGTTTTGCTGCATCCATTACCCCATCATCTACATTAGGTATTTCTCCTAATGCTATCCCTCCCCAGTTGCCCCACCCCCTGCTGTTTCTCCCCTAGCCCCCCACACCCCAGGCTGTGGTGTGTGATGTTCACCTCTATGTGTCCTATGTCCCTGTGTCCAGTTCTCATTTTTCAGTAACCACTTATGAGTGAGAACGTGGTGTTTGGTTTTCTGTTCTTGTGTCAGTTTGCTGAGAATGATGCTTTTCAGTTTCATCCATGTCTCTGCAAAGGACATGAACTCATTCTTTTTTGTGGCTGCATAGTTATTGCATGGTGTATATATGCCACATTTTCTTTATCCAGTCCACATTGATGGGCATTTGGGTTGGTTCCAAGTCTTTGCTATTGTGAACAGTGCTGCAATAAATGTACGTGCACATGTGTCTTTATAATAGAATGATTTATAATCCTTTGGATATATGCCCAGTAAAGGGATTGCTGAGTCAAATGGTATTTCTATTTCTAGATCCTTGAGGAATCACCACACTGTCTTCCACAATGGTTGAATTAATTTACACTCCCACCAACAGTGTAAAAACACTCCTATTTCTCCACATGTTCTCCAGCCTCTGTCTCCTGATTTTTTAATGATCACTGTTCTAACTGTCGTGAGGTGGTATCTCAATGTGGTTTTAATTTGCATGTCTCTAATGACCAGTGATGATGAGCTTTTAGTCGTATGTTTTTTGGCCGCAAATTGTCTTCTTTTGAAAAGTATCTGTTCATATCCTTTGCTTACTTTTTGAATGGTTTTTTTTTTCTTGTAAATTTGTTTAAGTTCTTTGAAGATTCTGTGTATTAGCCCTTTGTCAGATGGATAGATTGCAAAAAAATTTTTTTCCCATTCTGTTGGTTGCTGGTTCACCCTATTGATAGTTTCTTTTGCTGTGCAGAAGCTCTTAAGTTTAATTAGATCCCATTTGTCTACTCTGGCTTTTGTTGCCATTGCCTTTGGTGTTTTAGTCATGAAGTCCTTGCCCATGCCTATGTCCTCAATAGCATTGCCTAAGTTTTCTTCTAGAGTTTTTATGGTGTTAGGCCTCATGTTTAAATCTTTAATCACTGCTCAACCTGAAGAATTACTATAAAGATTACTATAGCTTTATAGTAATTCTTCAGGTTGAGTGGTGTCAGTCCTCTGGTTTTGATCTGCTTTTTCAATATTTGTGTTGGTTATTCTGGGCCTTTTGCCTGTGCATATAAACTTTATCATCAGTTTGTTAATATCCACAAAATAACTTGCTGGGATTTTAATTGGGATTGCATTGACTATATAGATCAAGTTGGAAAGAACTGACATCTTAATATTTAGTCTTTTTACCCATGAACATGGACTATCCATTTATTTATATCTTCTTTGATTTCTTCCATCAGTTTTATAGTTTTCCTTATATAGACTGTGCATATTTGTTAGATTTATACCTATGTATTTAATTATTTGGCCTTAATGTAAATGGTGCTGCTTTCATCATAATTTTTATAACCTTATACCAGCTTTCTTTTGCTTAAGTATTTGCCTAATATATCTTTTTATATACATTGACTTGTAACCTTTCTATGTTCTTATGTTTTTAGAATATTTCTAAATGAAATATAGTAATGTGTTACTTTTTTTTTTTTGGGACGGAGTTTCACTCTTGTTACCCAGGCTGGAGTGCAATGGCGCGATCTCGGCTCACCGCAACCTCTGCCTCCTGGGTTCAGGCAATTCTCCTGCCTCAGCCTCCTGAGTAGCTGGGATTACAGGCACGCACCACCATGCCCAGCTAATTTTTTGTATTTTTAGTAGAGACGGGGTTGTGTTACTTTTTTTAAAAAAAGTCTGACAATCTTTCTTTTAACTGAGAGTCTTACTCATTTGCATTTATTGTAATTGCTGATAAACATTGATGATATTTTTGCTATCTTATTTGTTTTCTATTCACTTTTTTATAATTAATAAATGATTTTTCTTGGCTTTATTCTGGCCATATTTCCAGCCCCCGGTTTTTTTTTTTTTTTTTTTTTTTTTGAGACGGAGATTCACTCTTGTTACCCAGGCTGGAGTGCAATGGCGCGATCTCGGCTCACCGCAACCTCCGCCTCCCGGGTTCAGGCAATTCTCCTGCCCCAGCCTCCTGAGTCGCTGGGATTACAGGCACACACCACCATGCCCAGCTAATTTTTTGTATTTTTAGTAGAGACGGGCTTTCACCATGTTGACCAGGATGGTCTCGATCTCTTGACCTCGTGATCCACCCGCCTCGGCAGTTTTTTTTTTTTTAATTCTATTTACCCCCTCTACTTGTGTAGAAGTTACACTCTATGAATATTCTTCTTAGTAATTACTGTACATAATTTAACATTCATTACTCATTAATTCTCAGAACTTCTACTTGAGATCATTTTTATTAATTTCATGTAGATTCTTTAAAGGTTCTTTTAGAAAGGGTCTGTTGGGTAGCAAACTCTTTGTTTTTGTCTTTTCCAATGATAATTTTACTGGTTGTAGAATATTAAGTTAAAAGATATTTCCCCCCGCCTCTTGACAGTATCATTGTGCTGTTTTTTTGGCTTCTGTCATTGTTGATGAGACAATATCTGTGAGTCTAATTAATTCATATTGTTGTTTCACTATGATATGTCTAGGTGGAGATTTTGTTTATCCTGTTTATTCTTTTTGTTTGGCATTACAGATTTTTCTGTATCTGGGAATTGATCAGTTATGTAAAGTTCTTACCTGTTATAATTAAAATAGTTTCTCCTTTTTTCTCATGCTTATCTCCTTCTGAAACACTCTTTAGTAGTATGTTGGACCTTCTCATTTTCCTTCCCATGCTTTCTCATATTTCTCACAACTTGTCACTCTAGACTGTATTCTGGATATCTCCAGATCCATCCTTCTGTTTCCTGATTATCTCTTGAGCTGTTTATTCTGCTGCTTAATTCAGCCATAAAGCTTTAAAACCATAAAAAAAATTTTTTTTTCAAATCTTGCTACTTATCATTGCTATTCTTTCCCCGTTTTTTCAAATTTTTCTTTTTTGTCTAAACATTTAAAATATTATCTTTTATTTTGTGTTAAATAATTAAGTATCTAAAACCTTTGTGAGTCTCATTCTGCCATCTGTTTGTGTTGAGACTAACTTATGGTTTTTCTTCTTTCCTTTTGAGTTTTGTAATTCATTCTTGTGAGATGCTTCTTTTACTCAGAATTGTATATATAAAAATTCTTTGAGGACTGGGTTGATGCCTCCAGAGAAGATCGTAGCTACCTGTGCCAAGTTGCCTAGAGGCACTGCCAACCTGGAACACTTTAATTTATAGTCTCTGCAACATTTTTGTATTACAAGACAACATGAATTTCATTCATGGTCACAGATTCTGAGGGGAGAAAATTTTGCCTCCTACTGAGCATTAAGGTTGACATAAGTGACTTTCCTTTGTCTTCATCTGAACGATGTTTCATTTCTCCTTTTGCCTTGCACTGAGTGAGCTGTTTGGGATCCTCACTTTAACCAAGAATCTTTTGTGAGGATCCCCATGTGGAGGCCTTAGACTTTATTTGCCTCCCTGTCTCCTGTGCAGCCAGTAAGGTGGAAGCCCAGGTTCTCTGGAATTCAGTGGAAAGCCTGCTGGTTTAAGATGGTCAATTACTTTGGTGTTTGGGGGCTTCTGATGGTTTCACTTTTTTGTTTTTAGCCTCTTTGAAATTGTGCCTTTTGTGTCATCTCAATAGTATTTTTTAAAAACTACAGTTTTAACTAAAATTGCATCAATCAAGAGATTCATTCAGCATATCTGGTCTGCCATAACTGGCTGGGCTAGAAATCTTGTTTCTTTTTAAAAACATCTTTTTAAAAATTTACCTCTTGTGAAGTGTTTTTGTTTTTGTTGTATTATTTGGAGAGGCCAACAATCAAAAGTTCTGAAGTTAACCGTTCAGTGTTTTATAAATGATTATGTCTTTAAACCATTTTATCTTTTTCTTTTTTATATGAATACCAAGATTATATTTGATAGTAAAAATAATCAGCTTTATAAATAAATAATTCAATGTTATTTGATTTCTGAGAAATCTTATAATAAAAATCTCCAAAAGTAATGTCATGCTCTTCACTTATTCATATATGTGTATAGTTTGATCATGAAGGTAAAGATGAAAATTTGTCAAGAAATCTAAGCTACGATTATATTCTGTATACTTACCTTCTCTGCTTTTTCTTCTTCTTTTTCTTCTTTTTATTAATGAGATAGGGTCTCACTATATTGCCCAGGCTGGTCTTGAACTCCTGAGTTCAAGCAGTCTTCCCACTCTGCCTCCCAAAGTGCTGGGATTAAGGGTGTGAGCCACTGTGTTGCCCTGCTTTCTATTTTGAAAGAAACATTTAATATAATAGAACATCTATAGAAGAAATGATAAAAGATCATTGTAAATAAGAGCTGAAAGCTTATCATCTATTTTTCCTCTTCTAACCCTAACTTTCATATTTAGGTTTTAGGAGAAGTTTTAGCACAACTTCCGCTTCTTCCCAAAAGGAGATTAACAGAAGAAATGCTTTTGCCAAGTGAGTATTAAGAAGATTTAAAAAAACACCTTTCAAGATGAACATGATGGGATTCTGTGAAGGAAGAAAAGTGGAGTGCTGTATCTTTTGCATTGCTTGGTAGAATTTTAACAAGTAGGAGAAAAGGTGTGATGAGCGTATTGAGAAGAGTTCTTTCCCCTTCCTTTGCAAGCGCAATTAAAAATGTCACCAGTGACTAAAACTAGTGCACTGCGTATATTTTTATCTTCATAGAAGTTAGAACTGTTAATAAAAGTTAGAGGAATTTACATTTTGTCTTTTCATTGAGTAGGGTGGATTGCTTTTAAACGCTCCTTAGGTAATCAGAGATTTGATTTAATACTGCCAGTGATACATGAAGGAAATCTAAGGTATAACCTTAGTTATTTTGAAAAGTGCTCTCACATTCTCTCAAGTGTATATTGCTTAAAAAGCCTTTTTGTTTCATCGTAGAAAAAATGCCCTTTTCTCTTGTTTTTATCTCCCCCAGACCCACTTCACTTCCTGCCAGTGGTTTTCTGAAGCTTTTTTACTTTTAGAGTACTATGAGGCTCTTCCAGACTGATTGGGTTAGAGGTTCTTTTTTAAATGATGCCATTTAATTTACGAATAATACCCTGGGGGAAAAGGCTTAGCTGCTTAAGGAAGTACACATGCTTGCTTAAGTAGTAGGTGGTAGGAGCCACCAGAAATTAGAGCCCAAAAGCTAGAACTTGAAGTCCCATGGGGGATAGGCAGGTCATTTGTTTACCCTCTGGTGTGAAGGTATTGACAAGCTTCACAGAGATCTGAAATTTCACGGGAGAACCCTGCCTGGTCCTAAGGACTGTTAGGTACTGTTGACAGGGTTGGGTGGGGCTGTTTTTCTCCCTTCCTTAAAATCATCACCAATTTTGAGAATTTTGAAATTGGTCTTCTTGCTTGAGTAGCTGAAAGGGTTTAAGGACAGTCAGTTTATGCTCCAGTTTATTGAAGATACTCAAGAATTCTTAGGCAGAATGGAAGAAGTTGCTATGAAGAAACAACCAGGAAATAAAGGACTCTGAAGGGGGAGAGGTATCCAAATCAGTGTCGAGATGTTGGTGAGTGGAAGAACATGATACAAAGAAACAAGGGAAGGAGAAAGCAATCTGAACATTGGGAATTACACAGCAGGTATGGTTAGATGCAAGACGCTCTGTGGACATGAGGTGGAAATATTAGTACTTATCTGTTTTCTATGAAATAAAAAAGCTTTAGTAATATTTATACAGGTTAACACTAGTACCTTAAGAATATACTTTTATTGGGGTTAGAGAATAAGCTTTTAAAATTATTTATCTGTTTTTACTCATAGAGTGTGCAACCAAAATGTTTGTTGTTCATTGTTCTCAGGAATAAAAGAGAGAGTGTCAGGTGCTGGCAGGCGCTTAGGACATTTGTCCCTGCTCCTAGGGGTGAGGGAGACAGGGCAGTGCTAAGATGGCCTTCTGCCAGGCAAGGGGCCAGAGTTGATTGCGTGTTGTGCTATCAGTTGTTAATCTGTCTGGAGGCATGGTGTGTTCTGAAGCATGCGTGTTGAGAAAGTGCGTGTCTTGAGATTCATCAAACTCTGCTCCATTTCCTTGCTTAGTTGTATGGAAAGAAATGATACTTTGAGAAGAAATATGGAAAATCCAGTCAGAGATGATGAAAATTCCTGGGTAGAAACTTGAAGGCCTTGGGGGCAAAGGACACGTTAGGCCCCCGTGAGTGAAAGCAAGCTGGGAAACAGGAAGGAACAGCCTCCCATGTCCTTTCTGTGAGAAAACAAGATTTTTCTAGATCATGTACAGAAATGGTAGTGAGGAATGTGTTTCATCCCGAGGAAGACATGGCAGAAAGCAGGAGGGAAGCAGCTCTGTCTTCAGAACACTGTATGTCCGGTGCCAAGAATGAGCTTGAGATTTTCCCACAGTCGTCACAGGGATCTAATAGGCATGAGGCATCCATCCTCCTTCACTCTTTGGATGTCTACATCCCGCCTGGGATCTGTCTCTTGTCCCGTCATTACCAGCTCACTTCAGCTCTTCTCCATGTTATCCCCAGGGCCTGCTCAAAAGTCCTCGCTGGGTCTTATCTGTGGAATCTGGCTCATTGGCATGGTTTGGTCAGCCCACATTTGATGGTCTTTAGGCAGTATTCATATGATCCAGTTTACCGCAGGTCTGTCCTCCCACATCATGTGCTTGCGTTGGTTTTGTGCCTCTCCCTTAAAGCTTTCAAATTCTCAAACACAGAATGAAGTCCAGATTCACTGGCCCAGCCTACAAAGGCCTACATGATTGGCTCCTGTGTTTCTCCTGACTTTTGTTTCATGGTGATATCCTCACAGGTGACTGCAGTTCTCTAAACTGCATGCTTTTCAGGAATAGTAAAAAGTAACACACATACTGCGGCTGGGCACAGTGGCTCATGCCTGTAATCCCAACACTTCGGGAGGCTGGGGCGGGAGGAGCACTTGAGGTCAGGAGTTTGGGACCAGCCTGGCCAACATGGTGAAACCCAGTCTCTACTAAAAATATAAAAATTAGCTGGGCATGGTGGCGGGTGTCTAATCCTAGCTACTTGGGATGCTGAGGCAGGAGAGTCACTTGAACCTGGGGGATGGAGGTTGCAGTGAGCCTAGATTTCGCCACTGCACTCCAGCCTGGGTGACAGAGCAAGACTCTGTCTCAAAAAAAAAAAAAAAACCTAATATATGTATATATGTGTGTGTGTGTGTGTGTGTGTGTATATATATATATGTATATATATATATGTGTGTGTATATATATATACATATATATATACACACACACACACATACACATATATATATATTTTGCTCAGATGACCATCTGCGCATTCCCTTTTCTGTGTGCTTATCTTTCAAGTTGGCAGAAATATCATTTCCCCACTAACATGTCTTTCCTGAGGCTTTAAGGGAAGAGAGACGTCTTCCTCTTCTGTGCTCGTTCTGCACTGTATAGGGTCTTTATTACAGTGTTTATAACATTTTACTGATTATTATGTGCAAATATCTAGAATGTAGCCCCATGCCTGCCATTTCATAGGTGGCAAATAAATGTTTTTCAATGAGTAAACAGAGCTCTCAAACATGCTGTAATTTTAAGTTTCTCAATTCTCTGGCTTTTCAGCTTTGACATAACTTTAATCAAATCATTCCTAACAGAATGTGAAGTGTTTACTCAAGTCACTACTTTTTGGTTTAGATGTTGAATCCATTAATTGTTTCTTTAAAAACTTTGATTATGAAAGTTGTACAATATTTGAAAAATTAAGAAAAATCGAATGTAAGTAAAAGTCATCTGTAATTTTGTTAACTAGATGAGATTATCACTGTTAGCATTTGGTATATACTTTCCCCATTGTTTTCCTAATGCATGTGTCTGAATTTTTTTTTTTTTTTTTGAGATGGAGTTTTGTTCTTGTTGCCCAAGCTGGAGTGCAATGGTGTGATCTCAGCTAACTGCAACCTCTGCCTCCTAGGTTCAAGCGATTCTCATGCCTCAGCCTCCCAAGTAGCTGGGAATATAGGTGCGTACCACCAAGACCAGCTATTTTTTTTTTTTTTGTATTTTTAGGAGAAACAGCGTTTCACCATGTTAGCCAGGCTGGTCTTGAACTCCTGACCTCAGGTGATCTGAAACACAGGAGAAATACCAAAGTGCTGGGGTTACAGGCATGAGCCACCACACCCAACCATGTGTCTGAATTTTTAAGCAGAGGGAGATGAGTCGTATTCTATATAACCTTTTCAAAGCTTTTCCTTGTATGTCCTGCTCATATTCTCACATTCTTTAATATCTTCTCTCAGCGTGACTTTGGCAATGTTTTTAAAGACCGTGCTGTGATATAAAAACATTTTTATGGCACAATAATAAATGAAAAAATAATCGTCAGATTCACCAGGGTTGAAATGAAGGAAAAAATGCTAAGGACAGCCAGAGAGAAAGGTCGGGTTACCCACAAAGGGAAGCCCATCAGACTCACAGCAGATCTCTCTGAAGAAACTCTACAAGCCAGAGGAGAGTGGGGGCCAATATCCAACATCCTTAAAGAACTTTCAACCTAGAATTTCATATCCAGCCAAACTAACCTTCATAAGCGAAGGAGAAATAAAATCCTTTAGGAACAAGCAATTGCTCAGAGATTTCATCACCACCAGGCCTGCCTTGTAAGAGCTCCTGAAAGAAGTACTAAACATAGAAGGAACAACCAGTACCAGCTACTCCAAAAATGAAGGTAAAGAGCATCGACACAATGAAGAAACTGTGTCAACAAATAGGCTAGCATCAAAATGGCAGGATCAAATTCACACATAACAATATTAACCTTAAGTGTAAATGGGCTGAATGTCCCAATCAAAAGACACAGACTGGCAGATTGGATAAAAAGTCAAAGCCCATCAGTGTGTTGTATCCAGGAAACCCATCTCATGTGCAAGGATACACATAGCTTCAAAATAAAGGGATGGAAGAAGATTTATCAAGCACCAAGCAAATGGAGAGCAAAAAAAAAAAAAAGGAGTTGCAGTCTTAGTCTCTGATAAAATAGACTTTAAACGAACAAAGATCAAAAGAGACAAAGAAGGGCATTACATAATGGTAAAAGGATCAATGCAACAAGAAGAGCTAACGATCCTAAATATATATGCACACAATACAGGAGCACCCAGATACATAAAGCAAGTTCTTAATGACCTACAAAGAGACTTAGACTCCCACACAATAATAATGGGAGACTTTAACACTCCACTGTCAAAATTAGACAGATCAACGAGACAGAAAATTAACAAGGATGTCCAGTACTTGAACCCAGATCTGGACCAAGCAAACCTATTAGACACTTACAGAACTCTCCACCCCAAATCTGTAGAATATACATTCTTCCCAGCACCACATAACACCTACTCTAAAATTGATCACATAATTGGAAGTAAATCACTCCTCAGCAGATACAAAAGCATGGAAATCATAACAGTCTCTCAGACCACAGTGCAATCAAATTAGAACTCAGGATTAAGAAACTAACATAGAACCGCACAACTTCACGGAAACTGAACAACTGGCTCTTGAATGTTGACTGGATAAACAATGAAATGAAGGCAGAAATAAAGATCTTCTTTGAAACCAATGAGAATGAAGACACAACATACCAGAATCTCTGGGACACATTTAAAGCAGTGTCTAGAGGAAAATATACAGCAATAAATGCCCACATGAGAAGCAAGGAAAGATCTAAAATCAACACCTTATCATCAAGATTGAAAGAGCTAGAGGAGCAAAAAAACTCAAAACCTAGCAGAAGACAAGAAATAACTAAGATCAGAGCAGAACTGAAGGAGACTGAGACACAAAAACCCTTCAAAAATTAATAAATCCAGGAGATGTTTTTTTCAAAAAGATCAACAAAATAGACCACCAGCCAGATTAATAAGACAAGAGAGAAGAATCAAATAGATGCAATAAAAAACGATAAAGGGGACATCATTACAGATTCCACAGAAATACAGACTACCATCAGAGATAACTGCAAACAACTCTATGCACATAAACCAGTAAACCTGGAAGAAATGGGTAAATTCCTGGATACTTTCATCCTCCCAAGCCTAAACCAGGAAGAAGTCGAAAGCCTGAATAGACCAATAACAAGGGCTGAAGTTGAGGCAGCAATTAATAGCCTACCAACTGAAAAAAAAGCCCAGGTCCAGATGGGTTCACAGGCTAATTCTACCAGACATACAAAGAGGAGCAGGTACCACTTCTTCTGAAACTATTCCAAACAATCCAAAAAGAGGAAATCCTTCCCAAATCATTTTATGAGACCAACATCATCCTGATACCAAAACCTGGCAGAGACTTGACAAGCAAAGAAAACTTCAGGCCAATATCCATGATGAACATAGATGGAAATATCTTCAGTAAAATACTGGCAAGGCGATTGCAACAGCAAATCAAAAAGCTTATCCATCACAATCAAGTAGGCTTCATCCCAGGGATGCAAGGCTGGTTGAACATAGGCAAGTCTATAAACGTAATTCACCACATAAACAGAACCAGAGACAAAAACCACATGATTATCTCAATAGATGCAGAGAAGGCCTTTGACAAAATTCAACAGCCCTTTATGCTAAAACCCTCAGTAAGCTAGGTATCAATGGAATGTATCTCAAACTAATAAAAGCTATTTACAACAAACCCACAGCCAATATCATACTGAATGGGCAAAAACTGGAAGCATTCTCTTTGAAATCTGGCACTAGACAAGGATGCCCTCTCTCACCACTCCTATTCAATATAGTTTTGGAAGTTCTAGCCAGAGCAATCAGGCAAGAAAAATAAAAGGTATTTAATTAGGAAAGGAAGAAGTCAAATTGTCTCTATTTGCAGATGACATGATTGTATATTTAGAAGACCCCATCGTCTCAGCCCCAAATCTCCTGAAACTGATAAGCATCTTCAAAGTCTCAGGATATAAAATCAATATGCAGAAATCACAAGCATTCCTGTACACCAATAACAGACTTAAAGAGAGCCAAATCAAGAACAAACTGCCATTTGCTACAAAGAGAATAAAATAGGAATACAACTAACAAAGGATGTAAAGGAACTCTTCAAGGAGAACTACAAACCACGGCTCAAGGAAGTAAGATAGGACACAAACAGATGGAAAAACATTCCATGCTCATGGTTAGGAAGAATCAATATTGTGAAAATGGCCATACTGCCCAAAGTAATTTATAGATTCAGTGCTATCCCCATCAAGCCACCTATGACCCTCTTTACAGAACTGGAAAAAACCACCTTAAACTTCATATGGAACCAAAAGAGAGCCCCCATAGCCAAGTCAATTCTTTTTTTTATTTTATTTTATTTATTTATTTATTTATTTATTTTTGAGACGGAGTTTCGCTTTTGTTACCCAGGCTGGAGTGCAATGGCGCGATCTCGGCTCACCGCAACCTCCGCCTCCTGGGTTCAGGCAATTCTCCTGCCTCAGCCTCCTGAGTGGCTGGGATTACAGGCACACGCCACCATGCCCAGCTGAATTTTTGTATTTGTAGTAGAGACGGGGTTTCACCATGTTGACCAGGATGGTCTTGATCTCTTGACCTCGTGATCCACCTGCCTCGGCCTCCCAAAGTGCTGGGATTACAGGCTTGAGCCACCGTGCCCGGCCAGCCAAGTCAATTCTAAGCAAAAAGAACAAAGCTGGAGGCATCACACTACCTGACTTCAAACTATACTACATGGCTACAGTAATCAAAACAGAAGGGTACTGGTACCAGAACAGAGATGTAGACCAATGGAACAGAACAGAGGCCTTGGAGCAACGCCACACATTTATAACATCTGATCTTTGACACACCTGACAAAAAGAAGCAATGGGGAAAGGATTCCCTGTTTAACAAATGGTGTTAGGAAAACTGGCTAGTCATGTGCAGAAAGCAGAAACTGGACCCCTTCCTGACACCTTACACTAAAATTCACTCCAGATGGATTAAAGACTTAAACATAAGACCTAACACCATAAAAACTCTAGAAGAAAACCTAGGCAATATCATTCAGGACATAGGCATAGGCAAAGACTTCATGACTAAAACACCAAAAGCATTGGCAACAAAAGCCAAAATAGATTGGATCTAATTAAACTCTAGTGCTTCTACACAGCAAAAGAAACAATGAGAGTGAACTGGCAACTAACAGAATGGGATTACGTTTTTGCAATCTACCCATCTGACAAAGGGCTAATATCCAGAATCTACAAAGAACTAAAACAGATTTACAAGAAAAAAACAAGCCCATTCAAAAGTGGGCAAAGGATATGAATAGACACTTTTCAAAAGAAGACATATATGAGGCCAACAAACATATGAAAAAAAGCTCATCATCACTGGTCATTAGAGAAACGCAAATCAAAACTACATTGGGACACCACACTACACCAGTTAGAATGGCGATCATTAAAAAATCTGGAGACAACAGATGCTGGAGAGGATGTGGAGAAATAGGAACACTTTTACACTGTTGGTGGGAATGTAAATTAGTTCAACCATTGTGGAAGACAGTGTGGTGATTCCTCAAGGACCTAGAAATAGAAATTCCATTTGACCCAGCAATCCCATTACTGGGTATATATCCAAAGGATTATAAATCGTTCTGTTATAAAGACACGTGCACATGTATGTTCATTGTGGCACTGTTTACAATAGCAAAGACCTGGAACCAACCCAAATGCCCACTGATGATAGACTGGACAGAGAAAACGTGGCACATATACACCGTGGAATACTATGCAGCTATAAAAAACGATGAGTTTGTGTCCTTTGTAGGGACATGGATGAATCTGGAAACCATCATTCTCAGCAAACTGACACAACAGAAAACCAAACACCGCATGTTCTCACTCATAGGTGGGTGTTGAACAGTGAGAACACATGGACACACAGGGGAGAATCACTCACTGGGGTCTGTTGTGAGGGGGGACTAGGGAAGGGGCAGTGAGTGGTAGGGAATTGGGGAGGGATAATATGGGAAGAAATGCCAGATAGAGGTGATGGGGATGGTGGCAGCAAACCACATTGCCATGTATGTACCTATGCAACAATCCTGCATGTTCTGCACATGTACCCCAGAACCTAAAGTGCAATAAAATATATATATATATTTATATATGTGTGTTTATATATATAAAATGTTTATATATATAACTATATAATACAATAAAATATATAAAATGTATATGCTAATGAACTTAATTTTTTAGGGAGAAAATAATACATCCTACAGAAATATTTTTTGTTTACATTCTCTAGGAGTCTAGGTAGCAGGACAGAGGTAGGACACAGTAAACAGAGATTTACAATGTGATGTAAATACCTGTTTACTATAGAGATTTACATACCTATAGAGATTTACAATACCTCTACTTAAGACTGTAGATGTATTGTTGTCATTTGGACTAATAAAAGGCAATTTTAAAATATGAAAAAAGATAAATGAAAAAAATCAGAATTTAATAATAGATGCCAGACTTCTAAAACATGTGTTGAACTCTCCCCTTCCTTACTCCCTCCCCCATACTTCCTCTTTCTCTACATAAATGTGTGTGAGTGTGTTTTTCAATATTTATTTATTTATTTCATAGAGTCTTTCTCTGTTGCCCAGGCTGGAGAGCAGTGGTGCTATCTCAGCTCACTGAAACCTCTACCTCCCGAGTTGAAGCGATTCTCATGCCTCAGCCTCTTGAATAGCTGGGATTACAGAAACCTGCCACCGTGCCCCTCTAATTTTTGTATTTTTTGTAGATCCAGGGTTTCACCATGTTGGTCAGGCTGGTCTCAAAGTCCTGGCCTCAAGTGATCTGCCTGCCTCAGCCTCCCAAAGTGCTGGGATTATAGGCATGAGCTACTGCACCCAGCCTCTATTTTCAGTTTATGCATTAAAGCTCTTTATTTGCAGTTTGTTTTAATATACAGGAGTGGTGAGAATCATATCCTTTTCTCTCAGCTAATTTTTACAACACTCCTAATTCAATGTTCATTCCTTTATCACTGATTTGAAGTTTTACTTTTTAATCACATGTAAAATAATTATGTGTATTTTTCATTTTTCTAAAATATGTTTTCTGTGTTGTTTAAAACTACAGTCTTATGCCAGAGCCACATTGTTTTAACTATTGTAACTTTATAATTTAACCTAATGGCAGTGTAAACCTTGCCTCATTATTATTCAACCTTTTCTTAGTTACCAGTACTCATTGTGTTTGTGAAGAGAGCCTGGCCTTTGTGCTTGTACAGCCATGGATCTGAGCCTCATCTTTGCCTTTTTCATCTCTCTGACCTTAGGCACATAGCTTAATTTTTCTGAGCCTCAGATTATTCTTCTGTTACAAGAAAATAATAATCCCGCCTTCACTGGTTTGGGTGAGATTGAAAGACATAACGTATGTGAAGTGGTTAGACACCTAGGAAGTGTTTAGGAAATGATATTGTCATTTATGTGAAAATTACAGTAATTTTGTCTGGTTCTAAAAAATACCCATTTGGGGAGAGTGAACATAAATACATTTCTATTTAGTAACAGCTCTTTTGTGTATGTTCTTCAGTAAAGATTTATGCTTTTTCTTACAGGTACTACATGTTTCTTTATTAAATTTATTGTATTTGTGCATTTGACATGTAAATAATTTAAGACCATTTTATAATTAGGATTCTGTCACTTACTGGCAGATGTGGCTTAGAATAAATCTTTGAGCCTCAGTTTCCTATCCATTAAAATTAGTCATCTTCCTTTCTTACAGGGTGGTTAATAGGAGCAAATGAGACATTGTATGTGATGGCATATTAAAAATAAAGAAAGTGAAATAAAAGGTGAAATAATTTGGACCCAGATTCTGTTCACAATAAGCTCCTGTGTAGTTTCAGTAACAGGTTCTGTTTTGAAGCTACTGTGGGGTAAGGGGAGGGGTTTCTTTTGGAAGAGAGGTGGCATGGGATTGAGGATGGAAAGCTCCAGATAGTTTTGGTGGTTTCTTTCTGGCCATTTTGGAAGGTCTCAGCTCAGGGGGCAACAAGACCCTTGTCATGTTTCTACTGTGGGTAAATGTCAGCTACTTCCAGTGGACAGTGGAGGCAGCTCTGGGGCAGTATGGGCCTGAGGCCTTGGCTGAGTGCACCGGGGAGTCCCGTGCTTTATTATCAGGTCATGGTGGTGGTGGGTGCTAGGAGACGTTTCCAGCACATTGGAAGGAATGTCATGTTGCAGGGAGAAGGAGAGGCAGCTGCTCAAGGCACCTCAGCCCCTCCTTAGTGTTAGTGGCCCGGCATGGAAGTGGGGGTTACTAAACCTTTAATTATAACTGGAGTTCATACATAGAACATGTATATAGGTATTTCCAAAGCTGTGGACTTACAGTTTAAAAATTTGTTCTCATATGAAAAATATTTTTAAAGTGAACAAACTAAATTTACTATAGTCAAAATACTAGATTCTTTTCTTTTTCCTTTGACAATACTGATGCAATTAAAACAGCCAAAATACTAGATTCTTTCTTCTTGCTTTATTTGATAATGCTGATAGAAATTAAATAGGTATAAGTATTTTTTTCTAATTGCTATTTTACTGAAAGCATGTATGTGTGTGTAAATATACGTATGTGTGTCTACACACATTTTATATATATGTGTGTGTGTGTGTGTGTGTATATATATATATATATATATATATATATATATATATAAATGGCAAATGAAATCTTAAATCCAGAATAGGGTAGTCTTAAAATAGAGCAAAGACAAAAACTTTTAAAATGTTAAAAGTCCAGTTGAATTTTGATTAATGAATGTGGGGGTTGGGCGTGCCATCGCATGCTCACTTGCACAGTTGAAAATCAGTGTGTATATTTTGACCCCCCCAAAACTTAACTACCGATAGCCTCCTGTTGACTGGAAGGCTTACTTATAAACAGCTAATTAATAGATATTTTGTATGTTACATGTAGTATATGCCGTATTTTTACAATAAAGTAAGTTAGAGAAAAGAATGTTAAAGTTATAAGGAAAATATATTTACTATTCCTTAAGTAGAAGCGGATCATCATAAAAGTCTTCATCTTCATTGCCCCCACTTTGTGCAGGCTGAGGAGGAGGAGGAAGAGAAGGGGATGGTCTTGCTGTCCCGGGTGGTGGAGGCGGAAGAAACTCTGGGTATAAGCGTACCCACGCACTTCAAACCTGTATAGTTCATGGGTCAACTGTATATTCTAAAACTGCTATTTAAAATTAAAAAACCAACTTGTGACCATAAAGTATTCTCTTTTGGGGACTGAATGAATGAATTCCGAATGTGGCAGTGGAAATGAATATGATGATTGCGTTATGTGGCTTTGGCACTAAAGCGTTTTTCCCGCCTTTCCTTTCTGCATAGATCAAAAGCTGCTTTGCGTCGCAGTTGGAGCAGCACCCCCACTGCAGGGAGCATTGAAGGGAGCGTGAAGCTGCACGAGGGGTCTCAGGTCCTGCTCACGAGCTCTAATGAGATGGGTACTGTTAGGTACGTGGGCCCCACTGACTTTGCTTCAGGTATCTGGCTTGGACTTGAGCTCCGAAGTGCCAAGGGGAAAAATGATGGGTCAGTGGGTGACAAGCGCTATTTCACCTGTAAGCCGAACCACGGAGTCTTAGTTCGACCGAGCAGAGTGACCTATCGGGGGATTAATGGGTCAAAACTTGTGGATGAGAATTGTTGAGTTAAGCTTCTAAAATATTAAATAAGCTTGAATATATATATTTGGTGTAAATAAAGAGTCCATGGTAAATGGTTTACTTTAGCCATATTTAAAATTTGAAAATAGAGTTATTATCTTAAAAATCATTATAACAATTCAGAGAGAGTTCTTTACAAAGCCATGAATATGAACTCTGGGGAATCATGATTCTTTTAAAGCAATTTTCAAAATAAGTATTATTTAAAGCTTTAGGTCCCAAGAAAATTCTGGGACTCAGGAAAAAAAGTGCCATCAGGTGACCAGCTGTTACATTTCTTTGCTTATTCTGTTTTAATTTTACACATCATATTGGATTTTTCTTAGCACCCTAATTGTGAAGGGTTTCTCTAGCTTTGTTACGTGTATTGTTCACATGACCTTTATTTGTCAAGCATTTTTGGAATTTTTCTTTCTTTCCGTGCTTTATTACTGATAAGTCCAATAAGAGAATAGTCGCTGGATTGCTAGTATATTTTTTATATATTTTGGTAAAATTATTTGCCTTTTCATAAATGCCTCATCTAAAGATACGTGATAACTTTGGTGTTGGAAGGGGCCTTAGAGGCTCTCCGGCTCTGCTTCTTGCCCATTGCCAAATACTGAAATGAAGCCTGGCTTACCTGGGGTCACTAACCAGTTGGTTAACTGAGTTAAGAATAGAATGTGGGTCTCCTCACTTGTGGCCCCGTATTCTTTCCTCTGTACAAAATATCCAATCTCAGATTTTTCTTCTGCTGCTTGACTGCTTCATCTGGATAAACTACAAAAAATCCATGATTAAGGTTTATGAATTCAAGTAATAATTAGAATTTTTTTGCACAAACTTAACTTCCTTATTGGATATGTTTGTAACACATAAACACGAAGCACTTTTAAAACATAACGCACTTTTCTCTTTGTGAAGAATTTACCATCCTTTCCTTCTGGGATATGAGAAACATTTTTAAAAAAAGTATTTAACAGAAGAGAGCAAGTTAAGATGTATTAGGAAAGGTGTATTAGTTATTTACTTAAATGTTTATAATATCTGGATTTTTTTTTTGTTTTATTACTCATAGAACTGGTGTTGTGTTTGCTGTTTTTATATCTCCAATTGTTGCAGAGCTCAGCCTGTTATAAAGCTACAGAACTGTATTTTCATTTTCTTTCTTGGGCACATGATAACAAACTAAGCTTCATAATAGTGTGATGTCATCATATAAAATGTTTGTATTGTGGTTAAGTATTGATGTTTATGTCCTGTCTGCGTAAAGATTTATCTTTTATTGTAAGCATTTAGACTTTACCACAGAAATATTGGAACAGTTTGCTTTATAAGATTAAAAAGTATCCTTCAGAATGGAGCTCGCCTTGTGCTTAGAAATAATATGTTGAACTATTTTGCAATATACTATTTTAAATCTGAATTCTGCCACTTTGCTGCCTTTTTAAAATAGTGTGTGGTGTTTCAAATACTGATAGAGCTATTTTCCTGAAATACATTTGCAAAATAAAGGCTGCTTTGTAATCAAGGAATATTTTTACTGATAGAAGGAAATGACTGTACTGCGGTTGAAAAGTAAAGTTATTTTATTATACAGATTATTTCTTAAAAATTCTATTTATACTTTAACTTGAAATCCATGACCACACCAAACTTGGTTATTCATAATTTTTCCTGTTAAATATAAAACACTGTAAGTTAAAAAACAGTAATGCCAACATTGAATTTATTTTTGAGGTCAAAGAACGGTTCTCTTTATATTTAGATGAGGATTAAGTCCATATAACATGTATGTTTACCTATACTATACATGCAAATTAGGTGTTTTCATTTGTGTTTTGCTTATGAAATGTCATTTAAAGTTCACTTCTTGAGCATCAATAAAAAGGGAAGCTGTGTGGTTTTGGAATGGTATCTTGTCATTTACCGTATTTGCAACTCTGCTTTTGTCAGTCACTCAGGGTACGTATGCTTTGAAAAAGCTTTTTTTCCCCTGGTGGTAATGCCTTGGATTTGTCCTGTCCCTATGAAGAGTATTAAAAAGTATCGTGCTTTCTACCCAACATCTTGTGTTCGTGGCCACCCTCCTATTAGTATTGTTTTGATGAATAGTGAGTAATTTAAGAATGTATTTCTACAGTTAGGATTTCATTCGTTTATTTAGGGTAGGATGGAACACTTTGAATTTAGATTAAAAAGTAGAAATAATTACCTACCTTTTACTAAAAAAAGAAACTTTGTTTTTATATTTAGGGTGATTTGGGGGGAATATTTCTAAATATGTAAGAGTGTTGAGATGCAGCTGTTTGCTGACTGTCAACTGCGGTGTTGTAATCTTGGTGTGAATCTGGCACTTCCTCCCAAGAGCTTCTGGCTCCCCTCTCATGTTTTATTTTTCTATTTAGCATTTGGTCATGCTTACTACTCATTACAGCTTCTTGCTTATTATTTCTTTCTTCCTTCACTAGATTGAGGAGTGGATTTTTGACTGTTTTGTTCCGTTCACCACTTTATCCCCAACACCTAGAATAATACTTGGCACCTCGTAGTTGCTCGGTTTTGTTGAGTGAACAAAGGCAGTCAAGATTGTTGGAAATACAGATACTATCTAGCTGACTTCAGACAAGCAGCCTTGCGAGACCAGGCCACGGAACAGGTATGTTTTCTTAGACAGGGAAGGAAGGAGGACAAGAGAAGTTTGAATCCAGGAGCCCAGCTTACCCCTGAAGAGTGCCGAATACGAGCCGAGCCCACAGACGTTGAGTGTCGCAGCGGTGGGGAATGGGGAGGACCACCTGGGGCAGCTCCCTTTCCGCTCTGCCTGGGGCAAACTTTGAATTCCTATTTTAATAGGCTAATTTAGAGAACATGGCAATATGTGTAGTCTCATATGGAGAGAATGAACTGGATCATTCCTAAGTGGGGATAACATTGATCTCCAGTATTAATTTTTTTTTTTTTTGAGGTAGAGTTTTGCTTTTGCTGCCCAGGCTGGAGTGCAATGGAGCTATCTCAGCTCACCACAACCTTGGCTCACTGCAACCTGCGCCTCCTGGGTTCAAGGGATTCTCCTGCCTCAGCCTCCCCGGTAGGTGAGATTACAGGTGCCCACCACCATACCTGGCTCATTTTTTTTGTATATTTAATAGAGACAGGGTTTCACTGTGTTGGCCAGGCTGGTCCCGAACTCCAGACCTTAGGTGATCCACTTGCCTTGACCTCCCAAAGTGCTGGGATTATAGGCATGAGCACCATGCCCAGCCGTATTTTTATTTCAGAGTTTTATTTTGAGGCTACCTATTTAGAATGTGTGATAATATTATTTAAACCACATCAACCAATGACTGGAATCCTATTGTGTTAAAATCATTCTTAATTGAGAAACAGTTCTACTAATTTTAACTACTCACCCGATGGATATTTGATATCTAAATAACAAATGACTAAATGACTCAGAGACATATAATATGCATTGCCACACTGCAAGCCAATAGAAGAATTAATTTTTTAAATTTGTATGCCCTTTGCTTCACTACACTTATTTATAATACAGATACAGTGGTTAATACAAAACTCACGTTATGTATATTTTTAGTAATTGTTTAATATCCCTTAGTACACAAGCCTTATTTACAAACAGTGTCACATACTCTGTTTGAATATAAAATAAACATTCCTAATGAAGTTCGTGCATAGGCTGAACAAGTTAAACTTGCAGGACATGTTAAGATTGTATTATGAGCAGAAGATGATGCCTTTGCATAGGCAAAAAGATTTTGTTCTATTAATCTCTTTTTTTTGCTAATGCTCCTTTTTTTTTTTTTTTTGAGACAAAATCTCTCACTCTTGTTGCCCAGGCTGGAGTGCAATGGCACGATCTCGGCTCACCACAAACTCCACCTCCCGGGTCCAAGCGATTCTCCTGCCTCAACCTCCCGAGTAGCTGGGATTACAGGCATGCATCCTCATGCCCAGCTATTTTTTAGCAGAGATGGGGTTTTACCATGTTAGCCAGGCTGGTCTCTAACTCCTGACCTCAGGTGATCCACCCCCTTCACCCTCCCAAAGCTCTGGGATTACAGGCATGAGCCACCATGCCTGGCCACTAATGCTCCTTTATATGAGAGAAAAAGAAGGATACTGGTGAATCGGAGTAGACGGGCACATATTACTGATGTTAATATCATTTCATTATGTGTGGTCGAAATGAAACTTTGTTTTATAGCTCTCCCTTGAGAACGGCATCAAGGTGTAGGGGAAGGTTTTTTCCCTTTATCTTTTTAGAATGTCTTCCAATGAATAGAATATTCATCATGATAAATCAGCAGCAAATTTCATCATTGACTCTACCTTTCAAATAGGGCAGGCGTAGTGGTCATGGTGGTGCTGAGAAGGGGCGGGGAGTTCTGAATTATTAAAGATATTTCAGGTGTTTAAATTGAGGCTGTTAGCTTAAAACATAATCTGTTCCCAAGGATCACTGGTGTCATTTTTAAAATGCTCATAGACCTGGTTTAAGTTCAGCTCTGAAATCCCAGACGAACCTAGATATGTGAGTTTGTTACTACCGTAGCTGTTTACACACACGCATACCTCAGTAGACTCCTGTGTCAGGAGGAATTGGAGGAAGTTGGTCTCAGGATTACTTGTCAGAGTTATTTCAACTGGCTAAATAAAATCAAATAGGGACCAGTTTAACTCAGCAATCTAACTATCCTATAGTGATTTTGAATTTTAGGCATTTCTAAAGCATTGAAGGTTAAACTCTGCAAGTCCTGTGTTCTTGGCCGGTATCTATCTGATGGGGATTAAGTTCTTTCAGTTCCAGCCCTTCATGGCTCTGTTCCAAGTAGACCGACCTTATTGAAGACTGAACTAATTTTTATTTTTCACATAACAGATCACATCAGACTGACATGGAGATGAATCATGTTAAGATTATATGCACAGCTTCAACCTATGCCTTCTGTTCTTTTCTCCAGTATGACTTCTGAGATTCGGCCTGAAACTCAGTCAACAGTGTTAATGACATTGGCTGCCCTGACGCTTCTTGTTGTGAAGGATGGGTGTTACTATCCAGTATCTTTGGGGGGAAAAAAACCTAAAATGGATTTTTAAATGAATTTTAATCGTCATAAAGTCATAAAAATTCTCATATTGTTGGCAAGGGGAAGTGGATTTTCCATTACGACAATATAGAGCATTACAGATCAGAAGAATAAGGTGAAAAATTATAGTTGCTTTATTGAACCTGCTAATACAAATGGATTTCTAATAAGAATTCTAATACATTATACCTATCAGTGAAAATATTGTAATTTTTTCAGATATTTTCTGTTTCTTGAAGGGGTTAGAGCTTAGGGAATTAAGAAATAGCATGAGATTCTTGAGGCCTCACTTTACACCCCCTGGTATGTGACAAAGGAAAATCCAATGTAATTTTCTGCTTTAGTTTCTTATCCTTTATAAAACATCACCTGCTTCCTGGCACATACTTGAGGAAAAAGAATTTTTATCTTGAAAATTACTTTATTTCTTCTGAGAGCTGTGAAATATTATATAAATATTAATTTGAGAATAATGCAAAAAGATTTAAATGGCTTCTTTTCTCAACTATTAGATGCAGTAAAATATAGAAAATTTGCCCACAGTCTTCACAGTCTTATCTTGGTGGGATGTTTGAATTGGCTATCTTTTGGATTCCATGTTTCTACAGATCCATTATAAAGCTATAGTGTTCACAACAGGTTTCCAAAAATTACCATCCATTGGTGGTGGATATCTTTATAAACCTGAAAAGAGTGGTTCTATCCAATCCTATGGTAACTCTGAGATTGGACTCCTGTTCTTAATGAATTCCCCATCATAATGGCACTGGGATGCACTTGTTGAGGAGTGTTGGAATCCACAGGCGCCTCCTGCTCTCAAACACCTGGCTTGCTGTGGGCTTTGCTACGTCCCTTTGGGAATGGGCATCAATATGCTTTGGCTGTGTCACCACCCAAATCTCATCTTAAATTGTAGCTACTGTAATCCCCATGTGTCATAGGAGGGACCTGGTGGAAGGTGATTGAATCATGGGGGTGGGTTTTTTTCCCTGCTATTCTCATGATAGTGAGTGAGTCTCACGAGATCTGATGGTTTTATAAAGGGCAGTCCCTCTGCGCAGGCTTCTATTGCCTGCCCTCATGTAAGACATGCCTTTGCTCCTCCTCTGCTTTCCACCATGATTGTGAGGCCTCCCCAGCCATGTGGAACCATGAGTCCATTAAACCTCTTTTTCTTTTTAGATTACCCAGTCTCAGGCAGGTCTTTATCAGCAGTGTGAGAACGGACTAATACAGGTACTGAGTGGTGCAAATTGTCAACTGACAAAAAGTGCATCAGATATACCGTCAAATTTTAGGTATGACAAAAGGTAAGTTTTATGGTTTTAGTTTGCTAATAAGGTTTCCATTGTAGCAAATGTAACGAAAGAGAAATAAGTGGTGTGGCACGGAAAGCATGAAAGTCATTAAATGGACATGACTCATAGTTCTGCCGGCTTTGCTGCTTTCTGGAAATCATCCCTGATTCATCTCATTTTGCTATAGTAAGGATTTGATGATTTGTTAAAGAGATCTTTGAATAGAAGGATATTTACACAGAGGACTGACACTAAACTCTCTGATCTATGTCTACGTAAAGATTACATATAATTTGTCTCACTGGGATAAGAGTCAAGTCAAGGACACATGCACACACCAGTCATGCTCAACTGATTATGGTTGGGTGGTCTTACAGAATCACAGACTTCACAGTTAGAAGGGGCCTTTGAGACCAACTCCTTTTTTTTTTTTTTTTTTTGAGATGGAGTCTTGCACTGTTGCCCAGGCTGGAGTGCAGTGTATGATCTCCGCTCACTGCAACCTCCACCTCCCGGGTTCAAGCAATTCTCCTGCCTGTCTTCCAAGTAGCTGGGATTAAGGCACCTGCCACCATGCTCAGCTGCAAATTTTTTGTATTTTTAGTAGAGATGGGGTTTCACTATGTTGGCCAGGTTGGTCTTGAACTCCTGACCTCATTTTTTAAATAAGGAGAGTTTCAGTAACTTGCTTGAGTCAGGGAGGTAGGTAATTGCAGTCTAGTAGTAGTAGGTCTCTTAACTCCTGCCTGGTCTGCTTGCTGTTTTCTCAAGTAATCGATGAGTGTTCAACTATCCAAGATGATATAATCATCGGAAATTTTTTCAATCTGGTATTCATCTATGTTAGCAAATAAGCTCTTCTAATAGGCAAATATTCTAGGGAGAATTACTACCCTAGCTGCTAAGGTTTTGATGTGAGTTAGCTTAATAAGACTGTCTTTCACCTAACACCAGCTGAAATGAACATTAAGTGATGGCAGGAAAAATAACTGGGTAAGTTCTCCCAAGGAGGCAAAAAGTCTTAGGAAACTGATGGGACGGGGAGAGAGCCTGAGGATGTCAAAAAGAGGGATATAAGAAATGGATATGTGAAGGCATTAAAGACTAATTTTGGTCCCTGCACTTTTTCTGAGGCTAGACTTGTAGTGCCATCTTTCCATGTGAAGGGCAACACACTTGTTTTATACTTACTGAATGCTGAAGAGAGGAAGGTGGTTGCTGTAGTTTTGTGGTCATAGTTCATGTAACTTCCTGTCCCCCCACCCTCCCATATAGTAGTCTGTTCATACAAAGTTTTTAGAATGTTTTAGAGTTGTTAGGCTACAGCTAAAAAATGTTTTGCAGTTGAGTAGTGCATCAAAAATTAAACGCCCCCACTCAGGACACCAAATAAAAGTAGAATCTTAAGAGAAGGCTTACTATTTGTTCTCAGTAATGATCTTTTATTTTAGAGCAGATCGTATAGGATTATGGGAATGCTGGTTTTCCTTTTCATGTTCACACAACGCAGGAGCCATCTGCTGCAATGAAATTAGCAAAGTCAAATTGTGTGTTCTTTAGGAGCTCATTTTAAAAGCTATTAAAGACAGGCTGACAACACACTTCGTACAATTACATGAATCTTGTCATGGGAAATTGTTATTTAGAGTCACCTGAATTCAGATGTATCTCATTGTAGGTCTGTAGAGCTCATACGGATTTTAATCCTATTACTAGTGAAAATCTCTTGGCTTGATTGTAAGAATTTCTTAGTGGTGTGCTCTGGGAATGTGGATATAAAGGCCCATGTTTTACAGATTAAAGTTAACTGTAGTTACTAATACCTTACAGCTATAGGGTTTACTAAGTACTATGTGGAGATGCCAAAATTTTTTTAAAGAATTACTGAAATTGTGGTAGAGACTTTACATTCTTTTGAGCTGAAGAGGAGTTGGGTTCTGACAGGGTTCTTGCTGCTGTCGTTAGTGTTAGATCGGAGGAATAAGTTCTGGTGGTCAGTTGCACAGTAGGGTGACTGGTTAACAATAATGTATATTTCAAAATAGCTAGAAGAGAGGATTTTGGATGTTCTTACCACAAAGAAATAATAACTGTATGAGATCATGGATATGCTAAATGCCCTGATTTGATTTTTATAATATATGCATGTATTGAAGCATCAGACGGTACCCTATAAATACGCATTATCTGTCAGTGAAAACAAAACCAAGTGACAGATGAAGAAAACATGGCACAAATGGGAGAGCCAAGAGGGCTGGATGTGAGTGGGGCCAATAACCGCCGCTGAGCGTGAGGGCAGGGAGGCATAGACATACCTGGCCCCCCACCCACCCCCACCTCTCCTGGGGGCTACCAAGGTGTAAGATGGGGTGCTTGTGCTTTCACACAGTTTCTGAGCTCCCTGAGTAGCTGCAAGGAAGAGAAGTGATAGTCCTTCTTTTATGTATGGAGACATTGAGGTACTAATGGGCCAGATAACCCAAGGGAAGTCAGAATTCAGACCCTAACTGGAAGAAGAGAATCCAGTCTCTTAGGAGGGCATACTCTTTTTAAAAAGTGTATTCCTGCTCATCGGAATTGCTGTAATCTTGAGGTACAACATATTAACTGGTCATTGCTCACAAATTGCCAGTTTCCCAATGGAACAGTTGTGAAGTTTCGATGGGCTTTTTTATAGACATAGGATATAAATAATTATGCTAGATTATGGTTTAATTAACATAGCTTCTGTAAACTTGTGTCCATTCATATTCTGGGTGGAACTTTCTATCATGGTTAGTAAGTTTATTAAAGCCCATAGCGCCTGTATGAATTGCAGCGACATGGCTGAAGCAATATTCGAGTGGACAATAGTCCAGATGAATATCTTGCTGATCCCCGTGGGTTACACCAAGTTAAATGAAACATCTTGAGGTCGTCGTGTCTCAGTGCGGAGCTGTTTATTTACTTATCCATGTACACGAGCTTTTAAGACTTATTTACATGAAAGTTGATACTAACAAGGACAATTAGATCAACAAATCAATCTCAGTGGTAGAAAGGCACAACCTGAAAATGTAATGGATTTGTAGTTTCTAAAAGTGGAAAGAAATATTTTCCCCATGAATAACAATAAAAAGATGGCTGTTTAACCAGATAGCTTATTCCCTGCTTAATTGGTTATGGATGTTACAAATATAAAACAGAAGTGTTTCTCTCAGTTATTGACAACTCCTCTGTCATTTTCCTGTAGGAAGAGTGTTTTCTCAAAGTGATATTCTTGAGCCCCTTCAGGTGGTCTGTGAGTTAAATAATGATTATATGATTAGGCTACTTTTGTGCCTGGCATGAACCAAAACTTTACTGATACGTTTATTTAGAGATGAATTCACTGATGTTTCATCTTCGTGTATCTCTGATGAAAGTATTTTGGCAGTTAGGCAGGTAAGGAAAGTAGCCCCTGGGGCATCAGTGCTTTTACAGATGCACACTCCCAACTCCAGGGCAAGGCAGCTGCCTTCGAAGAAAGGAACAGTTGTCTCGTATTGGCTTTTTACAGAATGGCTTTCACACGCTGAAAGTGATGCTTTTGATGCAGGTGAAACTGAGGTCAACAAAAGGCAGGTAGCTATCAAACACACACACACAGTCCTTTTGTTTGGTAATGTTTAGTAACTAGTAGTAAGAGAATGCTTTCCTCTTGAATGCTTTGGCGTAGCTACTGACAGGAAAGAAGCGGGCATGAGGCTAGAGAAGCAGAAAGAGAATGGAATGAGGACTGACTGATAAAGCATTCTTGCACAAGTATGTGTGTACCATCGAACAGATTCCCAATTGGTTTTCATGGAAGTAAAATTCATCTGTGAAAACCAAGTTCAGAACTCCCACTCACGTGTCAGTGTCAACCTCAACTCTCCAAGGGTTCCACTATTCCTTTCCTCATTGCCTCCTAGGGAAAAAATTGTTTTCATCTGCATTTGACAGCTATACAAATTATGCTATGTGTATTTCAGCACATTTATGTTCCCAGTGTACTAAGATCACATGATGAAGGAAGAGAAAACGCGGGTTAGCCATGGAAGGAAAGGAACTGCCTTAGCGCCTCTCCTCAGGACCACCAGCGGCCTGTTCCTCCTGGGGCCCTGTCCATCTCTACCGGTAGGAGCTTGGGTTTGGTAGTCATTCCATGACCGAAACAAAGAGAAGGTTTTGGCTTAAGATATTGACACTTATGCCCATGAGTGGATATGTTTCTATGCTTCCAGGTATCACTGCTGCTTAACATCTTTGCTTTTATACAATCAGTTTAATTAGAGGAAAATTTTTAAATAAGTAGTTTAAATCTTTAAATCCAGTAGGAAACCTCACACTCAGTTTTTCACTTTTAGTAGGAGGGTTTTCTTAAGGCATGAGGTATATATTAACAGGATGTTTGAATCTCTGTATTGGTGCTTTATCCCACTCACAGCACTCGGGATGGATGCACTTCACTTAGATGAGTATATACACATTTCTGCTATACTACTGGAACTACTCACGACATTTTACAACTGGTGATGAATCAGCACAATTAAAAGCATCTGTCACCGAAAGTGACATTTCAGTTGTCTATGATTTTTTCAAGTAAAGAATGTCTTTCCCCATGCTGAGTCATTACAAATAACTCCTTTATTTCTGTTCCCTCTCCCCTCAAATGGTTCATGTCCACATCAATAAGGTAAGGAAACATCTATGAGCCTGACTATGAAACATAGAAGCAGCTAATTCTGACTACAGTGAAGCAGAGCACACACAATTTAAAAGCAGCATAAGGAAGTATACAACAAACATGCATAAAAACCTTATGCAACCACATCTGGGCCTTGTATTTATCACCCATTTTTATGACATTTTCTTTTGAAAGCATAGGATGAACCATGCTCAAAACCTTCCTAAAGCATTTTGAAAATACGGCTTTTTTTTGGTGGCACTTCAAAATAACTTGGCACAAAACAAAAAGTGACATTTGGTCTCTGGTGTGTGAAGGAGCCATTACATCTCTCTCCCTCCCTGGGCTTAGGGATCCCAAGGAAGAGACATGAGTGTGTGACCGAGCTCAGGGCCCAGGCTGGTTCATGCTATTCTTGCTTTTCAGAATGGTGTCCTCATAGTGGCCAGCTCCAGGGGCAGTAGCGGCCTCCAAGGGCAAGCCCTGTTGCTGGTAGCCGTAATTGACATTCCCACAAGGGAAGTGACGTAGCCTGAACAGAGGTACCTCCTTCATATTGGCAGTCAGCGAAGAGGGCTCTAGGAGCAGAGAGGCCCCTGGAAGTCTCCCAGTTGCAACGTTAGGTGGGACAGTACAGCTTCCCTCGAGCCCCAGGTTACCTCTCTCGTGTGGCTCCTTCTTTGCTAGAGGATTGTTCTTTTTGGTGGGTTTCTCTGTAAACCAGGAGCCGTACGTTGGGTTCCATAAGCTGGTGGGCTTGTTTCTGGATCCCTGGACCTTGTGCAACTCCGAAGGGGGGTTGGACTGAGAGAATGCCATGTTAACGTGTCCCCCTTCCACGGCTGGCCCTCTGGGGACTTGAACAGAGACCTCTGCAGCTGTGGGTTTCTTTGTGGCCTTGCCAGAGGAGGTGGTAGGCAGCGGTGGTGGGGCAGCTGGGCCCCGCTCCTCCTCCCCCCGTTTAACTTGGTGGGAGACCAGGAGAGGAGGAACCCCCTCAGGGTCCTTGGGTCGCACGGGCACTTTCTCTTCCTCTTCCACGAGTGGACCGTATTCTATCGGCAAAGCGGTGTTGATTACATCTGGGTCCTACCGTAGGAGAAATGATTAAAAGTTTGAATCAGAGACAAAAACTGTTGGCTCTAGACGACACCTTAGAGGTGATGTAATCTAAACATATTCTACAGATGAGGAAACAAGTATTTATTGAGAAGGCACTGGGACATAAGAAATGAATGGGAAGTCATCCTTATCCTCGAAGACCTTAGAGGATACGTGCTATAATGGAAGTGTGTCCTGGTGCCTGGGACAGCGTACAGAGGAGGAGATCTTTGGCCAATTTTTAAAGATTAGTGGATTTTTTAAACAAGGTCTGACTGTGCTGTAAAGGCATGGTGACCCCTGTGAGCCGCACGTACACCTCTGGAGGGCCTTCTGGAATTAGAAAACCTGAAGTAGCTGGAAAACCATGAAAAAATGGAAGGACGATCAGTCAACCCCTGTAGTGCCTAACTAACCCAAGACATTCTATTGTTTCTCATTCCGGCCTCAACTGACAAGGCCATTGGACTTTGTAACTGAGCTTGACAAACCTCGTGACTCCACACCCTACAACCCTCCCCCCCACAGCTTGCAAAAAACCACCCTAAACTGTAACTTCTGTAACTTTCCACTGTTTTACCCCAAATCTATAAAATCAACTCCTATCCCATTGCCCTTTGCTGACTCTTTCGGACTCAGCCTGCCTGCACCCAGGTGAATAAACAAACGGCCATGTTGCTTACACAAAGTGTTTGGGAGGTCTCTTCTTTCAGACCATGCATTTTACACCATTCGGTGCTGAAAACCCAGGACAGGGTTACTCCTTTGGGGACCCCAGCCCCCGTCCCTGCTCCCTCTCTGGGAAGAGATCCACCTGAGACCTCAACACATCAGACCAGCCCGGCAGCTTGCGCTTAGTGTGCCAAACAGCTCTCTCGCCACCGCCACCGGTAAGCAGTCCCTCCCCTGCCCTCTCTCTTTTCCTTTAAATTTTTCTCCTAGTAGAGACAAAGAGACACTCTATCTGTGTAGAGCTGGAGGAGACAGGTCTCTCCCTCTTGCTCAAAAACTCCGATGTTGGTCACAGACTCGGGAAGACAGTCTTCTCTTGGTGTCTGGTCAATTGTGGGGACGCCTACCTTGATCACTCACCCACATTACAGCCCAGGAATCAATCAGGGACACCTACTGAAAACGCTGGTTGCTGCTTGCTCCTTTTCCTAGTCTCTACTCCTTTCCTTAAAACTTCTTACTTACCTCCTTCCCCATGGGCAATATTCTGCCCTCTATTCCTCAGTTAAAAACCTAAAACCTCTTCAACTGTCGCCCTGAACGTCTCATTTTCTTCTGTAACATGACCTGGCCTCAATACAAATTAGACTGTGGTTCCAATGGCCTCTTCCTCTGCCCACAGCCCCCTTCCCCACCTCACACCCGCCCGGCTTGCTTACAGGTTAGTCCCGCAGCTACCTCCTCCACCTTGCCCAACAATTCCCCGTTCGAGAGGTGGCTGGAGCCAAAGCCACAGTCGGGGCGCACGTTCCTTTCCCTTCATCCAACCTTTCCCAAATTGGCCAGCAGTTAGGCTTCTTTTCTTCAGATCCTCCAATACTTAACCCAGTCCTATAATCTCACTCGGAGTGACTTAAATGTCATCCTTCTACTCTCACCCCTGAAAAATGCTTAACATGCGTTTTATCACCCAATCAGCCCCTGACATTAAAAAAGCTACAGAAATTAAAATCTGGTCCTCACACCCCACAATAGGAACCAATCAACCTCGCCTTCAAGGTGTTCAATATAAGCGGCAGCACATCTCAGAACTACAGAACGACCCCAGCCACACCACCGGCTCACAAAGACGTCGACGCGCCCAGACTGCAGTGCCAGCTACCCCTCCCGGACCTTGCTGCAACGTCAGAACCTGGCCACTCCTATATGGACACACCTTTTTGCTTAGGCTTAACCTTATTCCAGGCACCAGTCTTCTTGGTAACTATATTCCCATTCCCCAACAGGCCAGACATGAAATCCACCAGGCTGCTAATTTCCTCTTACCCCTCCGGATACCTGGCCATATGAAAACACCCTAGCCGGAAGGTCAGTCCTAGTTAAAAGCCTAACCCCTTGGTCTCTGCAACCTCGGTGGACAGGACCCTTCCTGGTCGTCTGTAGCACCCCAACCACTGTCCATCATTCTAGGATAAAGCTGTGTCCACCAGACAATTGGCCTGACTCCTCCACCGCCTCCTGGAAGTTACAAGTATTCTCCCCCACTTCTTTTTTTTTTTTTTTTTTTTTTGAGATGGAGTTTCACTCATGTTACCCAGGCTGGAGTGCAATGGCGCAATCTCGGCTCACCGCAACCTCCGCCTCCTGGGTTCAGGCAATTCTCCTGCCTCAGCCTCCTGAGTAGCTGGGATTACCGGCACGCACCACCATGCCCAGCTAATTTTTTGTATTTTTTAGTAGAGACGGGGTTTCACCATGTTAACCAGGATGGTCTCGATCTCTTGACCTCGTGATCCACCCGCCTCGGCCTCCCAAAGTGCTGGGATTACAGGCTTGAGCCACCGCGCCTGGCCTCATCTCCCCCACTTCTAAACTTACCTATATCCCCAAAGTGGTAGAGTAAACGTAACATACCTTTTACTTTCACTAGGCATCTTTTTCCTAACACCACCGTGTAACGCAGTCACCCCTACTGCTTAAACCACACCTCAGAAAGTCTCTGTTCTAACTGTGCTCAAATTCACTGTACCCGTTGACTTTTTCACGCCCTGCTTTTGTTTAAGTTGCCGGTTTACACTTTTCCTCCAGGCAGTCATGGTTTTACCCTCGTCTGCCACCCTTGATTCTCTTAGAGTGGACAGATCACCTTTAGTGGCAGGCAGCTCTCCAATTCTTCCACCCCATCGAGCCCTCTTCCTTTTATACTCACTGCTAATCTCGCGCCCGTTCTCTGCTCATACCCAGTCTTGTTAATGAAAGTGAGTGGCTCCTTATATAGATACCACACACTTTCTCATACACCATGAAAACAGGAGCTGTCCCTCCACAGTCACCCTACCAAACCCCACTACAACCTTTAACAGCCGCAGCCCTTGCTGGTTCCCTTGGCATTTGGGTCCAAAGCCCCAGCCCCCTCAGAACACTTTCTCACCTTTTCAGTTTACACTTCCGGTTCTGTCTAAGCCAAGGACTTTTTATTCCTCTGGTTTTTCTTATATCTGCCTTCCTACCAACTGGACAGGCACTTGTACCCTAGTTTTCCTTACTCCCAAAATTCAGTTTGCCAACGGGGACGAAAGCCTCCCTGTTCCCCTTGAGATCCCCACATGACATGAGCGGGTCATTCCATTGATCCCCTTACCTGTGGTTGGGAATTACCACTGCACTGGGCACAGCCATAGCAGGCCTTACCACTTTGATCATCACCTTCGGTAGCCTCTCTAATGATTTCTCTCTAGCATTGCAGAATTAATCACTATCTCTTCTTCAAGCTCAAGTGAATTCCCTAGCTGCTGCTGTCCTCCAAAATTGCAGAGGTCTTGATTTACTGACTGCTGAAAAAGGAGGTCTTTACCTATTCCTAATGAAGAATGTTGTTTTTATGTAAACTAGTCCTGCCCCGTATATGATGCCATCAATAAATTAAAAGAGCCCAAAAGCTCGCTAATCAGGCAAATGGGTATTCTGGACCTGACTGGACACACTCTAACTGGGTGTTATGGCTTCTTCCAATCCTTAGTCCTCTGATATCTACCTTTCTCCTTCTCTTATTTGGACCCTGTGTTTTCCAATTAATCTCTCAGTTCCCACAAAATCGTATATAAGCGATAACAAATTAGTCAATACAACAAATGCTCCTTCTAACAACTCCACAATATCACTCCTTGCTCCAAGATCTCCCAGCAGTCTAAATTCTTTCCCATTTTTAGGTTTCCGCGCAGCCCCCGATCCCATTTGAAGAAGCCCTAGAAACATCACCCCGTCACTCCTCTGTGCCAGCCTTCCTAATATTCCACTGCCATCCACTCTTCATTTCATTTTCCTTTATATTATTAATATAAACAGACAGGAATGTGAGGTCTGACCGTGCGGTGGATGGCATGGCAACCCCCGTGACCCACACGTACACCTCTAGAGGACCTTCCGGAATTAGAAAACCTGAAGTAGCTGGAAAATCATGAAAAACGGAAGGACGATCAGCCCCTGCAGCACCTAACCTGAGACATTCTTCGATTGTTTCTCATTCTAACTGTGCTCAAATTCTGACAAGGCCACTGGACTTTGTAACTGACCTTGACAAACCTCGTGACTCCACACCCTACGACCCCTTCCCAGCTTGCAAAAAACTGCCCTAAACCTCTGTAACTTTCCACTGTTTAGCCCAAACCTATAAAACCAACTCCTATCCCATTGCCCTTTGCTGAATCTCTTTTTGGCCTCAGCCCGCCCGCACCCAGGGAAATAAACAGCCGTGTTGCTCACACAAAGCCTGTTTGGGGGTCTCTTCATTCAGAGTGTGCATTTTAACAAACATTAAAATTATATTATTTCAGTCTAGTTCCAGTAAAATCTTTCCAACTTAAAAAAAAAAAAAAAAAAAAAAGCCGGGCGCAGTGGCTCACACCTGTAATCCCAGCACTTTGGGAGGCCGAGGTGGGTGGATCACGAGGTCAAGAGATCGAGACCATCCTGGTCAACATGGTGAAACCCCGTCTCTACTAAAAATACAAAAAATTAGCTGGGCATGGTGGCGCATGCCTGTAATCCCAGCTACTCAGGAGGCTGAGGCAGGAGAATTGCCTGAACCCAGGAGGCGGAGGTTGCGGTGAGCCGAGATCGCGCCATTGCACTCCAGCCTGGGTAACAAGAGTGAAACTGTCCCCAAAAAAAAAAAAAAAGCCTATGTGTTTGACTTAAAAAGTGGTGGGAGGGGGAGGAGGAGAGGAGGCACGTGCCATGTTGGCTTACGGGGTTTATTTTTTGTTCTCTTCCTAGCTACCTTCCATTTCCATTTGGGTACTCTACACTTGATTATAACTTTTCCTGTGCCACATCATCACATGTACATCTACCATAATGCAGGATTTAAAAAATTTTGGGACAGTCTTGCTTGGTCACCCAGGCTGAAGTGCAGTGGTGCAATCTTGGCTCACTGCAACCTCTGCCTCCTGAGTTCAAGCCATTCTCCTGCCTCAGCCTCCCGAGTAGCTGGGATTACTGGACCCCACCCACTAATTTGTGTATTTTTGGTAGAGACTGGGTTTCACCATGTTGGCCAGGCTGGTGTTGAACTCCTGACCTCAGGTGTTGCACCTGCCTCGAACCTCCCAGGGTGCTGGGATTATAGGCATGAGCCACCACACGGAGCCTACAGGGATTCTTTAACTAGTTTAAATGTGAAGGATCCTTTGTGCAACCCAGGAAATGCTGAAGTGCTTTGAGGAAAACCATTTATAAAAACTTTGTGCTGGATCATTTTCACGGTAATAGATTGTAACATAGAAGAATAGAAGCAGTTGCCAGAAGTTTAAGGAAAGTTTGTGGAAATTAAATTTGGAGAAAGTCATTAATATTTTATGCAAATTGAGAAAAGACCCTCATTACCTGAGTAACAGAAAAACACATTAATGTTCATGATTAAAATAGTTTAAAAATAAAAAATAACTACCTTTGACTCATTAAAAAGTTCTTTAGTTCCTTGTTTTTTAGTAATTTATATAGTGAATAATTTAAAATATGCTTGTGTAAAACTGCCTCCTTTTAAGAAGGATATTATATACTCCTATACACTCAAAAATACTAAGAAGGTATGTAAGTTTAAGTGGGTGTATTCCATTCATATGACAACAAAATAACCTAATGTCATTAAATAAAGTTCTCTGAAAGAACCCCCCAAAACTTGACACAGGAAGTCTGTATAGATAAAAATGTCAGCTCACCCACCTGAGCTGGAAGGAATAAGAGGATGGAGTAGTGAGGCTGGAAAATGACTACGGTTTGAAAAATGTGTCTGTCTTTGGTCACAAAGAGGAGGAGGGGATTTCAAGAAATAGTGGGTAGGCCAGGCGCAGTGGCTCACACTTGGAATCCCAGCACTTTGGGAGGCCAAAGCGGGCAGATCACTTGAGGTCAGGCGTTTGAGAGCAGCCTGGCCAACATGGCAAAACCCTGTCTCTACTAAAAATACACAAAATTAGCTGGGTATGGTGACCCTTGCCTGTAATCCCGGTTATTCAGGAGGCTGAGGCAGGAGAATCACCTGAACCCAGGAGGTGGACGTCGCAGTAAGCCAAGATAGTGCCACTGCACTCCAATCTGGGTGACAGAGCAAGACTCCATCCCAAAAATAAAATAAATAGATATTGGTTTATCGACTCTTCTAAAAGATTCTCAGAATGAGATATCCTGGTAGAATGAGAGCTGAGAGAGGGAAAGAAAGCGGGTACAGGGAAGAGATGACTGTACAGAACAAAGGCCTGGTGATGCCGGCAGCCAGGCTGGCCTTGAAGGGGAGGTGAGCACGGGAAGGTAGGTGGGAAGAAATGGCTGCAGAGGCAGAGAAGTTTGTATGAGAGGCAGGGGGGAAACAAGGGCATTCTCATAATCTCTACCCTCTTGGTGAGGGAGGACACATAGCTGTCTACTGAAAATGTGGGAGAGAAAGAAGTCAAAATTTAGAGTCATTACTAAAGGAATGGGGGAGGGATCTGTATGGGAACCCACAGGATTGCTAGAAAAATGTCTGACTTGGACAACCTCTTCAAGCCTTAACTCCTCGTCGATAAGGTGGGGATATTTTGCATTCCTCAGTAAGGATAAAACAAAATACGCACAAAGTGAATTGTACAGTATGAATGATATGCAAGTATTATTGATGTTAAAATTTCTTCAGACTACTTTGAAATTCCATTCCCTTAATCCTCCTGACCTATATAGTTGGGGATATATATATAGGCAGTTAATTATTTCATATGTTGTTATTTCTCCAGCCAGGCTCTCAACTATTTGAGAGCAGATGTGTTCCACACTTCTGTGAAGCTTCAATTTTGACTAATAGAACTTTAGGCCCCCAGAAGGGACTTGGTAAATTCTTGTGGACTGGATTGATTCCCGAGTCTTACTGTGTGTCTGGCACTGTGTCGTGTGCTGGTGAAGTTACTAGTACTTATTTTACAAAATGGGCAAATGGAGACACCAATCATTTCATTTTAGAGAACATTAATATTCACTCTCATGGATATAAATCTACTCTGATTAGCTCGGCCTATTTCATATTTTGGTATTTGCCATCTTTAAGGCTTTTTCATATAGACTAAACGTTGGTCAAGAGGAGAAAATGTTTCTACCTGGGTGCAGTATTCAATCCTCTCCAAAATGATGGCGAAGTTGGGCCTGTCTTCAGGCTGATGTTGCCAGCACTGAGTCATTATCCGGTATCTGAAAGAATAATCACATGAATTAAAATCAGGAGAAGCACAAGGATGAAACATATATTTTCTCCCAGCCCTTTTCAAAATGAGACCACGGTTGCATGGATAATTTGAGGGTGGGAACTCATGTAGGCCCCATGTGCTTGGCATATGCTGCCCCCTGCTGATAGGTTAAGGAAGAGTGCGCAGGTGTACAGGTGTCCAACACAGACATGCTGGTGTTTATGTGAAATACAGCTGCTCTCATTCCATTCCTGAATTAAAGCCACTTTGGGACAGAAATTCCAATTATATTTCCCATCTGCCTTGCTTGTGGGAAGGAGGTGAGGGGTGCCAGGCAGGGCAGCAGACATTGCAGGGAATGGAAATCTTTGAAAGAGACTCAGACATATGGTGTAGGGAAACAGGGGTGAGGCCTGGGACACACATTCCCAGGAAGAGCTTGGGGAATGTAGATCTGGTGAGTCCACTGCCCATAGCCAGACAATGGATACTTTTTCTGGGATGGCATCATTGCTTTTAAGGGCCTGGGAGACCAACCCATTTCATTGAAGTCGCAGTCACATTCCCATCTTGGGGCATATTAAAGGAAGAAGCCATCTGCCCCTTCATCTTAAAGAAGCATATGTGGCTCTGGATATTTTTTGAAAAGAAAAACTGCTTAGTAACTAGTAGAAATGTTCCTAAAAGAGTCATACACAGGCCCAGGGCAGTTCTTAGGTGGGTCCATCCGGCCTCCACTGGTGACGAACTCCAGAACTTCCTGGTTGCTTTTGCTGGGGTATGGCATATATCCCAGAGAAAATATTTCCCACAGGAGCACTCCGAAGGACCTGAGCATGAGACAGAGGACATGGAGATGGATATAGACACACCCACCCACACTCACAGACATACAGACATACAATTTCAACCCTTTTTTTTCCATTATACACTTTTCCATAATAGAGAATTCTTAAAATGTAGAAACATTTAAAAAATGAGAAAATACATGTGATGCTCCCTTAAAAGACTACCACTATTAATTTTTAAGTCATTTCTTCGCTTAGACTTTTTTTTTTCACTTAGTTGCAGTTATATTCAATATGGAATTTTGAACCTCGATTTTTCTGCACATTTCATTATAGTATAAACATTTTCCATGCCAGTGCATTTTGTAAATAACATTTGGAGTGGCTAGTGGCTACAAAGCATTCCGTTGAGTAGTTGGTTTGCCTTATTTCCACATTGCTTTCAATTTTCAAAATATTTAAAATACTATGGACCTCTCTGGGCATTTTTTAAAAAGGAATATTTCCTTAGGACAAATTCTCTGAATTACTAGATTAGGATGTCCAGCCAACTGATTCCATAGTCTTTCAGTTCTCTGAGCTTCAGTTTCATATATCAGATGCCCACTCATGTGCTTCACTGGCCTATTTTAATAGGCAACTCAAATTTAGCATGCCCAAACGGAACTCTTTCTGTACCTACACTATCTCCTCCTTCATTCTTTTCCAGCTCAGCAGCACCTCTGGTTACGCATTTGTTCAAGCCCAAAACCCAGGAGTTGTCCTTGATTCCATTCTCCCACACCCCTCCACTTCCCATCCAACAGTCAGCAGTCCTGTTAACCCTGCTTTCAAGATAGAACTTGAATCCGGATAGGATAATCTAGTAATTCAGGATAATTACAGAATGAAAATGTAGGATAATTCTAGTAAAATAACTAGATCAAAATAATGTGAATATTGACAACTTCTTGGTACTTATTGTCTATCTGGTTTCTAAATGTGTTACTCTATTCATCTATCAGCATCATGTAAAAGCGTGGTAGACACCCTCGCAGCATTGGGTATTCTTAATAATGACAACTTTTGCAGATTTTAAGGCAAAAAATGGCAGAATATTTTAAATTATGTTTATTGACGTGATAATTAACATGGTTGAATGTTTTCCCAAGTGTTTATTAATTAAGTTCCCTTTGTTGTCCTGCAAATTGCCCACTTTTATCTGCTGGGACAAATTGGAATTTATCAGTTTTCTTTTTGATTTGTCAGCACTCCTTGTATGTCAGAGATGTTAACCTTTTATTAAAAAATTTAAATAATTGCTTTTCTTTTCTTTTTTTGAGACAGATTCTTACTCTGTTGCCCAGGCTGGAATGCAGTGGCGCCATCTTGGCTTACTGCAACCTCCACCTTCCAGGTTCAAGAGATTCTCCTGCCTCAGCCTCCCGAGCAGCTGGGATTACAGGCGCCCACCACAACACCTGGCTAGTCTTTGTATTTTTAGTAGAGACAGGGTTTCACCATGTTGGCCAGGCTGGTCTTGAACTCCTGACCTCAGGTGATCCACCCACTTCGGCCTCCCAAAGTACTGGGATAATAGGCATGAGCCACCACCCCTGGCCTTATTAGTTGCTTTCTAATGCTACTTTTTAGCATACCAAAGATTTTTATTTTTAGATAGTCAAACCTATTTTTTGAATGTCATGATTTCCTCTATTTATTTTATAGTTATACAATCTTCCCTTCACCAAAGATTAGATCAATATTTGCTATCTTCTTCTAGTTTGTGTTTGTTTTTCCTCTCTTCTTAAATCTGGTTGGAATTTAATTTGGTGTCTAGTGTGAGGTAAGGACCTAAATTGATTTGCTTTCCAAATAACTACTCTTCCAACACTATGCATGAGATAATTTCCTCCTTACCCATTGACTTGTGATTAAAAACAGGTCTGTTTCTGGCTATATTTCCACTTCATCTATTTGTCTGCTTCTTGCATTGATATCACTCTGTTTTACTTTTTGTGTATTTAATATCTGATAGGGCATTTTTCTCTATTTCTCTTTAAAAAATATTTGATTTCTATTTGGTGTTTTAAATAACCTTTATGAGATGAACTCTTCATGTTCTAACAGAATCACCTTTTGTATTTTGTAAAAAAAAAAACCTTAAACCACGACTCTAATGATCAGCTTTTTGACAAAGCCTATCTTTTAGTGTCTGGTTGTAGTTTTCTAAGGTTAGCAAATACTACCACAAAAATTGTAGAAAACTATAGTGTCTCCACCCTCTAAGAAGCATGACGTGCTTTTATTGTCATCTTTGTGAAATGTCAAACACTCTTGTGAGAAGGGTTGGGCAGATATTTTCCACATTTTTCAGGTAAGAAAGTTGAAGCAAAGGTTTTTATACAACTCATCTGGGACAGACTGGAATATATTACTAGACCTCTTGATTTTGCTACCTACAAATTGCCTGCCACGTATATTATTCCTTTCTGTTTGACGGTCTTCTCTTCAAGGCAAAACTAGGCAAAATCAAATGAGCAAGAAACTGGCAATAAGGCCTAAAGAATTATAGCTATATGTTTTCTGCTTTTCTAGAGAGATATAGGCTATAGTATCCTTTGAGAGCATAACAGAACTGCACATGGAGATTTATTTTCTTAGAGTTCAAGAGAGCAAGAAGTGGTACTGGTCATAGAATTTTGATAATTTCTGGCAAGGATTGTCATATTTGCAAATAACAATGCCAGACACCTAGTTAAATTTGAGTTCCAGATAAGCAACAAATAATTTTTTTAGTATATGTATGCTCCAATATTTATATTAAAAAACTGTTTACTGTGCATCTGAAATTCAATTTAACTGCCGCTTTGTAGTTTATCTAGAAACCCTACAGATAGGGCAAATCTGTATTTTGTATGCCACTTGGCTCTTTCATCACCTATAAGCCTGTCCTAAATAGGAGTGACAAAGCCCAAAGCTTTGTACTAGAGCATTTAAAAATCAAATAAAGAGAAATATATATATATATTAAAACTTCACTTCTTTTGATATTAAACTTGCTCTGCCTGAAATGATAGAAGTAGCATACATTATTGCTGATTAAACTGTTAAACATGTGAATCAATAAAGATAACAATCTGATAAAAAGATTTTAAAATAAGCTGCTCTGTATCAGCCTTTAAAAGCTACATTTTTTCTTTAATGATAACCTGAAAGGAGGTCATGATTAAAGACAACCATTGTGTAAGAGATAGTCTCCAGGTGGGATTGAGGGTGTGCTCTTAGGAAAACGGGAGCCAAAAGTTACTATCTTTAAATGTCCATCCAGCAGATTCCAAGATCTCATGCAGTTCTCTGAGCCTCAGTTTGATGTATCAGATGCCCACTCATCAGTTTCACTGGCCTATTTTAATAGGCAACTTATATTTAACATGCCCAAACAGAACTCTTTCTGAACACACACCATCTCCTCCTTCATTCTTTCCCAATTCAGAAGCACCTCTGGTTATACATTTGTTCAAGCCTCAAACCCACAGAAGTCATCCTTGATTCCGTTATCCCATACCCCTCCACTTCCCATCCAACAGTCAGCAGTCCTGTTAACTCTACATTCAAGATAGATCTGAGGCTGGACACTGTGGCTCACACTTGTAATCCCAGCACTTTGGGAGGCTGAGGCAGGCAGATCACTTGAGGTCAGGAGTTCAAGACCAGCCTGGCCAAGATGGTGAGACACCTGTCTCTAGTAAAAATACAAAAATTAGCTGAGTGTGGTAGCACATGCCTATTATCCCAGTTACTTGGGAGGCTGAGGTGAGAGGCGGAGGTTACAGCGAGGTGAGCTTGCACCACTGCACTCCAGCCTGGGTGACAGAGCAAGACCCCGTCTCAAAAAAAAAAAAAAAAAAAAAGACCTTGAATCTCACTACTTTGCACTACCTCCACTGCTACCACCAAGCCACGCCCCTCTCCTCTTTCAGCTAGCAATGTGCAGGATTTTCTTAACTGGTTTCCTTCTTCACATAACCACCTCTACTATAAATTCAATGGCAGAGGGACTTTTTTTTTTTTTATAGCAAAGATTGAATTAAACTTACTAGCTTCTGCACAGCAAAAGAAACTATCATTAGAGAGAACCGGCAACCAACAGAATGGGAAAAATTTTTTGCAATCTACCCATCTGACAAAGGGCTAATATCCAGAATCTGCAAAGAACTTAAACAAATATACAAGAAAACACCAAACAACCCCATCAAAAAGTGGGCAAAGTATATGAACAGACACTTCTTAAAAGACGACATGTATGCAGCCAACAAACATATGAAAAAAAGCTCATCACTGGTCATTAGAGAAATGCAAACCAAAACCACATTGAGATACCATCTCATGCCAGTTAGAATGGCAATCACTAAAAAAATCAGGAGTAACAGATGCTGGAGAGGATGTGGAGAAATAGGAACACTTTTATACACTGTTGGTGGGAGTGTAAATTAGTTCAACCATAGATAGTGTGGAAATTCCTCAAGGATCTAGCACTAGAAATACCGTTTGACCCAGCAATCCCATTACTGAGTATATACCCAAAGGATTATAAATCATTCTGTTATAAAGATACAAATGTAACATACCCAAATGGAGCTCTTTGTGACTGCATCTCATCTCCTCCTGTGTTCACTGCAGCACTGCTCACAATAGCAAAGACTTGGAACCAACCCAAATGCCCAGCAATAATAGACTGGATAAAGAAAATGTGGCACATATACACCATAGAATACTATGCAGCCATAAAAAAGGATGAGTTCATGTCCTTTGTAGGGACATGGATGCAGCTGGAAAGCACCATTGTCAGCAAACTGACACAAGAACAGAAAGCCAAACACCGCATGTTCTCACTCATAAGTGGGTGTTGAACAGTGAGAACACATGGACACAGGGAGAGTAACATCGCTCACTGGGGCCTGTAAGGGGGTGGGGGCTAAGGGAGGGATAGCAGGGAGTGGGGGTATAGGGGAGGGATAGTAGGGGGTGGGGGGATTGGGGAGAGATAACAGGAGAAAATACCTAATGTAGGTGACAGGTGGATAGATGCAGCAAACCACCATGGCACGTGTAAACCTATGTAACAAACTTGCACGTTCTGCACATGTACCCCAGAACTTAAAGTATAATAATAAAAAAAAAGCAAAGATCATATCACACTCCTGCTTACAACCCTTCAACCGGCATCCCATGGTGTTTAGAATAAAACCTGCATTCCCTCATCTGGGTTCTAAGGCTGTCTGTGTTCTGACCCGGCCAGCTGCTTCCATCTCTTCCACTCCTACTCGCCCTGGGCTCCCTTAGCTCCGATCACCAGGACTTGTTTTCATTCCTCAGCAAGCAAGCTAGGCTCCTTCCTACCTCTGGCTGTTCACACTGGCTTTTCCTGCAGCCTGGAAAGCCTTTCTTACAGATCTTTCCAAGGCCTGCCCTTTCTTTCAGGTATTGAAGTTACTTCCTGCAAGGAGCTTCTCCAACCCACCTTTGAAAAAAAAAAAAAAAAATCTGGCTCCTCCTTCTGCTTGATTGTCTTATAGCACTTCCCAATCCCTGCAGTTATGTCATTTAAGTACTTCAATTGTGAAACAATCTAACCTTTAAAAAGGAACAGAATATCTATGTATCTAGATGTTAATCTTTTGACTTATGTCAGTTCTCTCTTTATAAAGACTGAGACAGGGAGTCCCCACCTCCTTCTCTCCCCTCCCCTGAAGTTAGACTGTATCCTACCCTTGTATGTTTCACATTTTTAAACAATGTGTGAAAGCACAAACAATAAAGACTGTATTATAGACATTTTTATATAGTTATATATAAATGACATCCTATTCCTTTTTGTAATTTGCTTCTTCTCCACTGAACACTGTTTTCTATATTTCTCTATGTTGATATATGAAGGTTTAGCGTTTTCTTTTATACTGCTGAATAGTTTTCCATGATATAAGTAAACCGCAGTTAATTTTTCCACCTCCTAGTTGAGGGGTAGTTGGGTTGGATTTTGTTTTTGTTTTGCTTTTTCTCTGTTGCAAACAATGCTGCAAGTGAACATGTCTCCTCCCCCAAGTCTATTTGTGTCATCTTCTCTCTAATGTAGATACTTAAAAAAATAGGATTGTTGGGTCATAGGATGTGCATATGTTCAGGACAATTACTTCATTACTTGAGTTATTCTCTGTCTCTGGATTCCCCTGGTTGCTGGTGCTCTAACTTCACTGCATATCAGAATCATCTGTTAAAAGGCAGATTGTGGAGTCCCATCCCTAGAGTTTCTGTTGTAACGGGCCTGAGGATTTGCAGTGCCAACAAGTTCCCAGGTGGTGCTGATGGACCACACTTAGAGATCCACTGGGTTAGGTTAAAACCAGATCACACTGGTGTAAAAACAACAAAGGCTCTTGCTCTCATTATCTAACATGGTTAGAAAGGCAGCTTTGACCATCATGGCCGCATTATCTTATAGCATGATCTCAACACCAGGCTTTCAAAATGTGGAGGATCTTCATTCATTCACTGTCTTCTTAAGTTTTCTATGGTGCTGTTAACTGATTTGATGCCATTTGGATTTCTTATTTTTTTTCTCTTTCTTTTTTTTTTTTTTTTTTTTTTTTTACTATTAAATTGCTTCTTCGTGGAAGCTTGCAGGATCTTTATCACCATTGGCCTGAAATTTCATGAGGATGTGTCCTTTTTATCCATGGTGACTGGCACTTGGTGAATTCTTTCGTTCTGGAAATTTATGTCCTGTGCTAGGAAATCTTGAATTGTTTCTCTGATGTTTTCTCTTCACTCCTCTGTTCCTTCTCTCTGCGGCCCCTATTTTGTCAGCTAATTGGACTTTTTGGTCTACTCCCCTTGATTTTTAAAATAAAAATTTCTTATATTTTCCTATATTTTCCATCTCTTTATAGTTTTATTTTCTGGAAGGTTTATTTAGCTTCACACTCCATCCTTTTCATTACTTTTGCATTTCTGTCATCAAATTTTTAAATAATATGACTTTTTTTTTTTTTTTTTTTAGAACAGTTCAAACTTGGAAGAACCTGTGAATACAGAGAGTTCTCCTATACCTCACGCTCGGTTCCTACTGTTAGCATCACATTAGTGTGGTATACTTGTTACAATTACTGAGCCACAATTAAGGCATTACTGACCAAAACCTGTACTTTATTCACATTTCCTTAGTTTTCACTGACTCTCCTTTTTCTAGTCCAGAATTCCACAAGGATATCACATTACATTTAGTTGTTCTGTTTCTTTAGGCTTCTCTTGACTATGACAACATCTCCGACTTTCCTTGTTTATGACCTTGACAAGGTTGAGGATCTGGTCAGGGAGTGTGTAGAATATTCCTCAATAGGGATTTGTCTGTTTTTCTCAGGATTGGACTGTGGTTATGGGATGTGGGGAGGGAGAAGACCACAAAGGTAAAGGACCATTTCCATCACATCAGGGGTACATACTGGCAACATGACCTAGCACTGTTATATTTTGAGACGGAGTTTCGCTCTTGTTGCCCAGGCTGGAGTGCAGTTGTGCAATCTCAGTTCACTACAACCTCTACCTCCCAGGTTCAAGTGTTTCTCCTGCCTCACCTTCCTGAGTAGCTGGGATTATAGACATGTGCCACCACGCCCGGCTAATTTTTGTATTTTTAGTAGAGGTGGGATTTCACCATGTTGGCCAGGATGGTCTCGAACTTCTGACCTCAGATGATCTACCCACCTTGGCCTCCCAAAGCGCTGGGATTATAGGCATGAGCCACCATGCTTGGCCCTAGACTTATCACTGTTGAGAGTGACCTTGAGCACCTGGCTGAGGTGGTGTTTGTCAGGTCTCTCCACTCTGAAGTTTCTCTTTTCCCCTCTGCCCCAGCCTTGTACTCTTTGGAAGAAAGTGAGAACACGCAGCCCACACAGGCATCACGGTAGCCATGCCCATCTCCTTGAGGGCGCCTCTTATCACATTTGTATTTCCTTTTCCTCCTAAAAGTATTGTTTAGAATAACCTTTTGTCCTCCATTTATGGTTGCCATAGTTTTTTTGATCTTCTGGAGTTTTAAAAAAGTTTTCCTAAACTTTTTACATGTTTCTTCTTTCAAGTTCCACATTATATGTCTGTTTTCTTCAGATTAGAATCTTTTCTCAAATGTTTGTTAATTGTTGGCTGTCCGTTAATATTTTAAGACAGGACATTAGGAAGCCAATGGAAAGTTCTGTGTAAGACATTGGCTGGTGGGCAGCCCGATTGCTTGGCTAATTTTTAAATTTTTGGTAGAGATGGGGCCTTGCTATGCTACCCAGGCTGGTCTTGAACTCCTGGGCTCAAGCAGTCCTTCTGCTTCAGCCTCCCGAAGTATTGGGATTGCAGGTGTGTGCAACTGTGCCTGGCCTACACCCCTACTCTCAATTTCTGGGCCTTTCTGGGGCTCTCAGGCAGAGGGAGCCGGCTGTGCTCCCGGATCGGGACTGTTGGTTTAGATAGCCACGTTCTAGTCTTCTCAGTAAGGCACCACTTGTTCATGACTTCCCAGTTTCCCAAATTTTGTCATTGTTGTATATTTGCAGGGTTTAATGCAATTAAAACACTCCATTTGTTGGCGGGTGTGTGTTTGTCCTTTGTGAGGGGTACGGGTTCAATCCACCATTTAAAATTACCTGTGGCTGTTAATGTGTGGTCCTCCAGGCAGCAATGGCGGCATCACTCCAGGACTTGTTACAAACACAAATTCTCAGCTAGATTCCAGACCTTCTGAATCATAAACTCCCAGGGCAGGGTCCAATAATCTGAATTTTAACACGCCTTTATGAATTCTGATATATGCTCACATTTGAGAACCACTTTCTTGTTTTTTCCCTCCCTACTAATACAGGGGCTCCTGGCTTAAGAGTGTGGGATCGTTTGGCCCAGGAGCACCACCTTACGGCCTCAGGGAAACCTGGAGTGTGCTAGCAGAAAGACTTACCATGTGTCTGTTTTAGAAGTGAATATTCCTTCCATGAAGGCCTCTGGGGGCATCCACTTAACTGGCAGCATTGCACAGCCTCCCTTTCTGTAGTAGCTTGCCCTGTGGGGAAGAGGAGGAAAGCCAAAGTAGGATCTGGAGACGGCATTAAGCATCAGCTCTGCCGGCAAAGTTGAGAAAGTGGCAACAATAGAGTCTACCCATTAAAGGTCTGAAATTAACCAAGGGTCCTTGGCGGTTCAAGAGGAGAGCAGGGGGACACAGATCATTTAGTTAAGAACTTTGGTGTCGTTTAATAGAAGAGCAAACAGCCCACGAGAGGCACGAGGGGAATGATTGATGCAATGACTAAGATACCTGCTGGCAGATGTTTAGCTCTGCCTGTTGGGTTTTGTTTATTGTAACTCACAATGAGTAACATTACTCCAGCCTTAGAAGTATAATGTGTTCCTGATGATCTGCAGTAATGCAAGTTCCAAAATGGGAGAACTGAGAGCAGGGTTTGTGTCTTCATCATTTTGGACCCACTGATACTCACATAGTATTTAGTTTAGTATAGGAAATCAACCAATCATCTAGACAGCTGCCTGAATGCTGCTCCCATGACATACCCAGACAAAAGATCATAGGGCTAGGTGTGGAGTTAACTTACAAGGTAGATGAATTAATTTACTAGTTTTCATCAATAATGCCATTAATGCAACGCACTGATAAAAACCAATAAATTAACTCATCTGCCTTTTAAGCCAATTGCATGTCTAGCCTGGTGTTCTCCTGTCTATGTTACAGGAGGCAGCTTCCTGCCAGCTGTCTACATTAATTAATTACTTCAATAAACATATATTGAATATTTAGTATGTGTCAGGTACTCTGCCATGTGCTGAGGACATAATAAGTCACTCACTCTCCCAAGGATATTGTTTAGTGGAAGAAATGGATATCTATGCATTGCAATATAGAACAACACATACAATAATGCAGGTGTGTGCAAGGCTCAGTGACACAAATGAAGAATTGATTCATTCTACTCGAGGCAGGAGTCAGGGACAGGGGAAGCTTCACAGAAGGGCCCTGATGGAGCTGAATAGCAAAGATGCTCTCCCAGAAGACCATTCCTGACCTGTGCCATTGCACAACGCACAGAGTAGGTGGGCAGTGAAGGACTGTCAGTAACTTAGGGTGGTGGAAGCCTGGAGTTGGGAGCTGTCAGAACTGAGCCTGGGAAGGAAGAGTCAGATAACAGAGGGCTGAGAAGTCATGCTACAGCGTTTGTATTTGAAATAAGAGGCAGTCCCAGGGTATTCTGAGAAAGCAGAGGAGAGAACACTGAGCTTGCGGGTAGCATTAGAAGGTGAAGTGGAGCAGACCAGAGAAGTATGATGGAAAGCAGTGGTAGGCGCTCCAGAGATGTCCTTCCTAACCCCGTCTTCCACGTGCTGCTGCCCCTGGTAACGTGATAACCTCAGCACGCTCGCCCCTCTGGGGACTGTTACCGTGTTCAACTGAGGCCTTCAGGGTGGTGTCTGGATCAGTTCCACTCTAAAGAGTTAAAGCTCCACATAACCCTTGCTCCTTTCCCTACCCCTGTGAGTTAGGGAAGGGCTCAGCCCATGCAAGGAGGAACTTACTCAACTCACACAGCAAGTCAATGTTGTAAATAATCAGGAAAAAAAAAAAAAAAAGAACTAGGGGCAGAGAAGAGAAGAGTGAAGTAAAGCACAATTAAAGTATTAGCTTTTAAAATTGAAAAAAAAATTAATTTAAAAAATGTAGCCTTGAGAATGTGACAGGGAAAAAGAAATAAGTCTGCGCTAAGTACTGAGGGGCTTTGCACTACGCTCCATATCCCCTGCGGCGGCTAAAGCTGAGCGGTGAGCTGGGCCGCGTCCTGCCGGAGCTGCGGGGCAGGTGCCTGCGGTGATAGAAGCCACAGCCATTTAGGATTCCTGAGTATTGCTAAGAGGAGTTGAAGAAGTTAAATAAGTTCACTTTGAAGGTCTTTCCACTTCAAGTCTCCAAGTTATCCACATCTCAGAGCATGGCGGGATCAGAGAGTCGGAACCTGAACGACAGGATAGACAACCTAATTAAGAACTTGGTGTTAATTATTGCAGGAAGTGTGATCCCCGATTTAGGCCTTCAGGCGTGGTCACTGATTAAGGTTTCCCATTTCCTGAAAAGGGACTTAGTGAAATTTTAGGTGGAAAGTTGACAGGGTAACAGGAGATAATATAAGGAACAAGCGGCGACACCCCATTCGCTTGAGGGGACAAGGGGGAGGAGACAGACCTTGAGGGGTGATGCCATCTTTACTCACCGGTAGATGTCTCGGGCCATCCCAAAGTCCCCAATCTTGGCCACTCTTCCAGGGCCTGGACAGGTCAAGAGGCAGTTCCTGGCAGCAATGTCTCTGGGAAGAAAGAAAATGCATTTCCTAATTTTATCCCTAGGAAGATAAGTGTACAACCTCCATCGCTAAGATTTTGTCTCTAAGCTGAAGTTTAGATAGTTCCTTCTGTTTCCTATATTTCCTTTGGTATAGCATACTTCGGTATGAGAGAAGCAGCCTTACCAATTGTAGGCCTCACAACTAGCAGAGAAATGGAAAAGCATTAGGGAAAATGATTAAAAATGTTTAATGGGACAGTAACAATGAAATGAAGGAACTAGGATTTATTGGCCTTCTGCTGCGTGCTAAGTGGTGTAAGTTCTCACAACAACCCTTTAAGATACAAGGTGCTATTACTGTCCTCATTCTAGTTTTAAAAAAGTAAGTTAAAAGTAGATAACATAAGGCCATAAGGAATGCCGTTTGGCTTTAGGCAGATTTAGTACAAAGCACTGGCTGGTTTCTGCCAGTTGTTTGAAAAAGTGTTTTAAAACAGCATGGCTTCCCTGATACCAAATTCTAGTAGATTAAGACGTTTCCGGCTGAATGTGGTGGCTCATGCTGTAATCCCAGCACTTTGGGAGGCAAAGGCGGGCAGATCACGAGGTCAGAAGATTGACAGCATCCTGGCCAACATGGTGAGAACCCATCTCTACTAAAAATACAAAAATTAGCTGGGCATGGTGGCATGTGCCTTTATCCCAGCTGCTCGGGAGGCTGAGGCAGGAGGATTGCTTGAACCAGGGAACTGGAGGTTGCAGTGCGTGAAGAATATGCCATTGCACTCCAGCCTGGTGACAGAGTGAGACTTTGTCTCAGAAAAAAAAAAAATCCCAAATATTTTTATTTGTTTTTTGAGACAGTCTTGCTCTGCTGCCGAGGTTGGAATGCGGCGGCACAATCTCAGCTCACTGCAATCTCTGCCTCCCGGATTCAAACAATTTTCCTGCCTTAGCCTCCCAAGTAGCTGGGACTACAGGCGTGCACCACCAAACCCGGCTAATTTTTTATATTTTTAGTAGAGATGGGGTTTCACTAAGTTGGCCAGACTGGTCTCAAACTCCTGACATCAGATGATCCACCTGCTTAGGCCTCCGAAAGTTGTTGTTGTTGTTGTTTTTTTTTTAAATAAGCCATTATGGTTCTTTGGTCCATGATTTTATTCAAAGCCTCTGCTAAGCTACATGGCTGAAGCATCGCTTCTTTCAGGTAATAAAGTTGTCATCTCTGTTGTTGACTCCAGATGGCTTGCTTTCCTGTAGCCCGCCTCTGAGGCACGGTCAACTGCCCTCCAGGACTCCTCAGCTTCTACTCTCCGACTGCTCCCCATTCTGGACATGCATGTGGGAATGAAGGACACAGCCAGAAGAAGTCTGGAGTGGGTCTCTAATGTTAAGGTCCTATGCAGAAAAAAACAAGATGCACTTAGGGAGCACAGCTGCTGTTTTCTGATCCTAGGTTGAGAAAGGACTTAGAGAATCAACTGGCTGCTAGGATTGTATTTAAAAAATAGGATCTTGATTGGGGATCATGGCTGAGGGTGCCAGAGTCATGGGTTCAGGTGGAGATTCATGTTGTTAATGCTGCTGACCTGATCCGGAGGTTTAAGTTGAATTTTGAGGTGATGTATAAAATGCCCCTATAAAACCATAAAAGCATAACACATATGACATCAAAAAGGAAGAAAAATAGTTGGCTATATAGCCATTAATTCTCAAGAGAAATATAGCAAAATAGACCAGGAATAATATTTATGGCTCCAGAAAAGTCTTTACGCTGATGCGTATGGAATGGTTGTTTTAAAAAGTGATCTTGAATTTAATGGCAAGTAAGTAAATGCAATATACAGAACACACCAAGAGTTGGTAAAATGACACATCATTCATGAAATGGCAATAAACCATGTCCAAAGGGAAAGGATCTAATTTATTAAAAAAAAATGGAAGCATGTGGATCTGATGAGGAAGTTCCACTATGAATTCCAAAAGTGTAAAAGTACACATGTGTGGAAGTCCATGAATCTTAGGAGCAGGTAAATGGTGGAGGGAGAGAGAGAATTCGAGGCAACTCTGTTGTGGATATGTCCCATAGACCTCTTAGCTAGTTAGAATATGTCAAAGACTTTTTTCGTACAAATGACCAAATTACCCTGGAAGAAAAGCTTTGATTGAGATGGACAATTTCTGCCAGAAGTTTTCTTTTTTCTTTTTTTTTTTTTTTTTGAGACGGAGTTTCGCTCTTGTTACCCAGGCTGGAGTGCAATGGCGTGATCTTGGCTCACCGCAACCTCCGCCTCCTGGGTTCAGGCAATTCTCCTGCCTCAGCCTCCCGAGTAGCCGGGACTACAGGCACGCGACACCATGCCCAGCTAATTTTTTGTATTTTTAGTAGAGACGAGGTTTCACCATGTTGACCAGGATGGTCTCGATCTCTTGACCTCATGATCCACCCACCTCAGCCTCCCAAGTGCTGGGATTACAGGTGTGAGCCACCGCGCCCGGCCAGAAGTTTTCTTTTGCTTAAAACAGATTATCTGATACTGCTTTGATTTGGTGTTGGACAATTTCTTAAAAAGGAGGAAAGAGCAAAAAATGATTACTCTGGGATCTAATTCTAACCTTCAGTAACTATTTCTAGATGTGGAAGTGAGAGGAGTCTTGAGGGAATGTAATCCTGTTAACATTAAAACAACAGAGCATTGGACATCATCAAAATATCTTGTGGCTGTAGGAAAGCAGATGTCAAAAGGTCAAGGGAAAAATGGACATGATCACTCAGCCGAGAATCTGTATGCTAGGGTGACCAACGTGGGCAGAGATTAAAAAAATAAATCCCAATGCTAAGCAAAGGAAGACATTTGGTCACTGAAGGGACGCAGGTTGCTCTCAGGGGAGTCCAGACTTGAAGCACACGGACAAAAGATGGAAAGATGACTCTAGCAAAGGATGAGTTCAAAAGGAGCACAGCTCTGTCTTGACTGAGTCATAGAACCGCAAAGCCCAGAGTTGAGATTTATGGAAAATTTTGGGTACCACGCAAAGGACAAGAGCAGGACTGGGGAGTGGGGAAAGGGCTGAAAAACTACCTTAAAAAAACAGAACAGAACTGACACACTCTTAGAAGCAGCAGATGGTAGAGCTGGTCCCAGCTCCTTTTTTGCTTCCATTATTTCTGTGAAACAGCATGACCTGCACGGCGGAAAGGGTTAGAAGCGAGAGGAAGAACTGAAGGGCAAAATGATGAAGTGACAGGAACAGCATAAGCTCTTTTTGGAACTTAGGCAAGTGTACTTCCTGATCTCTCGTTTCCCCATGTTTATTAGGGAAAAAGCAAAGCTTGCTTTATATTTGCATAATTTTCTATTTCTAAGCTCATACAATATCTCTCCTTCCTACTTTGTACTTACATATTTTAATTATTATGAACATGCCTTAAACTCTTCAAAGACATGTGTTAACAAATGGTTCTGAGTTCACCAGGTTATTATTCACTAAATTAGTGGCAATTCATTAAGGAAGAGCTTTGCAAAGAGCCTGATGATCCATTTTACTTTTCTGATTTCAAGCTGTCAGCTGAGAAAGTTATCAGCTTTCACATGAAATATAATGTTCATAGCATGACGTCCCAGCCCATATAGCTTTTAAACACAAGAATCATAATAGAAATATAGAAGTAATGAAAATCATCATTATGCTTCATTTCAGAGTTTTTTGAGAAAAATTAGTGTGTCCAACAAACATTGTAACCCCACTATATGCCAAGTATACAAAGATGAATAAAACAGCGTCCTTGCTTACGAGCCACCCATTGTCAACGAGCCACCGTTCCTTAACTTCCCCATAAGGAGCCCAGTTTTCTATATGGGGGGATCTTTAAAGTGATATAGGACTTGAACATTCAAGATACAGGCAGGGGTCCTCACAGGAGGTTACGAATAACTTACAGGTCTCTAGCCCTGGCAAGGGTATTTTAGGACACCTGTTTGTTTTACATAAGGGGCAAGTGAAACCTGAATAAGTTACCATCTCAAAGACAAAGCTGAAGGGAACAGGAGCCATCACTCCTGCCTAAAATTCTAGCACTTCAGGAGGCTGAGGCGGGAGGCTCACTAGAGCCCAGGAGTTTGAGACCAGCCTGGGCAACAAAGTGAGACCCATCTCTATGAACAACAACAAAACAAAGCTGAATCATCCTACATCCAAACAACTCTGGAGGGAAACCTAATATTCTGCTCTGAAGGGGGAAGTGTGAGCCCTTGAGATGTTAGGGAAGCACACAGACAGAGTGACAGGATGACAGGAAAAGCCCGGTCACTTTGACTTACCGGTGGATGAAGTGGTTTTCCTCCAAATACTGGCAGCCACAGGCGATGTCCCGAGCCACATGCAGAAGGTCCAGCATGGCCAGGGAGGAGGGCTGGCTCTGTGGGGAGACAGAAGCGGGCCACTGAGGAGTTTGTCAGTGACGGAAATCCAAAACCCTGGCTTCCAATGCTCACAAGGAGGCAGACCGTGAACACGCAGCTCCACCAGGGGCCTTGCCCTGGCTGCACATTAGAAATCACTTGGAGGTTGAGGCAGGAGGATCCCAAGTTCAGGAGTTCAAGACCAGCCTGGCCAACATGGTGAAACCCTGTCTCTACTAAAAATACAAAAACAAAAATTAGGTGTGTGTGGTGGCAGGCACCTGTAGTCCCAGCTATTCGGGGGGCCAAGGCAGGAGAATTGCTTGAACCTGGGAGGTGGAGGTTGCAGTGAGCCGAGATCACACCATTGCACTCCAGCCTGGCTGACAGAGTTAGACTCCATCTCAAAAAACAAATAAACAAAAAACCAAAGAAATCACCGGGAGGCATGTGAAAGAATTCAGATGCCTGGGCCCCAACCCAGACCAAGGCATCCACCTCTCTGCGTGGGCACAGCGTTTGTACATTCGAACTCTTCCCAGGTAATGTTATGCTAGCGTGCAGTGAAGGCTCAGAACACCCGGACTCCGGGAAGGCAGGTTGGAGCAGGTGTTCTTTCCCTTTCAATTTATTCTGCACATTCTCTCACCCCACTCTTCGTAAGCATTTGAATACCCCCAATTTATAAACAAATTTGTGAGGGAACCACGAGGGAATAGGGGTGTTTTAAAAATCCTCGATTTAAATGTCTTAACATATTTCTTAAAACTAATTTTCTTCAAGCAGATCCAGCACTAAAGTGGATTGAAAAAGAAAAGCTTTTGGAAAATGTTGGGCAATCAAGAGCTATCTTACACTTTTCTGCCTGGGGTCTCTTTCATACAAAAGGAGATGTCACCTTCCTACCCCCTGGGGGACCTCTTGTCTTGGCCTCCTGGACAGTCTTGCTGAGCACCATGAAGCCTTTTCAGAAGGCGACATCCCTTCCTGGCCTCTAATTCCTAAAGCCCTGATGTGCGCGGCAGCTCAGCCTCATGCAGTGACCAAGTCACTGTGTTGTTCCATGTTGATTTCACCATTTCCCCGGGTCGTGTTGTTGAAGTTCTAGAGACAGGGATCTCACCCTCCCACAGCACCCAGCACAATGCTGGATACACTCTGGGGGTTCAGTGAGTGTTGGGTGTCTGGTTGATTATAGCCCCAGGCCAGGATTTACCTGGAGGAGTATGATCCAAATATCTACCCAAGAAAGCGCATGCAGGTAGGGTGTCAAATCCACTCCCTTTTAGGGCTTCCCCAAGAAAGGTGTTTAAGCTGGTGACTCTTGAGCACCTGGGCAAACTCCCTGCAGGAAATTCAGGCTTGTAGTGTTCCTATTTTGCTTTTCTTTCAAAGAGGGGGCTGAGGACTGGGCTTAGTTCTGAGGTACCCACAGGGAAATCACCGGTGTCTGAGTGCAGACTTAGCCTGCTGGGGGTTTTCTCTGGGATAAATCAGTGCCTCCCCAGGACTCCTTGGAGCAACAGCATGGGTCTGGAGGAGGCAGAACAGAGTTTTGCTTCTCTAGGCCATGCTTCAGTTCTGCGGGAGACACCTGAGAGTGGGGAGTACCCCTACCGGTGCCTTACCTTCCCCAGAGTGCACACAGGATCTGCTGTGTGGTAGGTAGGGAAGAGAAGGTCATCTCCATACTAAAGATGAGAAGGCTGAGGGCTCAGAGAGGCTAAGCGACTCAATCCAGATCATACAGCTAACAAGTCTGGAGCCAAAGCTGCCTGGAAATGGGCTTTAAGGATCTGGGTTGGGAGAGGCAGGATCCAAGGAGTTAAAATAGAGCGTCTTAGGAGAAAGTGCCTGAGGAGGGATGGAGTGTGAATAGTGCCCCACGTGTGTGTAGTGTGCATGTTATGTGCATGTGTGGCATGTGTTTTTATATGTGTGTATGGTATGTGTGGGGTGTGTGGTGTGTGTCTGGTGTGAATGTCTGTGTGGTGTATCTGTGCATGGTGTATTGCGTGTGTTGTGCATATATGTCTGGTGTGTGTGATGTGTTGTGTATACGTGTGCGGTGTGTATGCGTGTTTTGTGTGTGTGTGGTGTGTCTGGGAGGGGCTGTATGCATGGGTGGGGTGGGGTGGGGTGGGAGGAGCTGTGGACACCGGCAAACCCCATGCTGATCTAGACTCGCAGGACATCGCTAGCCAGTGCAGCCCTGTGCATCCCTCCTGGGGCAAAGAGTTGCACACCGAACTCGAATACAGCACCCACAAATGGCAAACAGCAGCCTTCAGTTGCCAGTCGAGCTGAGCCGGGCTCCACCCTGCTGGCCCCTTTGTGGCTGTGTGGCTTGGGGCTGGATGCTCAGCCTCTGGGAGCCACCGTTTCATCTGTGACAGGGACGTGGGACTGTCAGTCTCCCTGCGTTGTCAAGAGCACCCACGCCAGCAGCCCCACGCATTGCCTCATCAGGGAACCCAGGGATTGAGGGGTTGCCACACGCGAGGCCAGGGGGACTCAGAGAATGGTTTCTTGTGTTCTCTGGAGACCTCGTTAGGGGCAGAGGTACCAGGCACCATGTGAGACACAGTCCCATCTCCTGGGAAAGGTGACATATTTCTGAGAGAAACATTCATCAGTTTTGCTGTGGTGCTAGAAACACATTTTCCCTCTTCAGGAGCATGCCCTCTGTCCCTGCCAGAGGAGGCCACAGTCCTAGCTGCGCTAGAGCCTTGAGGAAGATTCTCCTCCTGGCAGTCTCTGTATCCTAGCACCCATCACCAGGGTACAAGGGCCATAGATGTCTCGGAAGCCCCAGGAGCCTGGAGTGCTGCAGGGACCAAGTCTCTCCAGGCACTGACCATGGGCCAGGCTGATCCGGTTCCCCGTCCTTGGCTGCTCAGAGCAGATGAACTGCTCCACTCATCAGCTGCACAGGGCAGACGGTCAGCAAGCTGTGGGGTGTGGGGTGTGCGTGTGTGTGGTGTGTCTGCATGTGTTGTGTATGTGTGTGTGTGGTATGTGTGGGTGGGTGTGGTATGTATGTGTGTTTTGTGTATGTGTTGTGTGTGTGTGTGTAGTATGTGTATGTGTGGGTGTGTGTGTTGTGTATGTGTTGTGTAGGGGTGTGTGGTGTGTCTGCGTGTTGTGTATGTGTGTGTGGTACGTGTGTGGGTGGTGGGTCTGCGTGTTTTGTGTATGTGTTATGTGTGTGTGTGTGTGGGGTGTGTGGTGTGTATGCGTGTTTTATGTGTTGTGTGTGGGTGTGTGGTGTGTATGCGTGTTTTCTGTATGTGTTGTGTGTGGGGTATGTGTGGGGGTGTGTGGTGTGTATGCATGTTTTGTGTATGTGTGTGTGTGGTACGTGTGCGTGTGTGGTGTGTGCGTGTTTTGTGTATGTGCTGTGTGTGGGGGTGCGTGTGGTGTGTATGCGTGTTTTGTGTATGTGTTGTGTGTGGGGGTGTGTGTGGTGTGTATGCGTGTTTTGTGTATGTGTGTGTGGTACGTGTGGGTGTGGTGTGTCTGCATGTTTTGTGTATGTGTTGTGTGTGGGGGTGTGTGGTATGTATGCGTGTTTTGTGTGTGTGGTATGTGTGGGTGTGGTGTGTATGCGTGTTTTGTGTATGTGTTGTGTATGTGTGTGGGGGTGTGTGTAGTGTGTCTGTGTATATGGTATATGTGTCTGTGGTGTGTCTGTGCATGGTGTATGTGTGTGGTGTGTACATGTGTGGAATGCATGGTGTACGCTCCCTTCAGGGCTGCCCTTTAGGCCAGCATCCTACTTTTACTGGTGAGGAAACAGGAATGATTTGTTTGGTGTCACAGCTTCTGAGGGGCTATTCCCAAAGGATGATACATTCTAAACATAAAACAGAACAACATTGAGATTGCTCCTTTTCTAAAGTATTAACAGCTTCTCACTAGCTATTCAGAGATGAACCATCAGGAAAAGGGGTAGGAACCCTTTTGCCAAGTGAAAAACAGAATAGGATTTTTGTTTTGAGACAGAGTCTCTCTGTCACCCAGGATGGAATGCAATGGCATGGCCTTGGCTCACTGCAACCTTTGCCTCTCAGGTTCAAGTGATTCTCTCACCTCAGCCTCCTGAGTGGCTGGAATTAGAGGCAACTGCCACCAGGCCTGGCTAACTTTTATATCTTTTTAGTAGAGATGGGGCCTTACCATGTTGGCCAGACTGGTCTTGAACTCCTGATCTCAGGCAATCTTCCCGTCTCAGCTTCCCAAAGGGCTGGGTTTACGCGTGTGAGACCACCATGGCCAGCAGATATTTTAAAATGGATGCATATAAAGATGAGAGGGAAGGATGAAAAAGAGGCAAAGAATGCAGATGGGAACACAACACAAAAAATGCAGCAGAAGCCCACTTTGAAAAGTAGTGAGGAACGGCCAGGTGCGGTGGTTCATGTCTGTAATCCCAGCACTCTGGGAGGCCGAGGCGGGCAGATCACTTGAAGTCAGGTGTTTGAGACCTGCCTGGCCAACATAGTGAAACCCTGTCTTTACTGAAAATACAAAAATTAGCCAGGCATGGTGGCGGATGCCTGTAATCCCAGGTACTCGGGAGGCTGAGACTCCCTTCTACCTGGGAGGTGGAAGTTGCAGTGAGTCAAAACTGAGCCACAGCCTTGGCAACAGAGCCAGACTCCATCTCAAAAAAAAAAAAAAAAAAAAAAAAAAAAATAAAAAAAAAAAGATAAAGAGTGCAGCAAGAAGTCCTCACTTTTCCGTGTCGCTGGATGCCCCTTATGTGCTTGGAGCCGGCATTGTCATCGCTGGTCCACATCAGAGACTCGCCTGTGGACTATGGACCTCTAGGACCCAAGAAGCCACCTGCATTCTGAACGTTTTCCATACAGCCACTGCCCACAGGCACTATCAGGTCCCAGGTAGTCATGACACTGTTGTGATCAGTGACCCACACCATTATAAAGGGGTTACTGGCTTCTGAATGGCTTTTGTCATTATTAACTGAATTCATAAAGTACGGCTCTTCCCTATCCCTAGCTCTTACCTATAGGAAGCCCTGCAGAAATTTTACTGAATAAATATTGGGTCTGTAGAATTTTTTGTTTTTGACATTAAAAAGGGATCTTCATTCTTGAAGAGGTGGAGTCCTGCGACCAAGGGATGTTTTCACCTGTATCCACGCATTTCATTTCCATGACAGGCGTGGCTGACCTGGGCACCCACTCTGTCCACCACGTCTGCACAGATGTTGTCTGAGGCCAGAGCCTTTTATCCCATCTCAAAGGGCCTTTGATTCTGATCTAAGATCTATGGAGTCGCTGAGCTCCAGAGCGGGCAGGAAGTGAGGACAGAGACCTTATCCGATTCTGTGCCCCAAGCCTGGTGCCTGCACACAGTAGGTCATCAGGGAATTCCTGGGAGTATCAGGATGATTCAAACAAGCAAATCAAGTGGAATTCAGGCCTCTGAAGTCCAAGTTTCAGACCCTGGAGGCACAGCTCCATCTACTCTCTCTTTACGGCACACGTCTCTTCATCCCTCATGTCCCTTGGCCAATTCACCCTCCTTCATCCTGTGTAGGATTTACTGATGTCAGTCCCCTCTGTCCGCTGGAAATCATGCTCCTTTCTCCCAGTCCACTGAATCCTCCATCTTATGAAGCTGGATTTTGTGGCCCTGAGAATCCATGCAGGAAGACCAGCACATCCTCTAAGCCCCAGGGAAGCTGCTGCCACAAACACATCCACATAGGTGGCTCTGGAGGGCCACAACTGGACATGTGAAATCAGCTCTCATGTGCCAGGATCTCAGGAAGGACAGCTTGCCTGGGCCGGGCAGGTGTATGGGAGGCGGGAGGACCATGACTGGGGTGCTGCCTGGGTATGCCTGGTTGGCAATGAGAGCCACTCAGAGGAAAAGCAGGGCCGGGGGTTGAAAGAGCAGATTGAGTGAGGGTGGGACCCTGGCCCTGAGACGTGGCCTTTCCAAGGGCAGGCCACCTCCCCATTGTGGGCATCTGTCACATGATACCTGCTGTTAGAGGTCAGAAATTGGGGGAAGTCTCCTGTTCTGACTCTCTGAAGGTGGCACTCTGGGGTTGGGGGTGAGAGAGAGAATGACCTGCCTTTCCTTGTTGGACTTTGTTCTTTGTAATATATTGCAATCATCAAAAAAGAGATGATGACAAAGGCTTTGTCTTTGAGAGAGGGAGAGAGGGGAGAAGGGGAGAGAGAAGGGGAGAGAGAAGGGGAGAGAGAAGGGGAGAGAGAAGGGGAGAGAGAAGGGGAGAGAGAAGGGGAGAGAGAAGGGGAGAGAG